>NC_053493.1:243406520-243746937 GCF_905171775.1 Rana temporaria | reverse complement strand
CTGTTCCAGACACACTCCCTGCTCATTTAGCTTTTCAAGCAACTCTGCTGGGGTGCCTTCAGAAGGTGCCAACTCCGCCCTTCTAAATTCATCTTCCAAAATCAGATCTGACCTTTGCCCGCGTGCAGTTGGTGGGTAACTCTGCAGTCTAGCCAGTACAGCCTGAGGCACCAATGGTTCATCAGAAGGCAAGAAGTGCTTGATGCTGGCCAGAGTTAGCCCAAGAGAGTCTGCAAACTTAACCCTCTTCTTTAATTTACAGCAACACATAACAGAGTCCTCCTCGTCTTCCTCAGGAATAGAGTTCCAAGGCAAGGACCGCGCTCTTCTACGGGGGGACTCCTCTGTGGAAAGTGGTTCGGGGTACCTGATGTCTGTGAAGTAACCTTTGACATCTTGATGATGAAAAGGCTGGTATGGCTCCCTTTCTGCGGAAAGTGGTTCGGGGTACCTTATGTCTGTGAAGTAACCTTTGACATCATGATGATGAAAAGGCTGGTACGGCTCCCTTTCTGCGGAAAGTGGTTCGGGGTACCCGATGTCTGTGAAGTGACCTTTGACATCATGATGATGAAAAGGCTGGTATGGGTCTCTTTCTTGGGGCCCCTGCCTCTTCACCAAGTGCACATTTGCCTCTTCTAAGTGCAGTCTACTTAGTTGACTCTGGATCTCACCATGTGGATCTCCTGGTCCAAGGTTTGTAGAGTCCTGGCAACCCAAGCAATACAAGTCTTCATGCAAACGCAATGGCAAGTCTTTGCCTTCAGCGTTTACCTGCAGGGTTGGTTGACTCTGGAGCTCACAGTGTGGATCTTTTGGTTCCAGGTTTGCAGGACCCTGAGAACCAAAGCGATACAAATCTTTTTGCAAACTTGATACCTGCAAGTCGTTTCGCTGATCCTGGACCCCAACATTTGGACCTTCGGCTTCACGGCTTGTAGGAACCCGAGAACCAGAGAAATACAAGTCTTTTTTCACATTTGATACCTGCAACTCATTTAGCTGATTCTGGACCCCGCCATGCAAATCTCCTGCTTCCAGGTTTGTAGGATCCTGGCAACCAGAACAATGCAAGTCTATACCTTTAGCAGGAACCTTCTGGAGCCCACTGTGTGGATCTTCTGCTTCCAGGTTTGTAGGATCCTGGCAACCAGAACAATGCAAGTCTTCCTGTAAACTTGAGACCTGCAAGTCTTTACCTTCAGCACTGATCTGCTGGTTAACTCCTTGCAGCAAGCCTCCTGGTGATAACTGTAGCCTGCTGGGCTGCTCCCCCGGTGCAGAGTGTTGCAAGCACCCCTCCACCTGACCATGATGATCCAAGTCTTTCCTTAGGGAGAGCACACACTGCTGCTGCATACTTGCTTTGTGCTCCAGATCACTTTGTTGCTCTGTTTGGTTGCCGTGCATGTCAGTGTGCAAGTGCAGACGGTGATCCTGCATGGACAGGGGCTTCATCCACCATGGGGGGCTCCAGCTGCTGTCATAGCACCCGAACACTAGCGATCAGGGACTGCCATAGCCGAGCACATCGGATCTGTCACTTCCCATACACGCCGGTCCCGCCCCCCTGGAGAGTGTCCGTGCAGATCAGCATGAACAAAGAACTGACATGAAACTTCCTTCCAGCAATGCAGCAACAGGCACACGGAACCCCGCCCCCTCTTCTCTCTGCTGCACCGCCCAGATCCCTGGCAGTCCCACAACATTGATCACTGACAGCCTCATACACACAGAAACACTTTTGTGTTGTCACAGCAGGACGGAAACGTTCATTATCATCCATCACTAAATAGGGAACTGACCAGAATGTGGGCAGATTCTCATTTCACTCACTACAATCCACAATGTGACCAGAGTGTGCAATGGGGACACTAAATGAAAAGGGAATTGTGTCAGTAACTTTCCAAGGCTGCAGGGATAAATTCCTGGCATGTCACAAGATATTTCAGGAAAGCTGAAAGGGCTCATGCACAGGGACACAAACATGCTGCTTTCAGGTCCCTGATCCTTTTATTAACTGAAGGCAAAACTTTTTTTTATTTTTTTTATTCCATTTTAGAGTAAGCGAGGGTTATAACCTCTTTTTTTGTCAATGGTGTCCCATTGGGGAGATTTTCCTTCACTTCCTTAACCCCCACCACCGCTGCCTCTGACTGAACCCTCCCACCACCGCTGCCTCTGTCCGAAACCCCCCCCCCCCACAACCGCTGCCTCTGACTGAACCCCCCCACCACTGCTGCCTCTGTCTTAACTCCCAGCACTGCTGCCTCTGTCTGAACCCCACCACCACCACCACTGCCTCTGTCTTAACCCCCACCACCACCGCTACCTCTGTCTGAACCCCCTCACCACCGCTGCCTCTGTCTGAACCCCCTCACCACCGCTGCCTCTGTCTGAGTAAGAGAGGGTTATAACCTCTTTTTTTGTCAATGGTGTCCCATTGGGGAGATTTTCCTTCACTTCTTGAACCCCCCGACCACCACCGCTGCCTCTGTCTGACCCTCCCACCACCACCGCTGCCTCTGTCTGACCCTCCCACCACAACCGCTGCCTCTGTCTGACCTGCCCCACCACCCGCGGCCTCTGTCTAACCTGCACCACCACCCGCGGCCTTTGTCTAAACCTCCCACCACCACTGCCTCTGACTGAACCCCCACCACCGCTGCCTCTGACTGAACCAACCCCCACCACCGCTGACTCTGACTGAAACCCCACCACCGCTGACTCTGACTGAACCCCCACCACCGCTGCCTCTGACTGAACCCTCCCACCACCACTGCCTCTGTCTGAACCCCCCCCACAACCGCTGCCTCTGACTGAACCCCCCACCACTGCTGCCTCTGTCTGATACCCCCACCACCGCTGCCTCGGCCTGAACCCCCCCACCACCGCTGCCTCTGTCTGAATCCCAAACCACCACCACTGCCTCTAACTATACCCCCCCACCACTGCTGCTTCTGTCTGATCCCCTACCACCGCTGCCTCTGTCTGACCCCTCCCCACAACCGCTGCCTCTGACTGAACCCCCCACCACTGCTGCCTCTGTCTGAACCCCCCACCACCGCTGCCTCGGCCTGAATCCCCCCACCACCGCTGCCTCTGTCTGAATCCCAAACCACCACCACTGCCTCTAACTATACCCCCCCCCCCCCACCACTGCTGCTTCTGTCTGATCCCCTACCACCGCTGTCTCTGTCTGAACTCCTACCCCCTCCACAACCGCTGCCTATGACTGAATCCCCCCACCACTGCTGCCTCTGTCTGAACCCCCAGCACCGCCGCCTCTGTCTGAACCCCCCCACCACCGCTGCCTCTGTCTTAAACCCCCACCCCCACCACTGCTTCTGTCTGAACCCCCCACCACCGCTGCCTGACCCCCCCCACCACCGCTGCCTCTGTCTGAACCCCCACCACAACCGCTGCCTCTGACTGAACCCCCACCATCGCTGCCTCTGTCTGACCCCCCCCCACCACCGCTGCCTCTGTCTGAACCCCCACCACAACCGCTGCCTCTGACTGAACCCCCCCCCCCCTCCAGGCCATTACCAACCCCTTTGGGTCTTGTATGGATATCAAGGGGAACCCCACACCCAAATTAAAAATATACTCTGAACAGCAGTATACGTGCATGCGGTGCAAACAAGACAGGGACTGTAGGTTTGTTGTTTAGTAGAATCTGTTTGTAATTTTGAACTGGTTCATTTTTAAAGTGTAGCTCCAGCCAAAAAAACTATTTTTAAGCTTTTTGGAAAACATAGGGAAGGGTTATCTACCACATCTCCCTCTGACTAAACTCCCCCCCTTCCCATCACCACTGCCTCTGACCGAACCCCCTCCCCGCCACCACCGCTGCCTCTGACTGAACCACCCTTCCCCATCACTGCTGCCTCTGACCGGACCCCCCCCCCCCCCCACCACTGCTGCCTCTGACTAAATCCTCCCACTACCACTGCTGCCTCTGACTGAACTCCCCCTCCCCTTTATTGCTGCCTCTGACCGAACCCTCCCACGACCACTGCCTCTGACTAAACTCCCCCTCCTCACCACCATATCTGCCTCTGACTGAACCCCCACCACCACTACCACATCTCCCTCTGACTGAAATCCCCCCCTTACCATCATCAGTGAACCCCTTTACCTTAGTGTATTCACTCTGCAGACTCTGGTGTGAAGGGGAACTCTGCAGATCCTGATGTTAGGGGGAACGTTGTGGATTCTGGTATACAGGGGAACTCTGGTGTAAGAAGTTCTCTGATCACCAGAGCCCCCACCCCTTACATCAATGTTTACAGAGTTTCTCCTTACTTCAGAGTTAGCAGAGTTAGGCCTCATGTACACTGCTGCTGGTAAATGGACGTTTGGGAGCAGTTGGGCGTTTTTTTTTTCCAGCTGCCCCTGATGTCTCCTCTATGTTATTTTATCAGCACATGTACACTGATAGCCGGATTCAGGTAGCGCGGCGCTTCTTTAAGTCGGCGTAGCGCATCCCATTTGCACTAGGCCGACGTAACATAGTGAGGCAAGTACTATATTCACAAAGCACTTGCCTCCTAAGTTACGTCGGCGTAGCGCAAATGGCTCGGCGTAACCCCGCCTAATTCAAAATTGGCAGGTAGGGGGCGTGTTGTATGGTAATGATTCGTGACCCCATGTAAATGAAGGCCGTTCATACAGTGCATGCGCGTGCATGCTCAGAATCACTTCGCAAATACTTTCTACGTCACGACGCCGGCTCAATGCTTTCGACGTGAACGTAACCTATGCCCAGCCCCATTCACGTACGCTTACGCAAATAACGTAAAATACAACGGCTGTTCCGATGTCCATACCTTACATGGGTGGTTTGGTGGTTTATCTTTACGCCGGAAAAACGCCTTACGTAAACAGCGTATCGGGCGCAACTTCGTTCGTGAATAGGCGTATCTTTCTCATTTACATATTCTAGGCGTAAATCAACGTACACGCCCCTAGCGGCCAGCGTAAATAGGCAGCTAAGATACGACGGCGTAGGAGACTTACGTCGGTCGAATCTTAGCAACTGAGAAGCATATCTCATTTTGAGAATACGCTTAAAGATACAACGGCGTGGATTCGGACTTACGACGGCGTATCTACTGATACGCCGTCGTAAGTCTTTCTGAATCTGGCTATGAGTTATTTATAGTCAATACCAGGCAGTTGAGGTTGGAAGCATTTTTTGGAAAACCAAAAAATGCATTCAGCACAGATGTTCAAAGGCATTTGAAATGGCAAATTCCTGTAACAACTTATAAACGTGTGTAAACACAGTAACTCGCATTTAGCAGCGTTTCATTTATAGGCGTTTTCAATGGAGATACTTTTTTGACCATGTACAATGTAAAAAACGTTTCTAAATGCAACGTATATTTTTAAATGTTGGTTACTAGCTGTCAAGTTCCATCGTTCAGGTGATGTTTTACAACATTCTGTGTACATGAAGCCTTTGAAAGGGGAAGTCTGTGGACCCTGAGGTAAGGAGGAACGCTGCACACTCTGATATAAGTAGGGGGGGGGGCTTTGGTGACCAGAGCTCTGAGTGGTTCAGGAAAGCAGGTCCTCTGGAGCACCAAAATGGATCACACTGGGAGCTAGAGCGTGATATTCCCCAGGGCGCTGAGTCTAAAGCCTCGTACACACAATTGGATTTTACGACGGGAATTGTGTGTTGACAGCCTGTTTGTACGCTCCATCGGACAATTGTTGTTGGATTTTCTGTGGACAAATGTTGGATGGCAGGCTTTAAAACTTTCCGTGGACAACCGTCTGTTGTCGGATTTTCCGATCGTGTGTACGCAAGTCCATTGGACAAAAGTCCAAAGTACAAACATGCATGCTCGGAAGCAATGCTCACCAAACACAACATTAGCAGAAGGTGCCCAAAGGGTGGCGCTAAAGAGCTGAAAAACCACGTAGTATGTGTAGCACTACTCCTGAAGGAGCTGCTGGTTTGTTTTGGGTGGCACATTTACCTCGTGGCTTTCTGAATTCCTAGGGGTGTATGGTGCATATAGCAGAAGTAAAGGAATGCCTGCAACAGGTGTCTTTGCTGAGCTCTTTATTACCCAGCTGGGTAAAAACAATAAAACTTGTGGTGAAGAAGGTAGAGTTGAAAGAAGAAGGAGGATAGCAAATTCAGCCGTAGCAATAGGGAAACAGTCGCGCTCCCACGTGTAACAATTCGTGCGTCACTCCTGCTTGAGTGGGAATAGCGCACCTGGACAGGCCTCTCTCACTGACCTGGCATCCAGAGTATCGCTTGAACGTTTGAGGATAAGTCTCTGCCACAGACACTCCTGGAATGAATTCAGTAAGAAACCTCTGCCACAGGCCCTCCTGATTGTGATTGCGGAGATGAACCTCCTTGGTGAAATTACGCCTGGATCTCCTTCAATTTCTTTCAGGTACCGACTGACAGGTAACCAGCCTCTCAATGTGGTGGATGCCGCACTTAAAGAAGAACCCAGAACTAATGGCGTCTCCCCCAGCATGCACAGCGAGGCCCAACCCTCCTGATTGGCTGCTGGGGAAGAGCACCCAAACCTTGACTCCACTGCTGCCATCTACAGTCCTGGGGTGGGAAGAACACCCCAGCACAACAGAATGAGCCCACAGCACAGGCAAGCTGAGACAGAGACCCAATTTGAACATATCAACCAGATCAGAGTTTAACTACACTCTGATCTCCCTCTAAATTTAAATAGCACCGGTACTTTGAAGTAACCAGGCGCTACATATGTAACTACATTCGTGTTTGTTGGCCGACAATTGTGTGCTGTTTGCATGCAAGACAAGTTCCTGGCCAGTCAGAGGCTTTGGGCCAGATTCACATAGAGATACGACGGTGTATCTCCTGATACACCGTCGTATCTCTGACTTAGGCCCGTCGTATCTATGCGACTGATTCATAGAATCAGTTACGCATAGATATGCCTAAGATCCGACAGGTGTAACTGTGTTACACCGTCGGATCTTAACTGTATTTTAAAAATGGCCGCGGGGGTCGTTCTCGCTGATTTACACTGAGAAATATGTAAATCAGCGAGATACGCCAATTCACGAACTCACGACGCAGTGTTGTTACGACGTTTACGTATCGGTTTTCCCGGCGTATACTTACCCCTGCTTCTATGAGGCGCAGCCAATGTTAAGTATAGCCGTCGTTCCCGCGTGGAATTTTTTTTTTAACGTCGTTTGCGTACGTTGAATTCCGCCGGGGGATTTACGATCCGCCGCCGCAAGTTTGGAGGTAAGTGTTTTGTGAATTACCCACTTGCCTCTCAAACTTGCGGCGGCGGATCTTAAATCACATAGGTCACGCGGATCTAAAGATCCGCTGATCTATGTGAATCTAGCCCATTGTCTGCAGAAAATTTGATCGTGTGTACGAGGCTTAACACTACCTGTGATTATAGTTGCCATTAAAGGTCCCCACTACAGTTTTCGGAGCAACAGATGACCTTGATCAAGAGCACCTAAGTTGGCTGATCAGAACTCCCCCCAGCACTGTCACTCATCCCAACTCCCCGCCAGCACTGGCACTGGCACTCACCCCATTCTCCCCACCCCCCACCAAGGCATAAGAGAAGGAATAAAAATAGAAAATACATGGAAGGGAGAGGAAAAGAGGGGGAGGAACAAAGAAAAAGGGAGAGACGCAATAAGAGAAAGAATAAGAAACACAGCTAGAGAGAGGGATGGGGAAAAAAATCAAGAAATTAGGATAGAGAGAGATAAAAGGGAAAGAAAGGAGAAGAAAGAGAGCGAATGATACATCATAAAATGTACCATAAGGGGTTTTAATACTGTACGAGTGGAAGGGACTCAGGAAGCTACCATTTTTTTCTATAATTCTCTGTTAAGGGGGTGCGGCAAGGGGTGTGTCCTACACCTACATAATTTTGCTAATAGGTGTCCGTTGTTTCCATCTTAAAATAGTTGGGGGGTATGGGTGTACATGGGGATTAACCTCTTCATGACCGCGCTATAGCCGAATGACAACTACAGTACGATGGCACATTTCTGGGAGGGTGCCTATCGATGTCCTCCCATGCAGGGGCGGACTGACCATTGGGACTTTTTCGGGCACTGCCCGAGGGCCCCATGCCACAAGGGGGCCCCCATCAGGGTTGCCAGGCTCAATAAAACCAGGGACAGTATGTAAAAATCTGTGTTTTTTTTTATATCTGTCCCTGCTATGTCTTAAACCGACATGCTTTTGATGTGAAAATCCTGAGATTTTAGCTGCCCTGCCTCTGCACTGCCTCCTGGCGTGGTGGCCATCTGTAAGCTCAGGGTCCCCATAATCTTCTATTGCCCGGGGGCCCCATGGGTTGTCAGTCCACCCCTGCTCCCATGATCATGCTTCCCGCACGCCCTTTGCGGGAGCGGGAGTGCTCTGTGATCGATGTGTCTTTTGGACACAGCTGAGCACAGATCGGGTTAAAGCTGATCACACTGTAAACAGGATTTGCCAGTTATTGACAGTCCTCTCCTCACACTGACAGCGCGTGAGGATAGGAGAGCCGGTAACCAGCCAGTGTGAAAAGGGATATTTACACTGATAATTAGGGCACTGACACCAGAACAATCAGTTAGGCATATTTAACCCCTTGATCGCCCCCCAGTTAACCATTCTTTCCCTGTCACAGTGTCACTAGGTAGAGTGCACAGATTTTCTACTGATCACTATATTGGTGACACTGGTGATGCTAGATAGCATTAGCGGCAGGTAGCGGCAAGCACAGATAGGGTAAGGATACCCACCATATTTTCTAGACATGTGCAGTTCGTTTCGTTCCAAATTGAAATTCAGACAAATTTTAGTTTTTTGAGAATTCGCATGTATTTCTATTCTTTTTTTTCTATTCTATTCCATTCTATTCTGTTCTTTTATTTCTATTCTATTTTGTTCTGTTTTACTCTACTGTATTATATTCTATTATTTTATTTTATGTTATTTTTTTCCTCTATTATATGTTTTTCTATTCTATTCTATTATTTTCTATTCTATTTTATTCTCTTTGGAAATTAGAAAAGTATTCGAATTTGAAAACTCTTCGAAGATCTTTTTTCTGTTGACATTATTAGTGTCACGGGTGATGCCAGTTAGCGTTAGCATCAGTTAGCATCCCAGACAGTGTCAGATTGCCCGCCACATATTTACTGATACATTTTTAACCCTTTAATTGCCAGCCACACACACTATACACCTCCATTACTAGTATAGTCTGAACGGATCATCACTTTGATCAGATCAGAACTACACTAGTTTCCCCGATAGTATAATGTTCCTAAAAACGCAGGATTAGCAGGATCAGCCCCGGACACCTGGTAGCACTTGCGTTTAGCCCCTCCACCCCCCCAAAAAGTGCAGTGTCAGTAGATCACTGTCACTTTTCATGCACAGCACACAAAACTGCAGTGTTAGCAGCCAGGCCTGACCACTGCTAGCGCTAGCTGTTAAAAAAATTGTAGCGGTTCAAACGGTCCTTGACAACCAGGTGCTTTTTTACCTGTGAGTCACTCTAGGTACCGATACATTTCATGGCCAAAATGTCAAACAAAGGGTACACTAGTGAAGAGGCCTACAGAATATCGAGCATGAAAGATGAGAGGGATAGGGAGATCTCTTGGTCAGAATCAGGCTCAGTATTCAAACCTGTAGAGAGCAGCAACACCCTGACAGATAGCTCTGATGATAGATAATGGTCCGCACTAAGGTCACGGGGGAACATGACCACATTCCCAGGTTGCTAAGGTGCTACAATCACTTGATTCTCGTATGCAGTACTAGTGCCACTCTACCTTCTGGTGAACTGGCGAGCACCAGCGGCCCAGTAAATATTGGTTGTAGACAAGCCAGAACTGCATCAACACTTGGTGATGTGGTGAGTCCCATAAGTGCAGTTCAAGCTGGTACGGTGGCTAGCACAAGTAGTGTCCCACAGCCACCAAGAATTCAAACGCAGGCCCGTAGAGCCCATAGTGCCCTTCCTGATGAGCTTGCAAATCCTGATTGGCAGCCCACAGATTCTGCAGAGCCCATACTTCCTCCATTCATTGTACAGATCTATAGTGGGCTAAAGCAATTTATATGCCAATCAAATTATTGCCGCAAACCCAAATTTGAACCTTGTCAGACAATTTGCATGGAAACCTATCACGGTTTCTGAATTTAAGGCTTTTCTGGGCCTATCAGTCAACATGGGCATTACTAAAAAGAATGAGTTGTGGTCATATTGGTCCACTGACCCAAGTCATCATATGCCTGTGTTCTCTGCTGCCATGGCCTGGAATATACACGCAAATTATGAGGTTTATGCACTTCAATGACAATGAACTCTGTTGTCCTTGGGGTAACCCTGAATATGATCAGCTCCACAAAATTCGACCCCCTCGTAAACCATTTCAACCAAAAATTTGCAAAGGGAAAAGATAGCAGCGTGGAGTCCCATGACTGCCCAGACTACATAGGAAGCAGTGGCAACATTTCTTGGGAAATGGTGTCACCCTTATTCAGAAAGGGGTACCGTACCACTTGTACATGGACAATTATTACACAAGCATGCCACTTTTTAGACACTTTTTTGAATTTGGAATTGGCACATGTGGCACCATGCGACTTAATCGCAGGGGCTTCCCCCAATGGCTTGTAATTTCCTGGTTTAGATGGGAGGAGAGAGCCTGCTTGAGAAGTAATGAATTGCTTGTGGTGGAAGGACAAACTGTTCTGTCTTCTAATCACAGATAGCGATACGACAGTCCAAACTGCAATGGTGGCTGGTGTTGTTGAGAAGCCCCTCTGTGTCCACGATTACAACCTTAACATGGGAGGGGTGGACTTTAGCGACCAGACGCTGGTACAAGAAGGTGTCTGTATATTTATTCCAATTATACAAAGTGTCAGGAAGAAGTGGATTCTTTCTAAAATTCCAGAAAGAGATCATCACAGCCCTTTTGTATCCAAAAGGTGCTGTGGCCCAATTTCCCGATCCAGATGCAGCAAACGTGGATATAGGCTTGACACCCACTATTTTTGTCCCTCCTGTCCTGGCCAACCTGGTCTCTGCATCCAGGACTGTTTTAGTCGCTACCACACACTAGTGGATTATTAGTATAGGGAACAGTACGGCACAGTCTAGGGCACACATTTACACAGGGTCTCAAAAGATGTTAGATGGCTATTGCATTTTGAGAGACCCTAGCCTGGATTGTTAAGAGTTTTTTATAGTTACAAAAAAATAAAATAAAAAAGCAAAAAATACTGTTGTTTTATTGAGTTAATGTTCTGTTCTTACTGTTTTACTATACGTTATACTATACTGCTATACTGTAATGTATATTGTTGTTACTGTGTTTTATTGTTAACCATTGTTTGCTTTGCAGGTACGCCATTATACTGGTTTACTGTACTGTATACTATACTGCTCTATTGTAATGTTTTATTGTTACTGTGTTTTTTTCTTAACCATTGTTTGCTTTGCATGTATGCCATTCAACTGCAGCACTGATCTGTTTATTCTGACAGCAACAGGGTTTACTCTCAGCATATGTAAATCAGAGACTACAGCTCTGTAGAAGGTGATTTCACCACTGCAGTTAAAAAAAGAGCATATATGGTGAAGCATAGGGGCTGGGATGGACAGGGGGCGGATCGCCCCTATGCTTCGCCATATATGTTTTACTCTTTTTTGGCACAGGTTGCAAAAAAAAGTTGTTGCTTTATTAAGTTAATGTTTTATTGTTAATCGTTCAGCTGCAGCACTGATCAGTTTATTCTGAAAACAGCATATATCCTGAAGCATAGGGGCTGGGGTGGCCCCTATGCTACGGCATATATATTTTTTTCCCCTTTTTTTTGGCAGAGATTTCTTCATCCACATCAATCAATGGGACTGTATATCTCAGTTCTTGAGGTGCTAAAATGGCAGGCCAGTACAAAACCCCACAAATTGTTTTGTTAAAAGTGTTTGAAAAATGACAAAAAAAAAAGTTGTCACTGAAATTATATATTGCTCACACATCCCATGGGTATATGTGGAATTACACCCCAAAATACATTATGTTGCTTCACCTGAGTATGGGAATACCACATGTATGAGACTTTTTGCAAAATACTCACCGTGCTTCTTAGCAAATACCTTGTGGTGTCTTCTTCCCAAAATGATGTCATTTGGGGAGGTTTTATGCTATCTTGACATTTCAGGGCCTCCAAAACTGTGATAGGCAGTGAGGAAGTAAAATGAGCAATTTACTCCCTTAGAAAGACTGAAGGCGGCAATTACCAATAACTACGTGTAGTGCCAAATTGCAATAACATGCTCTGGTCAAAAAGGGGGTATAACTTTCTGGAGCTAAAGTGGTTACATACCAGCAAAAGAAAGCTCTAACTGTCTCAAAAAAGTAATAACAATTTTGTTTTTTGTACAATGTTGCATGACCATGCAATTGTCATTCAAAGTGTGACAGCGCTGAAAGTTGAAAATTGGTCTGGGAAGGAATGGGGGTGAAAGTGCTCAGTGTGCAAGAAAAAGAAAACCTTTTGCTTTGCACTTAAGGAAACAACATTGTTGAGTTGTTTTTACAGGTTTCAGTGCAATCCTCTCCTCGAGTCCTCATTAGTTGAGTTACTGACCTAGAACAAGAAACTGCATATCAAGTGTAAGGCCCCATACACACGATAGAATTTATCCGCGAATACGGTTCAGCGGACCGTATCCGCGGATAAATCCTCTCTAAGATTTCAGAGGATTTCTATGCGATGGCGTGTACACACCATCGCATTGAAATCCGCGCTGAAATCCTCTGCCGATGACGTGTCGCGCCGTCGCCGCTATTATGACGCGGCGACGGGCGCGACGCTGTCATATAAGGAATTCCACGCATGCGTCTATTCATTACGGCGCGTGCGGGGAATCCCTTTGGACGGATGGATCCGGTAAGTCTGTACAGACGAGCGGATCCATCCGTTGGAATGGATTCCAGCAGATAGATATTCTGTGCATGTCGACAAATATTTATCTGCTGGAAATCCATTCCAGGGGAGATTTATCTGCGGATAAATATCCGTTGGCGTGTACACACCATAGGATCTATCCGCAGAAACCCATTTGATGGGATTTATCTGCGGATAGATTCTATGGTGTGTATGGGGCCTTAGGATAAAAAAAAAGGTTGATGGTTCTGAAACATGTACCTAAAAAAAACACATCAACAGTGGCAGCTTCCATCCTTCTCTTCCTACCTATCCCATTTTGGATTTGGAAAATTTTGACACTGAACTATATGAAAAACTCCTAATTCTTAGGGGTGTGTTTACAAAAAAAAATCACAGATCGCAAATCCACAAAAACCTAGCCTAACTTAACTTTTACCATTTAAGTTACACTGGCGGACAATTTCTACCTAAGTGCTCGATCCACAAAGCACTTACCTAGAAATTTTCAGCCGTGTAACTTAAATGTCTCCGGCGCAAGGCGGTCCTCTTCTGCAGGGGGCGATGACAATTTAAATTAGGCGCACTCCCGCGCCGGCCGTACTGCGCATGCGTGACGTCATTTTCCCGACGGGCAGCGCGCAAAATTACGTTACGCCGGGCTTTGTGGATTGCGACGGGACAATAAAGTTGCGTCGGGTAAAAAAAAAGTTACGCGCCGAAAAATAAAATTCAAAATTTAAAAAAAATCGCGGCGATCCAAAAAAAGGTCTGTTTTTACAAGGTGTAACTAGTTTACACTTTGTAAAAGCAGAACTAATTTTACGTATGCAAACGTAAACTTACGCAGAAAACACAAAGCTGAAAAGCTTTGTGGATCTCCGTAAGTCCTCATTTGCATACGCTAGGCGGCATTTCGACACGAAATGCCCCCAGCGGCGGATGCGGTACTGCATCCTAAGATCCGACAGTGTAAGTCTCTTACAGATGTCGGATCTTCTGCCTATCTTTGGAAAACTGCTTCTGAGGATCAGTTCCAAAGATAGGCACAGGGATACGCAGGCTGAACAGCAGTTCCGCCTGTGTATCCCTTTTGAGGATTTGGCCCAATGTTTTTAGGCTTTATTTTCTTCAGGTCAATCAAGTCTTTAGTTAATCAAAAAAATACTACATTATGGCCACTAGATGAAGCTGACGATTATAGTAATAAGTATTTATTTCTTATAATAATCAGCAACATTGAGTGACCAAAATGCAACATTTTCCTGACTCACTCCTGTATTATGAACACAAAACATTCAACCTGGAGAGAAAATAGCCTAATAACACTTGTTTTTGCTCCAGTTTGCACAGAACGAATGAACATACAGTTTCACAAGATAAATAGCTCTGCAAACTTTTTTTTTTTTTATAACTACACACAGCGACCGAGTAACCCATCAAAATCTCTGAGCATCATACAGAATAATAACAATAACTGATACCTGGCTTGAATACAACCTTCACAACAAAACATTTGTGGTGTAATTATCTATGTATCATTTGTATTTTGCAAAACCTTTTACATCTTGCTTTAGTAAAAAGGCTTTAGAGTTTGTATTCGTACACCACATAACTTATAAGGCTGTCTCTGCCAAATGGGCCTTAAAAGCAGAGCTTGTTTTCAGTAGACTGAGATACAAAATGTACTGAATAACAAAACATTCTATGGAATTAGAACAGGTGGTGCAATTTATCAATTTAAATGTACGTCAAGGCAAAAAAATAAAAAATAAACTCTAGTTTTGGTTGAAGTGGGGATACAGTAGAACTCCTGTTGGCTTTTTACTGCTACTTCGGGTTCCAATAGAAATATTTCCTTTTACATCTTGTCCAGCTAACAACTGTTTCATCAAACAGTTTGAGAAAACTTGTAATGGGGGCACAGACAGAAATAAAGACCTGAAAAGGGGTTCTAAACTTCCCTTATGCTACTAAACAAAAGCAATTTTTTTCTGTTTTGATGGAGAGTTGCCCTCACTTCCTGTCTGACAAAATCTTGTCAGCAGGACAGGAAGGGAAGTGCGATCTCTTTAGCTGAACACAGAAAGCAATAAAGTCCTGACAGGGGTTGTAACCCTTCCCCATTCTATCTCACACTCGGTAATACACTCTAAACACAAAAGTACACTTTATCTGCATTGAGGGTAGGTGATTATACACAATTGCACTGTGCTGTAGGTTGTTAAGGCATTGTTATGGGCAGTTCCTCGGTTACTTTTGGAAATGTAAGCTATTGAAAGCTACTGATAACTGATAGAACTCGGTCACACCATTGCACTAAAAAGCATGTTCACCTTGCTCCAAAAATACAGTGATCATTATAATTATTATTATTATTCTATTAAAGTCTATGCATTTGTTAAGTCATAGTGTCTTGTGGTTCTGGTAAAACTTTCATTACATTATCAAGTCAATAGTAATGATATTGCAGCCATACTAAAATAGTAATGCACATTTCTGTCCTTGATTTCTTGCTTGTAGGGAGGAAATAAAATATAGAAAAAGAAGAAAAAAATTAATGTTTTGCATTACATACATTTTTAATACACTGCGTTAGAAAGGCTCTGTGCGTTTTCTAACATTATGGTGTGAACAGGCTTGCAGTTAATAGTTGTTGCATATTTTTTCACTTGGTCGAACTTTACTGCTGAACTAATTGTACATAATTGTCTTTTTGTCCTTTTTTTACGTTACCCTTTATGTTTTTTGCATCGGAATTTACTCTATGTAGCCAGGACATTTGAACGTTTAGAATAATTAGTGAAATCGATTTTACTGTTGTAGTTGTAAGTTGCCTGTTGTAATTCCACTAGTTGGACACTAGATGCCCCCACCGTGAAATTCAGCTTAGGGGAGTTAACCCTGTCCCTGCTAGGAGGAAGGCACCCTGGGTAAGTGTATATTAGGGAGCAATACTGCAAACCTACCAGATTGAAATTTGCTGCCATAATTTACTGGCACAGACAAGTTTCCCCCTTGCATTTCCAAAAGTTACAAAATTACAGTTTTAAGGCAAGTTTCAGTATTTAGGCTACAAACAAGTACAATATACAATTAGTGAAAATAAAATGAGCTCATCCCGGTCACCTGTACATCCCCAACTTCTGGCTTCCCAGGCGGGGGAACACACGCAATACAGCGTGAGCATCACGGCTGCTGCACCACTCTCCTGGCGGAATGCCTCTGGTGCCGAGGTATAGGCACTTTACCAAGAAAGAGGCCATTTGGCTTGTCCTTGTATTACATTATGGTCTGCCTCTCTCCATTTCTTTTTGATTGGCTGCAAGACGGAGTGTCCCCCAGGCTTTCCCAGTGGTCTAATTACAACATTTCTAATGCTGGCCATACACTATACGAAAAATCGGGCAAAATTCAGTCGTTCAGACAGTTCGTTCGTTTTTCAAACAGTTAATGAGCACAAAATAGATAATTCGTTGGAACGTTTTTGAGCCAAAAAAACGAAGGACAAGTTTGGAAATTTTCTGCCGAACGAACGATAAATCGGAAGGTTAATGCGTTTCCCGTCTGAACTTTCTGCACTAGGTATATGTAAAAAAAACGAACCAATTTTTTTTTATTTATGTCCACTGAACGATTTATCGGTCATTACATGATGGCAATATGGTTTGTGCTCACGGCAGAACGTTTGTTTTTCGAAAGTTCATTCGGCCGATTTTTCGTAGAGTGTATGGCCAGCATAACTTAAGTTTCACCTGATTTTTTTTAAACAAAGGGGTCGTGGTGATCTGTGCTACTTACCTTATCCACCGGGTTCAAGTGTTTCTTGATAAGATCTTTTCATGGTGACAGTGTAAAGACCTGCTACACCCATTGCTTTTATGGACATTATTTTATATATCACCCACTTTGATTGTTGTTTGCTTTTTATGCACTTAAATTCACTTTATAATATTATGCACTTTAGTACAGTTGATTATTAACTGTGTTAGCACTTTACTTCACTTACTTCACTTGCTTATTGAAGTCAGGGTGCGGATATTGTAACTATTTGCATCCTATTCAAGTCACTGTTGTTGTATGCACTTTAATATTGTTCACTACGGAATTTCATTTTCTAATTGTATCCTATAGGTGCATTACTATTTTTAGATTTATCTAGCGCCCCCATATTTATATACAATCCACAATATAGCACATGTCAGATGAAAGGAGCCTGCAGAGAGTCGACTTCGCTGCGCCTGGACCTATACTGGTATTGGATACAGAGAACGCCCCTCGACTCTATCTCAGCACTGGGAAGATTCCGTGCAACACGAGTTACCCACTGTTTGGATTCTGTTCCAGTTTTGGGAGGATTTCGTTGACACGCATGACCTAGTGTCTGGAGGTAAGCGCTCTGTGAGCCCAGGCTAAGCAAAGAGTTATCAAGATTGTCCACATTGATGCCCGAAGTGCAGAAGTTTTGTTTATCACTGGCACACCAGATTGATTTATCCAAAAATATATTTGGACTTTTATTTTTGGATTTATTATCAGTTTTGGGTTATTTCACTAATTTTGAATTTACTGCATATCTTTATTGATTGTTATCAGTCCCCTATGGACTGTCTTTATATTCACTTTTAGATTTTTAGTTTGTGCTCATCATTCTTTATTCAGACCTTTATTTGTTGCTAGCACATTTTAGATTTGAGCAGCATTTTGTTTTTCACTGGTCACTTTTAATTTTCACTGTTGGCTAGCGCTTTAGTCACCCACTTGTTTATTCCACAATATACAACTAGCAATGTGATTTAAGGTAGATATTAAAGCAAAAAGCATTTATTATTTTATTTTCAATATAAAGTAGCTCAGGGACAGGACTCAGGAGGGCAATAAATTAGAATGGGCAGGCACACACACATGAATTTGACCCACACAGGGACAAAGCGGGGTCTGTTGGTGTAAGGACTGAATCAGGTCTGCAGAGGACTGTTAATAGTTTAATCCAGGACAGACCAACCTTGCAAGTGTCCCTATATACAAGAGATAGTAGGATAGTTCCCTGGGGGGTTTCAGGCCCCTGGTACATTGTTATGTTTAGGTCACTACCTGTAACGCCGTCAGCGTTACTTCTTCCACATGGAGCGCAGACTTGTCACTTATGACAGTTGCGCTCCATTCAGATACACGTCCGCGTCACTTCCGGTGCGCGGACGTCTGCGCTCCACGTTGGAACGCGGAAGTGCGTTCCAACGTGCGGCGCTCAGCTCAGCCACTGCCCGGGCTATTTAAACTCCCGGGAATGGCGGCAGGGTGTTCGGATATTCCTGTTGGACCCTGCCGCCACCTGGGAACCCAGAACGAGCTACAGAGTCCCTGTAGCACCTGTCTTCACAGCGCACCTGTTCAGAGACCCAAGACATCACTAGCTTCTGCTGGAGATTCACCACCATTGCTCACTACAGGCTAGATACCACCACCACCTGTGCGGACTTTCCTGGTACAAACCACCACCTAAACCGCAAGTATATCTAAACCACATTACTGCTGTATAAGGTACCATCAACACCTGTGCGGACTTTCCTGGTACAGACCACCTCCTAAACCGCAAGTATATGTAATACCAGCTTGTTGCTAATAGTGATTGCTAGTATATGCCTGAACTATATCCTAGACTCTATACTTATTACTATATACTAGCACCAGATACAGCAGAGTACTTCATACTATTCATATGTGTGTGGTGAGATACTACAATACCAGTAATTTCTACTACCTTTATTTGATGCAAATACCTAAATTAGATTTACGATTATAGTATCTGGGTTGTGTCTATCAATTAAGCTTAAGAGGAATTAAGCTACTACTTTATGTGTTACCTTCATTAGAGGATATGATGATAATACCCCAAACTCTTATTGTTCTGTGAGAGTGAAGTGGTGGTTGATTTCTGATATGCCTCTACACCTGCGGTCTAAACATTAAGTAGAGTCTTATCATTTTCAGGGACATAACATAATATCCGAACCCAAAAAGATAAAGGATATAATTACATATATCTTTTAAATGGATCCAGCTGACCTTGCAAATCATTTAGTTGCACTCTCTCAAAGAGTTGATAATCTTACTAACAACATGAATGAGTTACGTATGCAGAATGATGCTTTAAGAGATCAAAATTTGGCACAAGCCAGGCAAAGACCTGAACCAAAGGCCTGTTCACCGGAACCATTTTTTGGAGATAGAAAAAATTACAGACAATTTATTAGTTCATGTCGACTGATGTTTGAACTACAGCCACGTACTTATCATTCTGATAGGATAAAGATCCTTACATTAATTTCTTTTCTTAAAGGTGAGCCCAGGGTATGGGCTGACACCTATGTAGAAGAACACGGAGATCTCTTAGGAGATTTTGACACATTTCTTGATGAGATGTCTTTGTTATACGAAGATCCCAACAAACAGTTAACAGCTGAGAATTCAATCAGGAGTCTTAGACAGGGAAGGCGTCCTGTTGAAGATTTTATTTCAGAATTCAAATGTTGGTGCAGAGAAACTCAATGGTCTGATATTTCTCTCAGAAACCAGTTCCGTTTGGGTTTATCTGAAGCTATGAAGGATGAGTTAGCTCGTGTTGACCTACCCACTACTTTGGAAGATCTTATGCACCTCTCAGTCACTATTGATCGTCGCCTTCGCGAAAGAAAGACCGAACGTGCCACTACCTATTCTGTCACTCCCTTCAGGAGATCTAGATCACCTCCCAAAGATTCTCCAATGGATCTTAGTGTTATTAAAGGACCTTTAACCTCTGCAGAGAAACAGCGTCGCAGAGCTAACAATCTTTGCCTATATTGTTCTGCTCCTGACCACATCGTTTCCACCTGCCCTCTTCTCAAGAAGAATTCAGAAGGTAATTTCTCCCACATTAATAAATTAAATTCACCCGGAACCATATCTAATCATTATATTTTTGTTCCTCTCACCCTACAGTGGGATCAAGGAAAGATTTCCATTGAAGCAATGGTCGACAGCGGGGCATGTGGCAACTTCATTGACTCAAATGTTGTAAAAGCAAATAAAATTCCCAGTGTGTTAAAGCAGATTCCAGTGTCACTCACATTTATTGATGGATCTAACTCTTCTTTCGGTCCAGTTACATCTCAGACAGTTCCTTTAATAGTTTCTTGTGCCAATGGCCACACAGAGACTCTCAATTTTGATATTATTTCATCTCCAGTTTTCCCTATAGTTTTAGGTTTACCATGGTTGCATCTTCATCAGCCTACTATTCTTTGGCCCACAAGATCTCTTTCTTTACAGTCTACTTACTGTACAGAATTTTGTCATCCTCCATGTATCATCTCCTTCTCAGAGATTCATCCTACTAATTTACCAGATTACTTACAAGATTTTGCTGATGTGTTCAGTAAGACTAACGCGGAGAAACTCCCTCCACATAGGATTTACGATTGTCCTATTGACTTAATTCCTGACAGTCCTATCCCTACCGCTCGGATCTACCCCCTTTCACAACCAGAGCTTATACACCTAAAAGTTTACTTGGATGAGAACCTTAAAAAAGGATTTATAAGGCCCTCCACTTCTTCTGCCAGTGCAGCTCTATTTTTTGTAAAAAATAAGGATGGATCACTTCGACCGATAATAGATTATCGATCCCTCAATAACATCACAGTAAAGAATAGATATCCATTACCACTCATTCCAGAGCTTATTGAAAGGTTACAGACAGCTAAGATCTACACAAAGCTGGACCTCAGAGGTGCTTATAATCTTATAAGGATTCGCTCTGGAGATGAGTGGAAAACTGCTTTTAAAACTCGATACGGGCTTTTCGAGTACTGTGTAATGCCTTTCGGCTTATGTAATGCCCCAGCAACTTTTCAGTGGTTTATTAACGATATTTTTCATGATCTGCTTGACATTTGTGTTGTTATCTACTTAGATGACATATTAATTTATTCTGATACTCTCGAGGAACATCACAAACATGTGCGTTGGATTCTGGAGAGACTCAGAATTCACTCTCTATATGCAAAACTTGAGAAGTGCGTCTTCAGTCAGACTACTATCTCCTTTCTTGGTTATCAAATCACTCCAGATGGAGTTCAGATGGACCATACTAAAGTGGATTGCATTTTGTCTTGGCCTTCTCCCCAGTCCAGAAAGGCCCTTCAGAGATTCCTTGGATTTTCTAATTATTATAGAAAATTCATTAAAAATTTCTCATCAATTGTGAGACCACTTACTAGTCTAACCAGTTCTAAGATACCTTTCATTTGGTCCAAGGAAGCACAGAAATCATTTGAAACACTTAAGCTTAGTTACTCTTCAGCTCCCATTCTCCAACTTCCCAATCCAATGTTTCATTTTACGTTGGAAGTTGATGCTTCACATTTTGCCTTGGGTGCTGTACTTTCCCAACGACCCACATTATCACACCCACTACATCCTGTTGCCTTTTATTCCAGAACTTTATCACCAGCTGAAAAGAACTATCCGATTGGAGAAAAGGAACTGTTAGCAATAAAGGACGCTCTCGCAAACTGGAGACACCTTCTGGAGGGTTCTACACACCCTATCACTATCCTCACTGACCATCGTAATTTACAGCATCTCAAAACTTGTAAAACTCTTTCTGCCCGTCAAGTCAGATGGAGTTTATTTTTTGATCGTTTTGATTTTGTCATCTCATACCTCCCTGGTACTCAAAATATCAAAGCAGATTCTCTATCTCGTATGAATGAAGATCAATCCATGGACATTCCACCACTTTCCATTATTCCTTCCAACCGAATTATTGGAACAACTTTGACATTCGATAAATTGCTCATTCAAACTCTTTCTAAAGATAAATCTCAACTCCCTAAAGGTCTACAACAGCAGTCTAATGGACTATTTACTTTCAACGACAAGATCTACGTTCCACCAAGTTTACAACTCACACTATTAAAACAACTCCACGATGCCCCACTTGCAGGTCATCCTGGTATTAGTAAAACCATTCTTTTACTGAAGAGAAGTTATTGGTGGCCCCATATGACAAAGACTGTTCATGACTATGTAAGTTCTTGCCACACTTGTGCAATCAACAAACATTCGAGGAAACCACCCTATGGGTTATTAACCTCCATCCCAATACCTGACAGACCTTGGGATGTTATATCCATGGATTTCATAGTAGACCTTCCTAGATCAAATGGATTTAACACCATCATGGTCACTGTTGACATATTAACCAAGATGGCCCATTTTGTACCTTTGAAAAAGTTACCTACTTCTCAAGAAACAGCAAGGGCTTTTGTATCTAATATTCTTAAATTGCATGGCCTTCCATCCCAAATCATTTCGGATCGTGGGTCACAGTTTATTTCCAAGTTTTGGAGAGCCCTTTGCCAAACCTTACAAATAGATCATCGTAGATCTACTGCTTATCATCCCCAAACAAATGGGCAAACGGAACGTGTTAACCAAACTCTTGAGCAATATTTGCGCTGTTATTGCACCCATCTTCAAGATGACTGGGTTGACTTACTTCCACATGCAGAGTTTGCATATAACAATGCTTCCAATTCATCTTCTCAGTTTTCACCCTTTTACGCAAATTATGGGTTTCATCCTAATAGTTTACCTTCTACTTTTTCTCCAAGTAATGTTCCGGCTGTTGAGAATTTCTTATCAACCATAAAAAACACTCTAAACACTCTTCGTTCTAATCTAAAGACTGCTCAAATTAGACAAAAGAAATATTACGACTCTCATAGAACAATATCACCTCCATACAAGATTGGAGATTTGGTATGGTTATCCACTCGGAATTTACGACTTAATATTCCTTCAAAGAAACTTGGTCGTCAATATACAGGACCTTTCTCAATTTCTCATGTAATAAATAAAAATGCTGTTAGATTACTTCTACCTCCAGATTGGAAGATTCATCCATCTTTTCATGTTTCACTAATCAAGCCTTATAAATCTAACCCCTTTCCAAATAGAGATCCACAACCTCCTCCTCCAATTCAAGTTTTTGGTGAAACTGAATATCAGGTAGAGAAGATTCTTGATTCTAGGAAAAGAGGATCCTCTATTCAATATTTGATTCGTTGGAAAGGCTATTCTCCCACAGATGATTCCTGGGAATGTTCTTCAAATATTCATGCTCCTCGGCTCATTAAGCAGTTTCATCATAAATATCCTGATAAACCATGTCTCACTGGGCGCTCCGGAGGTGCCCCCTTGAGGAGGGGGGTATGTAACGCCGTCAGCGTTACTTCTTCCACATGGAGCGCAGACTTGTCACTTATGACAGTTGCGCTCCATTCAGATACACGTCCGCGTCACTTCCGGTGCGCGGACGTCTGCGCTCCACGTTGGAACGCGGAAGTGCGTTCCAACGTGCGGCGCTCAGCTCAGCCACTGCCCGGGCTATTTAAACTCCCGGGAATGGCGGCAGGGTGTTCGGATATTCCTGTTGGACCCTGCCGCCACCTGGGAACCCAGAACGAGCTACAGAGTCCCTGTAGCACCTGTCTTCACAGCGCACCTGTTCAGAGACCCAAGACATCACTAGCTTCTGCTGGAGATTCACCACCATTGCTCACTACAGGCTAGATACCACCACCACCTGTGCGGACTTTCCTGGTACAAACCACCACCTAAACCGCAAGTATATCTAAACCACATTACTGCTGTATAAGGTACCATCAACACCTGTGCGGACTTTCCTGGTACAGACCACCTCCTAAACCGCAAGTATATGTAATACCAGCTTGTTGCTAATAGTGATTGCTAGTATATGCCTGAACTATATCCTAGACTCTATACTTATTACTATATACTAGCACCAGATACAGCAGAGTACTTCATACTATTCATATGTGTGTGGTGAGATACTACAATACCAGTAATTTCTACTACCTTTATTTGATGCAAATACCTAAATTAGATTTACGATTATAGTATCTGGGTTGTGTCTATCAATTAAGCTTAAGAGGAATTAAGCTACTACTTTATGTGTTACCTTCATTAGAGGATATGATGATAATACCCCAAACTCTTATTGTTCTGTGAGAGTGAAGTGGTGGTTGATTTCTGATATGCCTCTACACCTGCGGTCTAAACATTAAGTAGAGTCTTATCATTTTCAGGGACATAACACTACCCCAGGGTCTGGGCATGAAGATGGTAAAGAGAGAATGTGCTCCCTTGCTACACAATATAGCTATTCTGCATTAAGATGATGTTGTGTACTGCATGTTAGCAGGTGCACAAAATGTAGCAGTTAATTTAAATCTGCAAAAGCCTAAAATATTTTTTTTTATAATTTTTACTGTTGGCAAAAATAATGTAATAACAAACCAGATTCTAAAACTCTTTTTTTTCCAGATTCTGCCTTTCTAAACAATGTAGAAGGTAAATATGTACTGGCATAAACAAGCAAAATATCAGAGAGAAAGTGATGCTTAATGTTAAATGAGTACAGGATATAAACTTTACAGTGAAACAATTGTGGTATATGCTATCCATCAGAGAGCCACACTTGGCACAATCAATCCCATATTTCTATAATAGAAGACTTTGAAAAGATTTCTGACTCCACAAACCTTTATAAACAACCTTCTAAGTCTGGCCTAATAGTTGAGGTATACCACTTTTATCCATTGTGAACTTCCTATCGCCGTTTTGCTGATCATTGCATTACTGATTTATTTAAGGGCACATATTCTTCTAATCATGAGGAAAAAGTATCTCTGGATAGTAACCTTTTGGACAGCCATGAATACACCCAAATTTAGCTTTCATTAGTGCAGGTATTAATTCTAGTAGCTACACTATGGTAACCATGGGCCAGATTCACGTAGCTGCGGCGCAGCGTAACGTAACCCGTTTACGTTACACCGCCGCAAGTTTTCAGATTTAGTGCCCGATCCACAAAGCACTTACCTGGAAATTTGAGGCGGTGTATCGTAAACACGTCCGGCGCAAGGCGGCCCAATTCAAATGGGGCGGGTACCATTTAAATTAGGCGCGCTCCCGCGCCGGACGTACTGCGCATGCTCCCGTCGCAAATTTCCCGACGTGCTTTGCGCGAAATTACGACGCGTCAACGTTTTGAGAATTGCGACGTGATCAACGTACTTACGCCGGAAAAAAGGAAAAATTCAAAAAAAATTCAAAAGCGACGCGGGAAAGACGGGCATACTTTAACATGGTGGAGTACTTTTACACCATATTAAAGGTGCCCTATCTTTGCGACGGAAATCTAACACTTGCGATGACGTAACGACGGGAAAAACCTTTGTGGATCGCCGTAACTCCTAATTTGCATACCCGACGCTGGTTTACGACGCAAACTCCCCCCAGCGGCGGCCGCGGCATTGCATTCTAAGATCCGACAGTGTAAGTCCATTACACCTGTCGGATATAAGGGATATCTATGCGTAACTGATTCTATGAATCAGTCGCATAGATACTCTGAGAGATACGACGGAGTATCTGAGATACTCCGTCGTATCTCTTTTGTGAATCTGGCCCCATGCTCTTAAAGCAGTATTAAACCCCAAAGCAAACATTTATTATATTGCAGCTTATAAATTCTTAGATGTGATGGTGTAGTGGGATGCCTCTTTGTCCAGATTCTGGTGCAGGTCCCTTTAACTCAACTCCCCACAATCCTCTGAGCTCCTGGACACACCCAGGGGATATAAATGTCGGCTCCACCCAGCTTCCGGTGCTCAGAGAGATCTGGCCTGATGGGACAGTGACTGGGCAAGTGAGCTGGGTCCTCCCCTGCGGGCCACCAGCAGTGAGCACAAGAGCAAGCAGCATCTTTCCACGCCCCAGTCACTGGAGAGGACACTGTTACAGTCCATTTGGGGAAACTGTCCATGAAGTGGGTTGGCCCTATCTGCAGCCACCAGAACCTCCTGACCGAAGCAATTAGCAAGCAGTGCCAGTGTGAAGTCTGTGCCAGCAGGAGGTCCACTTAGCTCACAGTCTGCTGAATGAACGATTACTATCTTGGACACGTGAGATTCTTTAGCCCTCTATTCTATCTGTGGATTGAACTCAGAACACGCTGCTGCCATCTGGTGGACATTAGTAGAACTGCAGTATAGTTGTTCTATCCTTTCCCTACGGTTCATATTAATGTTTTGTACTGTATACCCGTGTTCACATGATCTCCTGCACAATTTGTGTTAAATTCAATTGTTAAGTAAAGTAGAAATTGCATATCACCACTGGTCTGGTCATTTGGCTGAAACAGTTACTCAACAGTGGCTACATTTGTTTTCTTTTTTAGGCTTTATTTAATTTATTTTCACTTGATCCAGCCTGTAAGTATGTTGATGCTTTTACAGAACAAGCTGTCCTGCAGATGTAGCAGAGGGATGGCACAAACTAGGGTTGTCCCGATACCACTTTTTTAGGACTGAGTACAAGTACCGATACTTTTTTTCAAGTACTCGCCGATACCGAATGCCATGTCCCCCCACATATGCAGCCATGTCCCCCCAAGTATTCTATTTAGGTATCGGGGGTATTTGCGGGAGTACAAGTACTCCCGCAAATACTCAGTATCGGTCCCGATACCGATACTGGTATCGGTATCGGGACAACCCTAGCACAAACCATTTACCAGAGACAAGGCTGCTTACAATGATCAGCTTTTATTAAACCTTTATCCCAAAAGGAACAAAAACTGTTGCTGTGATGATTAAAAAGTGTGGAGTTTGGCATCAATTTGTTAGTGTATCTAAAACTGCTAGTACATCTAAACCTCCCCCAGAATTGCAGATGCTGCTGCCCAAAGGTATTTTTGTTGCTTTCCTATCCAGAGCGTAGACACTCTAATACAGGAGGTGTGTATCTGGCTGGATCAACAGATGAAAACAAAGGCAAAAATGTCTAAAAAAAATAAAACAAATGCAGCCACTACATCTAATGATGGACTACAAGGCAGTGTGCTACCCACATATTGCTACAATTACCAATGTGCCATGATCTACCATGTATTTTAATGCCTCCCATTTGATGTAATTGGCATGACCAGGGCTTTTTTTCTCAGAGAATAGGTGCAGGAACCCACCCTCCCCAGTCAACTCCATTGACCCCACCCCCTTTCTGACCCCAACCATGCCCCCGAACCCCACCTCCTCCCGGCCCCAATCTTGCCATTCCTCTGGGAAGAGGAGTCAAGTCATACCAAATAAAGGGCATGGTCAAGGCTCAGAACTGAGTTTTGCACACAATTCAAGGTTCAGAAAGGTGTAACACATAGAGTACTGGACTCAGGAGTGCATAACACACAAGAGTACATATTGTGCAGTGCTGAGGAGTGTGTATCACACATTGTGTAGAATAAAATTAGCATTCCCATCCACAGCTCTTCTTCTCTCCTCATCCACAGCTCGCCCTCTCCTCTCCGTCCACAGCTCACCCTCTCCTCCCCATCCACAGCCCCTTACTATTCCGGTCTTCCGCGGATAACTGAAGACTTGGCTTTTCATGCAAGCCTTCCCTGCATAGCCTCTCTCTTCCACCCTTTCTGCCACTCTGTGCTGCTTTTGGTTCCTGTGTCCTCTTTTCCCAGGAACTCTGCTATGCGCGTTGGGACCCTTCGGTGCTATATTAAGATACCTCTCAACTCAACTCTCTCTTCCCCATCCACAGCTCACCCTTTCCTCCCCGTTCACAGCTCACACTGTCCTCTTCTTTCCGTCCGCAGCTCACCCTCTCCTCCCGGTCCACAGCTCACCCTCTCCTCCCTGTCCACAGCTCACACTCTCCTCCCTGTCCACAGCTCACCCTCTCCTCCCTGTCCACAGCTCACCCTCTCCTCCCTGTCCACAGCTCACCCTCTCCTCCCCATCCACAGCTCACCCTGTCCTCCCTGTCCACAGCTCACCCTCTCCTCCCCATCCACAGCTCACCCTGTCCTCCCCATCCACAGCTCACCCTCTCCTCTCCATCCACATCTCACTCTCTCCTTTCCATCCACACCTCACCCTCTCCTTCCCCATCCGCAGCTCAACCTGACAATGCTAGGCCCTGCTACTGTGTGAGAATAGAATGAAAACACATAGGATTTGCATTAAGGCAGAGTGCAAAGCCCTACAATATTGTTTCTGAGTAGAGAATCTTGGATCAGGATCTGGAGCTAGGAGACTTGAAGAGATTTAGGTGGGAAGAAGTTTTCAATCCTGTGTCCAGGTCTTACTGGAGGAATTGCAGGTTTTGTGAGTGTGCAGGTGTGTATGCTTGTTAAAAAAAAGACAAGGCCTGAGTAAAGCTCAGTGGCCCCATAAGTAGAGGGCTGTGGGATGCGGCCAGGAGACAGTTGTGCTCCCATTAAGATACCCTCAAGAGGCCCCTCTTCTTGTTGGAGAGATTCCTCCCCCGCAGGACTGAGAAAGTCGGAAAAGTTGAGCAAGCCTGGGAGATTTGAAGCAACCATACAAGTTCAGGTGACGGAGAGAGTCTGTATGCCTCTGGGGAGCCTGTGGTACCAGGAGATCCCATCTGTAGGCCAAGAGTGGGCCTGTGCGAGGTGCTGTACCTAAAGACTGAGTGAGTCACAAGAACCACAGAACCAGGAGAGCTAGGGATACATTTTGAGAAACCAGGAAGAAGAGCAGTGGTGGTGCTGAAGAGTAAGTCAGGTGGCTTAGCATTTTTGTTTTTTTGATTAGCTGGTGGACAACTCCGGTCTGAGCATCTTACTGTAAAGAGTTTGCTTTTTGTTTAAGCAAAAGTGGGCCAGCAAACCCTTAACCACTATTTGGACTGGCGAGACACACAGAAAATGCTCACCACCACTGAGCTAAACATCCCCCATATCACACCATTCTTAATGACAATTGCAAGTATGTGACTCACTTATTGCTACAATTGCTAGTGTTTTGCCTTTATGTTAACATATCTGCCTATTTACTTCCATAGTGTAATGAATGTGGGGCCGCTTCAGTGCCATTTGTTTTGAAGACCATATTACTATGACTGAATCCCCTACAGCAGGGGTCTCCAACCCCTGGGCCACGGCCCACTACCGGGCTACAGCCTGTTTACAGCTAGGTCATCACTGCACTTCCGCCCACACAGTCCGGACAGTATACTGATGGGGATGAAGGATTCAAGCAGAGAAATTACATCATCTCGCACAACCCGCCACGCATCACCACTGTTCTCTCTCATGCTGAACCCACCGTTCCACTGCACTGCCTCTTAGTGACAATTTGCATCTAGGAGGCAGGAGACTGTAGCATGTGCAATCTGCATCTGGTGGCATGTGACTGTGGCAATCTGCATCTGGTGGTAATCTGCTGGCATGTGGCAAGTAACTGTGGCAATCTGCATCTGGTGGCATGTGGCAATCTGCATCTGGTGGCATGTGGCAATCTGCATCTGGTGGCATGTGGCAAGTGACTGTGGCAATCTGCATCTGGTGGCACGTGGCAATTGACTGTGGCAATCTGCATCTAGTGGCATGTGGCAAGTGACTGTGGCAATCTGCATCTGATGGCATGTGACTGTGGCAATCTGCATCTGGTGGCATGTGGCAAGTGACTGTGGCAATCTACATCTGGCGGCAATCTGCATCTGGTGGCAATCTGCATCTGTTGGCATGTGGAAAACTGCATCTGGTGGCAAGTGATTGTGGCAATCTGCATCTGTGGCATGTGACTATCTGCATCTGGTGGCATGTGGCAATCTGCATCTGGTGGCATGTGACTGTGAAAATCTGCATCTGGTGGCATGTGACTGTGGCAGTCTGCATCTGGTGGGAAGCTGCATCTGGTGGGATGTGGCAATCTGCATCTGGTTGCAGGCAATGTGGCAAGTGGAAATCTGCATCTGGTGGCAGGCAATGTGGCAAGTGGCATTCTGGTGATAGGCACCGTGGCAAGCTGCATCTGGTGGCAAGTGACAAGCTGCATCTGGTGGCAGATTCTGCATTATGGTGAGTTGAACTATTTAATTCTATATTACAATATAATAATAAAAATAATGCGCTTCAATCATCCTGACACCATATTAACCATGGTGTTGTGATGATTGAAGTGCTAACACCAGCCATTTCCTGACAAATTGGCTGTGAAAAACCGCATTGTCACCCAGACCCCCACCCAGTCCCCACCCAGAAAGGTTGGGGACCACTGCCCTACAGGCTTTTCACTATCAAACCAAAGCCCTATGCCCCCAGTTTGCAATTAAGCATACCACTTGGGCTGTCCTCCTTTTCATCCAATTGGCTCATCAGGTTAGAAAAGTTTCAGGTATGGGCATAAAAGTGTACTGTATTAGTGAGACAAAGAAACCGTCCTATGTGACTGCACCTCAATGCACAGTGCTGTGATGCGAATGGGCCCTAACTAATATCAAAGACCATATGACAGAGATAAAGGACTACTAAAGGTCAGCAGAAGAGAAGAAGGATACTGTCTGTGCTCTCAGCAGGTCTCCTCTGCAATCACCAGTCCCCTGGAGGTTGCCTCTGCCATCCTGCCGGTAATTTTGCTCTATACCAGTACGGATATACAGAACTTTAGTGATCTGTCAATAAACATTTACTTTCATAAATTTAAGCATTACGCTATTTCTAATGGCACAACATACTGTATGTCAGAGTAACAATTATTTGTTTAAATCCTAGTTTGGTATCTAACTTTGTGTTTTTTACCTGCAACTGTAAAAATATACGGCATTAAATATATACAGTATCTCACAAAAGTGAATACACCCCTCACATTTTTGTAAATATTGTATTATATCTTTTCATGTGACAACTCCTTGGAGGGAGATCCCTGATCTGGGGGGTGACCTTGGGCCTGGGCTCGGGTGTGGACAGAAGCTTCTAACAAAACAAGGAAGTGTCCTGAACAGGTGGCAGGGGAGCAAGGAGAAGACAGCAGGAGAGAACTGCAATGCAGGTCTCCAGGGAGAAACAACAGGTCGCAGCCAAGAGGACTAAGGAGGTACGCCTGGGAGGACTGGGAGAGTGCAGTCTGAGATTGATGCAAAGCCCGAGGAATGGACTGTGGTGTCACAGGCAGTGGAGAGAGGCAGCTGCAGCCAGGAGAGCTGACATCTAGCATTGGGACTATTTTCATTTTTTGCTACACAAAAGGGGCTTGCGGTCTCTACCTGCAAATGGCATTTTCTTTGGGCCTGCCTGGCTGAGCCAGTGTCAGTCCTGCATTTCAGTGCTAGCTGCTCCTGGGAGTGATAATCTGGAAGCAAGTTTTGTGCTGGAGAAAGTAGAAAGTTCTATATACTGGAGTCCTTACATTGTCTTTTTGATCAACTGGGCATCTCATACCAACCCTATCAACATCCAAGTTGAATTCCCCCAATAAAAAAACAAAAAAACAAAAAAAAAAACAAAGGCCCAGATTCTCATACAATTACGTTGCTCCTGGGCAGCGTAACGTATGTGATTTACGTTACACCGCCGCAGGTTTACAGCGTTAGTGCCTGATTCTCAGAACACTTACCTGTAAACTTGCGGCGGTGTATCGTAAAAGCGCTCGGCGCAAGCCCGCCCAATTCAAATGGGGCGGGCACCATTTAAATTAGGCGCGTTCCCGCGCCGAGCGTACTGCGCATGCTCCGTCTGGTAAATTACCTGATGTGCATTGCGCTAAATGACGTTGCACCGACGTCATTTGCTTAGACGTTAACGTAAATGGCGTCGAGCGCCATTCACGGACGTCTTACGCAAACGACGTAGATTTTTTAAATTTCGACGTGGGAACGACGGCCATACTTAACATTGGATGCGCCTCATAGACCCAGGGGCAACTTTAGGCGTCGGTAAGGCTACAGAAACGACGTAAATTCTCTGCGTCGAGCGCGCGTACATTCGGGAATCGTCGTAATTTGCTAATTTACATAAGCGACGGGAAAAATTACGTCGGCGACACCTAGCGGCGGGAAAAAAAATTGCATTTAAGATCTGACAGCGTAAGAGCCTTACGCCTGTCAGATCTAATGGGTATCTATGCGTAACTGATTCTAAGAATCAGTCGCATAGATACCCGGGGCCAGATTAGGACTTACGACGGCGCAAATGGTGTTGCGCCGTCGTAACGCCTTTGAGAATCTGGGCCTATGTGCTTGAACTGTTTTCTGTCCAAGGAGTGACTGAAAATTATGGGCCATATTCTGAGAGAAGTTACGATGGAGTATCTCAGGATACTCCATCGTATCTCTCTTTTTTGGCCCGTGTATCTATGCGACTGATTCTTAGAATCATTTTCGCATAGATACACTTAAGATCCGCCATGTGTAAGTCACTTACACTGTCGGATCTTAAATGTAATTACGCCGCCCGCCGCTAGATGGCATTTACGTGAAGGTCTCATTTGTTTATGCAAATGAGCCTGCTACGCCGATTCCCGAACGATTTCGCGTCGCGTACCCGTCGCTAACGTCGTTTGCGTAAGCGGAAACGTATTCCTGCTATATGAGGAGTAAGTTTCCGCATGTCCCACGTAGGCCATGTTATGGATAGCGTCGGGTCCGCGTCGTGTTTTTCCGTCGGCTAAGTCGTTTCCCTAAGTCGTTCTTGAATACGACTTTACGTCAATGACGCACACGTCGGCGTCATTGACGTTTTCCGCCGAGAACTGGAGCATGCGCACTGGGCTTTTTTAAGCCCGGCGCATGCGCAGTTACTTAGAATCGGGGGCGCGCTTAATTTGAATAGAAGCCGCCCCCTTGAAGATACGCGTGGCTACGCCGGGCCATTTACACTCCGCCGCCCCAAACTACGGAGCAAGTGTTTGGGGAATACAGCACTTGCTCCTGTAGTTTGGGGCGGCGGAGTGTAAATGCCTTACGCGCCGCCCGCGGACATTTACAGAGAATATGGGCCTCTGTGCCTGGCTGGGCAGGGTGACAGACGGACCACAACAACCAGCAGCCCCTACGGGGGTACCCCTACATGTAAAGACATAATTTTATTTCTCAGGCCTTGTGACATTTCTCTTTTATGTGGTGCCATTGCTGACAGCATGAAATGGGAAGGGGATTTCTTTGTTAACCCCCTTCACACCTAAGGGTAAATCAAATCGAAATGACTAAGCGCAAATTTGGCGTGTGTTAGTAAAACTGTACATATCATCACAACTGGAAAAAAGTTTAAAATATTGCGCCAACCCTTCATACGTGTGAATAAGCTGCCAAACACAACAAAACACTCATTTGTAAAAAGATATATATAAGAAAAAGTGTGGCGCTTCTTTTGTGGTTGGAGAAAGCAATGTGAATTGATTTTACTCCTTCCACACCACAGGCAACCCTATGAGGTGTGAAGTCGCCCTATGGGGGAGACAACTAAATACTTCAATAGTTACAACAAGTGCGAAAAATATTGTAAATTATCAGTGAATCACAACCCTTAATGAGAAAATTCTAATAAAAGCATGTAACACCAAAAAGTTGCTAAATTACATAAACATATGTGATAAAACATTAGGCCTCGTACACACGATAGGATTGCCAGAGGACAACGTTTTCATCGGTCAAAACCGATCGTGTGTGGGCCCCATAGGTTAGTTATCCTTCGGTCAAAAAAATAGGAACTTGCTTTAAAATTTAACCGATGGACGCCTAACCGATAGGTCAAAACCGATCGTTAGTATGCAAAAGCATCGGTTAAAAACCCGCGCATGCTCAGAATCAAGTCGACGCATGCTTGGAAGCATTGAACTTTGTTTTTTCAGCACGTCGTTGTGTTTTACGTCACTGCGTTCTGACACAATCGGTTCATTAACCGATGGTGTGTAGGCACATCAGACCATCAGTCAGCTTCATCGGTTAACCTAAGACAACAGTACTTCAGACCGTTGTCCTCTGGTTAACCTATCGTGTGTACGAGGCCTTAGTGTCCTGTATGAACTCACAGGAATGTGAACATCCATTATTATAAATCCAAATGTGCGTGTATACTATAAAAAAAAAACTTGTACACAAATCATAAATAGTATATCAACTAAGACGATTGGATATCCTCCAAAATCTGTGGAACAAAGACTTATAGTGACTATGAGTGCTACAACAGTCTCTCAACCAAGGATGGAAATTGCACGTATTGAAGTAAAAAAAACACCCGGGAATGCCTTCACCATCCAGAGGGGGAAGGGAAAGATGGGTACTCTTACCGGACCATGTGGATCCAGCTCGCCTTACAGGGATGGATCTTTAAAGTGTGAATATTGATGCTGGAATGGGAGTCTTGGTAGATCTCTTGGAAACCTCCTTGGTGGGTCTTTGTTGTATTCCACACCCTCTTCAATCCGTACAGAAATCGATCAAAAGACCCGAATTTAAATGAAAAATTCGGCCTGTTTTTACACCTCACCGGTAAAGGCGTGTTGTAAGAAAGAGAAAGGAAAAACAAAACCTTCTCACAGCCAATCCAAACAAATCTTCAAAAACATCCAAATAATAAAAAGGTTATCAATGGCGCAGTGTATAGGTGGCTGGAGCCAGCGTATGTACCCTACGCGTTTCGTCTTCACAGACTTCTACTGGGGCATACACCTGCTCCCCCCACCTCCCCCCAATCAATGGACACATTTGTGGGAGTATTTTGTAGTAGTGTGTCCCATAGCAAATGTTGATTCTGAAAGCAAAGTAAAGGATTTCTGACAAATCTGTTGGGGTGTACTCATTTATGCTGAGAATTGTATATACATAATCAGTTTCTAGTGCACGTAAGCTTGTATTAGCAACAGAATTACAGGTCTTGGAATAGATAAGAAAAACAATGTTGTTTAGGAATAATATATAACCACTGTGCCGATATTTTTTAATCTAAAAAAAAAAAAAAAAAAAAAAAGGCATGTTATAATATAAATAAATCACTACTAATTATTGTTAAATAATAGTACACAGATGGCAATTTTACACCATTAGCCAAACTAACGCAGAACCTGCTATGACTGTTGACCTGTCACATGGCAGAAAGACCATTCACACTGTATGGAATCAAGTGAAGTCTGTGGGTACATGATTCTCAAGACTCAGCACCATACAAAGAGCAGGCAGGTCATGGTTGAAACTGCTTGTATAAGTGGAAAGAAGCTGGGGCCACCTAACAAGGTGAGTGAATTATACAAGAGTTACACCAGTCTCAAAAGAAATGTTCAGAAAAATGTGGTGGTCACAGGCCTGAGACACAAGCCACTCTGCAAGAAACCCAAGACTCATGGCCAGCAATACCACTTCTGATCATGGGAACATGAGAAGATCTTTAAAATGTATCTAAATTAAAATCCTAAATTGTAATTTTTCGTACACTACCAGTCTTTGGTGTGGTGGTTGCCTTTTTTCAAGCTTCTTTTACTTTAATTTTCACCCAGTAATCCTGCTTCTAGTCATCAATGTATCTATGGAGGCAGCCATGGTTGTCTATCTAGGCTGCTGTCCTGATATGGACTACAAACATGTCAGTATCTCGTCATCTACATTACATGGGGGGCAAGGCAATTAGTAGTTTACAGAAGATACCGAAGAAGGGAGATATTTTTCAGTGAAGCTTACAGGAAGTGACAAGGACATTGAATTTCTGGCAAGATCAACAGGTATTTTCAGGTATTTTCACGCACTACTATGAGCTGCTGCACAGCAGCTGAAAGGGAAATAAAAGGGGAAATTAATATAGATCAACTGCTACAAAGCACTGGAAGGTGAATCCACGACCTAATAATAAAGAATGGGTAACAGCTCAGCACTATTCTTTTACCCATTCTTTTTTTTCTGTACTTGCTGAAAATGTTCTTAGCTTGAAAAAAAAAAAAGAACACGAATGCAGCCATCACATCTAAAGACTGCAAACTGCATCATATTGCATTTTTCTGAGTTGAGTTATCCTTTAACCCAGGGGTCTCAAACTGGTGGCCCTCCAGCTGTTGCAAAACTACAAGTCCCATCATGCCTCTGCCTGTGGGAGTCATGCTTGTAACTGTCAGCCTTGCAATGCCTCATGGGACTTGTAGTTTTGCAACAGCTGGAGGGCCACCGGTTTGAGACCTCTGCTTTAACCACTTAAGATCAAGCTGCTACAGTTGTAATGCGGCAGGTTGGCTCCCCTGTGCGAATCGCTGTCATTGTACGCCGGCTAGCGGAGTTGCATGCAGTTGCGCTCTCGCACCCACTGCACGCTGCAGGAGCATGCCCGCAGGTCTGGCAGATTGGATGTCTGCCAGTGACCTGTGATCAAGGCGGATCCCCATTCTGACAGTTGACTTGACAGAGATCTACTGTTCCCAGTAATCGGGAACAGTGATCTCTGTCCCAGGCAGCCCATCCCCCCTACAGTTAGAACACACCCAGGGAGCACAGTTACATCACTCTTGATCACCCCTAGTGTTAACCCCTTCCCTGCCAGTGTCATTTTTAGATTGATCAGTGCATTTGAAACAAGTATGTAGGTGAATGAATGACTTCCTCTTGAGCAGCAGTCACTCACAATCCCATCAAAATTATAGACAATAAAAAGGTTAGCTTATATAAGGGGAGGAAAGAAATCTCCTCTCCAAATATAGGGATTTTTACGTGAGGTGTGTTGCTCTTAGTATCGAAGGTAGGCGCACAAAACACAAGGTTTTTAGATATCAAAAATAATTTATTTATATAGATATAAGGTTTCACATTTCATAAAATAAGTTAGCAAAGTGAAAAATACATGATCACGACCAAATTTACATGATTTATACAAAAAAGGAAATGAGAGTTATAATTAGAAGAAAAGTAGATGCGATATTGCCAACTAGTTTCGCACTAGATGTGCTTCATCAGGGCTTGCATGATACTTCTGTTCCTTATTTACATGAAATGGTCTGTGTATGACATAAAAATTCATCATTAATACAGGTATGGTCAATGTAATATCTTTAGACTTTGTAAATGCGTGTTCAACACATGTACAAAAAATATATAAGAGAATATAGTGCGCTTACCAATTTATGTTTAAAAAAGCTCAAAGAACCTAGCAGAACAAGCTGCTAAGAAAATAACGAAGGCGAACCTGATGCGGACAGGAGGTATTGACTGCTGCACTTTCAATCAGTGGAGACCAGATCCACTTGATTTTAGCAGGTGCGGACAATGAGATGTATAGAGGGGGTTCACCACAATTGAGGAGGAAGAGATACAGGTATTTGTACGTTGTATCTAATTCTCTCCTAAGGAATTAAGAATAAAAGTATGAAAAGAAAAGAAAGAATAATAATAATACAGCAGATTAAGGAAGTATCCATGTATATTTATAGACATTTTTTAAAATAAAGTAAAGTAAATATCTTGTATTTAAATGGACATAGACAGAGTAAATATCTATGTACTAAATAAGTATGGATAAAATCTAGTAAATATGTATAAAACTAGAGAGTATTACCTCAATAGTAGTGAAGTTTGGATATAGGGTTAATGCTGTCAATAGAGTCCAATGGAGTTCATACTGAATTCATAGTAAATTCTATAAGTAAGTAAAGTACAGAATGTGTATGCATATAGGTATATAAATGAATTCAATTTAATTTGAAAAGGTAACTATTGCATTGCAACGTAGTACCCGTCTATTAAAGAAGGATATAATTGAAAAGGAAAAAAGTTTACCTTAGATGGTTAATGACATGGAGTGTATAATAATGTATACTGTTGTCCTAGAGGGATATAATATCCCAGTAGCATTATAGTTAAAGGCAATGCTGTCAGAACAATCCAAGGGCAGTTATATGTATTTCAGTTCCGATTCTATAAACAGACAGGATAGTAAATAGGTTAGGTTCGTGCATATGACCAGAAAATCCTACATGGAGGATTAAATCTTAAAGAAATGGACTGGAAAGTAATTACCTTATTTGTATCGTGATACCAGAAGGCTAACTAAAGCAGCGTTCCACGTGTGGTGTGATGTCCTCCCTCAAGCCGTCCAAGTCAGCGTCTGACACACACTGTGTCAGCGGTGACCTTAAGAGCAACATCTCCACCGGAAGTGAAGAGAGTCAGAAATGACCCCTGGCGTCATCTCCGGTCCACGTGTCCCAAAACACTTGCGCGCGCATCCTATGCGCTCCAGCGTGATGATGTAAGCTGGAGCGCATAGGGAGGAGACATGTATTAACAGTCTCGGACCGGCCGGTCCGAGACTGTTAATACATGTCTCCTCCCTATGCGCTCCAGCTTACATCATCACGCTGGAGCGCATAGGATGCGCGCGCAAGTGTTTTGGGACACGTGGACCGGAGATGACGCCAGGGGTCATTTCTGACTCTCTTCACTTCCGGTGGAGATGTTGCTCTTAAGGTCACCGCTGACACAGTGTGTGTCAGACGCTGACTTGGACGGCTTGAGGGAGGACATCACACCACACGTGGAACGCTGCTTTAGTTAGCCTTCTGGTATCACGATACAAATAAGGTAATTACTTTCCAGTCCATTTCTTTAAGATTTAATCCTCCATGTAGGATTTTCTGGTCATATGCACGAACCTAACCTATTTACTATCCTGTCTGTTTATAGAATCGGAACTGAAATACATATAACTGCCCTTGGATTGTTCTGACAGCATTGCCTTTAACTATAATGCTACTGGGATATTATATCCCTCTAGGACAACAGTATACATTATTATACACTCCATGTCATTAACCATCTAAGGTAAACTTTTTTCCTTTTCAATTATATCCTTCTTTAATAGACGGGTACTACGTTGCAATGCAATAGTTACCTTTTCAAATTAAATTGAATTCATTTATATACCTATATGCATACACATTCTGTACTTTACTTACTTATAGAATTTACTATGAATTCAGTATGAACTCCATTGGACTCTATTGACAGCATTAACCCTATATCCAAACTTCACTACTATTGAGGTAATACTCTCTAGTTTTATACATATTTACTAGATTTTATCCATACTTATTTAGTACATAGATATTTACTCTGTCTATGTCCATTTAAATACAAGATATTTACTTTACTTTATTTTAAAAAATGTCTATAAATATACATGGATACTTCCTTAATCTGCTGTATTATTATTATTCTTTCTTTTCTTTTCATACTTTTATTCTTAATTCCTTAGGAGAGAATTAGATACAACGTACAAATACCTGTATCTCTTCCTCCTCAATTGTGGTGAACCCCCTCTATACATCTCATTGTCCGCACCTGCTAAAATCAAGTGGATCTGGTCTCCACTGATTGAAAGTGCAGCAGTCAATACCTCCTGTCCGCATCAGGTTCGCCTTCGTTATTTTCTTAGCAGCTTGTTCTGCTAGGTTCTTTGAGCTTTTTTAAACATAAATTGGTAAGCGCACTATATTCTCTTATATATTTTTTGTACATGTGTTGAACACGCATTTACAAAGTCTAAAGATATTACATTGACCATACCTGTATTAATGATGAATTTTTATGTCATACACAGACCATTTCATGTAAATAAGGAACAGAAGTATCATGCAAGCCCTGATGAAGCACATCTAGTGCGAAACTAGTTGGCAATATCGCATCTACTTTTCTTCTAATTATAACTCTCATTTCCTTTTTTGTATAAATCATGTAAATTTGGTCGTGATCATGTATTTTTCACTTTGCTAACTTATTTTATGAAATGTGAAACCTTATATCTATATAAATAAATTATTTTTGATATCTAAAAACCTTGTGTTTTGTGCGCCTACCTTCGATACTAAGAGCAACACACCTCACGTAAAAATCCCTATATTTGGAGAGGAGATTTCTTTCCTCCCCTTATATAAGCTAACCTTTTTATTGTTGATCAGTGCATTTGTATGTCACTGGTCCCCAAAATGTGTCATTCGGGGTCAGATTTGTCCACCACGATGTCGCAGTCCCGCTAAAAAATTGCAGATCACCACCATTACCAGTAAAAACTATAAAAAAAATAAATAAAACTCCCTAAATCTATACCATAGTTTGTAGATGCGATAACGCCTATTTCAAATTTTTTTGCCAAAAATATTTTGAATATATATCAGCCTAAACTGATGAATAAATTTGTTTTTTTATATATATTTTTTTGGAAATGTATTATAGCAAAAAGTAAAAAAAATATATATATTTTTTTTCAAAATTGTTGTTCTTTGTTTGGTTATAGCGCAAAAAATAAAAGCTGCAGAGGTGATCAAAAGAAAGCTCTATTTGTGGGAAAAACAGGATGTCAATTTTGTTTGAGTATAGCGTTTCACGTGCAAATGTCAGTTAAAGTGAAGCAGTGCCATATCTTAAAAATGGTCTAGTCATTAAGGGGGAAAATTCTTCCGGTCCCTAAGTGATTAAAAATTATTTCTGAGAAATCTGCCCTCTCTCTGAAGTATTATTGCCAAAATAAAATGTATGTATATCTAGTTGCCTTGCTGTTGTGTTGATATACTATAACAGCTAAGATCAAAGTGCATGCAGTGATTGTGGTAATAGGTCACTCTACCATGCTCATGTGACATTTATTGTAATGTGAAGTAGTTGCAGTTCAGTGAAAGAATTACCCTGTACAGTATGTCAGATGCTCTGACAGGAGTTTCCATAGTGGTATTTTTAACAGTGGATTGACTTACTGGATGATAGGTTATTGTGAAAAAAAGTTTAATTTGAGTTATATACAGTACTGGCTAGGCTAGTCAAACATTCAACTAGATATCGGGTAAACTGCACTCAATATAAAGCCAGCTTAAAATAGATTTTTTAAAAAATGCTTGACCTTTTGCTGAACAACCTAAAATATAAGGGTCAAAGTCCAAGCCTGGAATAGATAAGCACATATGTGTATGCCACTCTTTTGTAAGGTAAAGGAGCAGGGGACCCCTGGCAATTTTATCTGTTGTTAGTGAGCATGTAAAGGATAGGATGTGTAGTAATAAAATCGTACTGTTGCATCATAGCATCTTAAAAAGAGTGAGGAGTAAATGATGTGGAAGGTGTTGAGTTTTACCAATGCATACAGGGTTAAAGCCCAACTCTAGTTAGAACATTTTTTCTTGTTTTGGATAGCTTGTAGAAGGGTTAAATCCTCTGAACTTTTATTGCTTTATTTGGCCCTCTTTGAGTGATTTGTCCTTACTTCCTGTGTATTTACCAGGTGTCTGACATAGGAGGAACTGAGCGAAACCCACCCTACTTCCTGTTTATTTGACAAGTGTCGAAGAGGAGAGAAAGTGAAGGGAAATCCACTCCAATTCACCACCAACGGTTGTGTGTATGCTCCAGAGCATTTTTCTCAACGAGAAAAATGGCCAATTTTTTTTTAGAACCTGCTCTATTTTTCTTGTTATTTCTCACGTCGTGAAAAACGGTCGTGTGTACGCTTTTACGAGGGGGAAAAAAACGTGCATGCTCAGAAGCAAGTTATGAGACGGGAGCACTTGTCACGCTGTAACAGACTGAAAAGCAGGAAGACTGAAAAGTGCGAGTCGTCTCTCACCAAACTTTTACTAACACGCGGTAACACGAAATTAGCAAAAGCAGCCCAAAGGGTGGTGCCATTCGAATGGAACTTCCCCTTTATAGTGGCGTCGTACGTGTTGTCGTACGTGTTGTACGTCAACGTGCTTTGCTTGAGCATTTTTTTCAGTCCTGTACAACTCTGGTCGCCAGCGCCTTGAGGCGATTAAGTTCGCATTTGTTGCGCTATATAAGTTTCTCACTCACTCACTCACTAACGTCTGTATGCAAGGCAGGCTTGAGAGGAATCACGACAAATCACGTCAAGAAAAACTTAATTTTTTTGCATGACATGAATAACGGTCGTGTGTACGCGGCATATGGAAGATTATTTCACTTTTGGTCCAGGTGAAAGGTTTCAGACAAAAATATGAAGGAAAGAGAAATCTCCTACAACCCCCCCCCCCCCACCAGATCAAGAGGTTCTGGGCTGCTGTTGTATAACTCTACTGTAAAGTAATAGGGACAGTAGTCCCTAATACTCCACAAATAACTTTGTTATCTATAATACCTAGATCAAATAAAGCTGCTAAACGGGACATCCTTTGCCATTTCTTGATGGCTCTTAGAGCCGCCATTCCCTGAGGTGCCCACATGTACCTACTCTGTACAAATGGGTACAAGAAATTGACTTATTTATGGATCTAAAAAACACATGTTGGCAGCAGAGCACGATAGGTTGGATAAGCATTCTATGACTTAATTTTCTAATGAGTCTGGCATTTCAGGTTGGGGGCCGAAGCGCATGTCCCCTTGTTCCTTACTCCCTATTTTTCCCCTCGCCCTTTCTTCCTATTTTACCACCTCAGGTGCTTTTGTCTGTTTTTCTTTTTCTTTCTCATTTCCTTGTCTCATATTTTGCCCACTTTTTCTTTCTACCATATGAGATCTGGATTTTTTCCACTAGGTGCTTGAGCTTCCTCTGCCTTCACCACACTTGATGTTCCCAATTTTACAGATGTGCAATCCCTAAAATGAGTTAATTTATTAACCCACACCTCAAGCTGTATTTGTCCAAACAGTAAATGTTTCTTATGCTGTTCTACATATTTGACATGTGTATTGCTTTTTGTCCAATATGGGATGCAATCTGATTACTATATCTGTTTTATGGATCTGCTTCTTTCTTTTTTTTTTTGCACATTCAGTCTTTATTGCAAGACTGTCAAACACTCCCAATGTGCTATAAATATGTGATCATATATTTTTTCTGTAGTGGTTTAATATCCCCCCCTCTATTTTTTTTACATGTTCTTTGTCAGTTCTAAACCTAATAAAATACAATTAAACTAAAATCTGACAGGGGTTCTAGCTTTCTCTTTTGCTAAAGATAAGCACTTTTATTTCCGTATGTGATGCTGAAATTACACATTGGACAGTGTTAAAAAACAGACTGGAGTTTTGACCATTTCCCACTTTATCCAAAACTAAAAAAAAAAATAGTTGGCTACACACTTTAAATTTGTATACAATGCCCTGCGTCCTTCAATCAAAATTCACTGTTGATTTTGAAAATGGACCTGGCTCTATGACTATGTTTAAATGAGCATTTGTAATTGTGTTACATGTCTTTGAAAAATAATAAAAATTATTGGAAATTAAAATTGACCCCACAAGGCTCTGAAACAGTGCTATTGACTTTATTACATAAAGCTCTCACAATAGAATTTTTTTTTTAAAGCGTTGGTGACTCCCTACACATTATTGGAATTTTCACCATCCGTTCAGCCAAGCGCCCAAGTGCCCAGCACTTACACTGGTCAGATAAGCTGTACAGAGTGCAGTTCACACAAGATATGTTTAAAATAAACCTGTCATAAACCTAAGCATCTAATGCTGAGCATATGGTAGAAAAGTCCAGAAGCAGAAGGTACTTTTTTATGTTAAATAACAAAGGATCGATAGAAGTGTAGGGACCATGCACTATGCTGTTGTGCTCCTAACTAGATTTAGAGCAGGGGTAAGAAACCTTTGAGAGGTGGAGATCTACTTGGACAACATGGGAGAGATCAAAGATCACTGGGGTTCGGTGCTCTTTTTTTTTTTTTAACTAGTAAGCCACAAATAAAACATAAGGATGGCATGAAGAAAGCTTAGAAAAATCTACTAAAATTAATGTCCCTGTAAAATAAACTTGGCATTTACTTTCTAGCACAGCAACAGTTAGCGCTGGTTTACACTGGCTTCAAAACATGGCTTCGGACACGCTTTGTTAAAGCTCTCTGACCGCCGGTCAAAGCACCTGTCACTAAATAAAATGATAAGAAAAGAAAATGCCACTCCAGGTGAGTGATGGAACCAGGTAAGCTGGGGAATGGACTCCTCCCAGGGGTGTTTATTTATTTTTTTACATACCCTGGCAAAATTGATGATTTCTTGGTCATTTTTCAGAGAATATGAATGATAACACAAAAACATTTCTTTCACTCATGGTTAGTGTTTGGCTGAAGCTATTTTTTATCAATCAACTGTGTTTACTCTTTTTAAATCATAATGTCAACAGAAACTACCCAAATGACTCTGATCGAAAGTTTACATACCCTGGTGGTTTTGGCCTAATAACATGCACACAAGTTGACACAAAGGGGTTTGAATGGCTATTAAAGGTAACCATCCTCAATGTGATCTGTTTGCTTGGAATTAGTGTACGTGTGTATAAAAGGTTAATGCGTTTCTGGACTCCTGACAGACCCTTCCCATTTCACCCAGTGCTGCACTGATGTTTTGGGATTCTGAGTCATGGGGAAAGCAAAAGAATTGTCAAAGGATCTGCGGGAAAAGATAGTTGAACTATATAAAACAGGAAAGGGATATAAAAAGATATCCAAGGAATTGAGAATGCCAATGAGCAGTGTTCAAACTCTAATCAAGAAGTCGAAAATGAGGGGTTCTGTTGAAACCAAACCACGGTCAGGTAGACCAACTAAAATTTTCATTTCCACACCTGCCAGGAAAATTGTTTGGAAAACAATAACCCACAAATCACTTCAGGTGAAATACAGGACTCTCATGTGGTGTGGCTGTTTCGAGATGCACAATAAGGAGGCACTTGAAGAAAGATGGGCTGCATGGTCACGTCGCCAGGAGAAAGCCATTACTACGCAAATGCCACAAAGTATCCCGCTTACAATAGGCCAAACAGCACAGAGACAAGTCTCAAACCTTCTGGCACAAAGTCATTTTAGCATTTTGGCCACAAACATAAACGCTACATTCATATAGGAGTCAACAATGTCTATGATGAAAGGTACACAGGGCCAGATTCACAAAAGAGATACGACGGCGTATCTCCTGATGCCCGTCTTTCCCGCGTCGCTTTTGAATTTTTTTGTTTTCCCGGCGTAAGTACGTTACGCACGTCGCGATTCTCAACACGTCAGCGCATCGTAATTTTGCGCAAAGCACGTCGGGAAATTTGCGAACGGGGCATGCGCAGTACGTCCGGCGCGGAAGCGCGCCTAATTTAAATGGTACCCGCCCCATTTGAATTGGGCCAACTTGCGCCGCACGTGTTTACGATACACCGCCGCAAGTTTACAGGTAAGTGCTTTGTGGATCGGGCACTTAGACTGAAAACTTGCGGCGGTGTAACGCAAACGGGTTACGTTACGCTGCGCCGCAGGTACGAGAATCCGGCCCACAATTCCTACTGTGAAAAATAATATTCAGAAAACAAAAACATCAAAAAATATCAAAAATAACTGTCAAAAGAATATAAAAAAGTCCTTTCAAGAGATCCTCAAATCACAATGCTTTAAAGTGCCGTGTGACTCCTTATCCTGTATGTGTGCTCCACCACAGTGTGGGTAAAAAATGCGCACTCACCAACCATAAATCTTTAGAATGCCCCAAACATTTAATGTTGGATATTTAAATGGACTCCCTCAGAACACTCTCCAGATGGTCATATAATTATTGTGGTGATAACTCCCAAGTGCATAGACACTCCAAGTATATCTTCTCACTCAGCCCGATAGATAATATGCTCAAAGAAGATGATAAGCAATATAGTGTAGTACCTTTTTTTTAACAGAAGGATAGTGTAGTACCTTTATTAAAACCGAATAGGACACATTAAAATTACACTTACATTTCCAGGTGCTTCAGTCAGCACCAACACGTATGGCCTTAAAGTGGATGTAAACCCAATTCATGAAATTTGGGCTGGGCACATATATCTGCAGTATTTTGTGATCTCTCTTCAAAGCGCTAAGTCCCATAGCTCTCTCCTGGACCATTCCTCTGTTATCAGCCTGATAACTCCTGACAAATTCTCTGACACATCCGATAAAAGCAGCCTGACATTTCTGTCATGGATTAGCAGGGAGCTGGCCCTGTTACAAAACTATGTAATTTACCTGATCACCTGTATTTAATGCAGCCTCCAATATGTAGGCTGTACCACACGTGCTTTGAGAGCCCGTATAGGGGAACATTATTGTGACACAAATAATCCAAATGCTAGAAATATTTTGAATGCAACACGTCACTTTAGGGAATGTCATCAGGACGATCTCTCCTCTTTCTGTTTTAAAGGAATAGAACGGTTGTCTCACTCGCCCTGAGGATGTGACAGGGAGATCAGACTATTGGGGAGAGAAGCATGGTGGATTTTTAGATTAAAAACTAGGTTAAACCTGAGGTGGGATCTGGACTTGCACTTACATTAACCTCCCTGGCGGTATGATTCTGTCTGGAATTACGTACCAAAAGCGGTACATTTATTTTGCAAGGAAATTGGCGTTTTATACTGTAGGCCTGTAATTTTTAGAAATAACTCACTTAAATCTGACCAAGCAAGAGTCTTGTAGGCATCCCGGGTATGATTTTTTTTTTTAAAACAAAATTATAAATTATAATATAATAAATAATTATAAATAATTATAACAAATAATAATATAATTATAATAAAAATTATTCAATAATGTAATCAACTCAAAATCACTGAAATTTGCAGTTGCAGAATTGTCGCTGTCATTATTTTATTTTTTTTATGACGAATTTCCCCGCAAATCGCTATCGCACATTTCTGCAAGTGATTATAATTTATTATCGCTGTTTTCTAGCTGATCTAAAACCATTTTTGACATAAAGGGACACTTTTGGACAATCTACAGTTTTTAGGCAGAAATGACATTTTTTATTATATAAAAGTACATGTAGGACACTGGGCAGACCACTAGGGACAAGGGGGGGTGTGTATTTTTTACATACAGTACTGTAATCTATAAGATTACAGTATACTGTATGTAATGTGTTTGTTTACTTTTTTGAATTTGGCGCCGTTCTCCGTCCCCGTGCGTCGTAACGTCGCAGGGAACGGAGATCGGCGGCACACGGGGACTGTGAATCGAGCGAGGAGGTCCCGCTCGCTCACACAGCGGGTGGCATCGCTGGATCCAGGGACAAGGTGAGTAAACCAAGCCTGTGGATCCAGCGAAAGGTAAGCCCGTCCAGCCCGAGCGTGACTCGGGTTTGCCGATCCTAACATGTAAAACCAACCCCGAGTCACGCTCGTGTTTACCGTCAGGGGGGTTAAGAATGCCTCTTACCATAGCCTCCCCTCTCTTTCTTTCTTTTCCTCTTCTGGTGTCTTTTTTCACATACCCGGATTATCATTTTTATCCTTTGTCTTTAATGTTTTTTTGATTTCATGGTGTGTTTTAATCATGTATATGTGTATGGATGCATGCACGAGTGTGTGCACACATGTACATATAATCACTACAAGGTGTTTAAAAAAATAGTGTCATACACATGGATCACCCAATATGCATTGCAGCGGATTTCCTTTTTTGGATAATTGCCTGCAGTCAATTTAGACAATTAATGGGTGGAGCCAATATTCTTAAGAGTTACTATTTATTTCAAAGTTTCATGTCTGTAATGTGGTTATGACTAAGGCCTTATAGGCTGAAACGCGTCAACCATTCCTTTTTGCGTTTGTCCACTGTGACTTGTTAATAAATACTACAAATTTATTTGGTCATCTTTTCTTGATTACTCTACTCAGCCAGCTACTGTGGATCGAGCACCCTGGAGCCTTGCTTTCTATGTGATGTATGGGTAGCAGCACTAACTTTTTTGTTTATATACTGTTACAAAACACCTCTCAGGCCCCATACACACCATAGAATCTATCCGCAGATAAATCCCATCAAATGGGTTTCTGCGGATAGATTCTATGGTGTGTACACTCCGTCGGATATTTATCCGCGGATAAATCTCCCCTGGGATGGATTTCCAGCAGATGGATATTTGCTGACATGCTCAACAAATCCATCTGCTGGAATCCATTCCAACGGATGGATCCGCTCGTCTGTACAGACTTACCGGATCCATCCGTCTAAAGGGATTCCCCGCACGCGTCGTAATGATTTGACGCATGCGTGGAATTCCTTATATGACAGCGTCGCGCCCGTCGCCGCGTCATAATAGCGGCGACGGCGCGACACGTCATCGGCAGAGGATTTCAGCGCGGATTTCAATGCGATGGTGTGTACACGCCATCGCATAGAAATCCTCTGAAATCCTTGAGAGGATTTATCCGCGGATACGGTCCGCTGGACCGTATCTGCGGATAAATCCTCTCGTGTGTATGGGGCCTGAGAGTCTCTGCCTATGATGAGAGGGGGTGTGTGCCTTTCCTCCAATCAGAAATTTTAGCTATCTTGGCTGTATGCCCAGACATAACACTCTGTTAAACAGGGAGATACAATTTCCTAACACGATCTGAACTTTTCAAACAGTATATAAATGTGATGACAGAAGATATGGATGTAAAACTTATATAGGGAGATTTGGTTCATCTCTGTGTATCATCTGAGGCTGTTCACTTCACTGGGTGTATGGAGGGTTTACATCCACTTTAAGGGTAAAAACCACTGCCTCGCTGCTCTTGAGGAGGTGGTGTGCGTCCCAGGGACCGGACGTGACGCGGGGGTCCTACCGGAAGTGACATCTGTAATGTCATCGCACAGCCTCAATGCCTTTCGCAGGAAGTGCGTCATCATGAAGCTTCATATTGTTTGGCTGGAGTTCAGCAGTATATCTGTTCAGACCCGCCAATCGTGAACAAATCAGTGGCTAATGAAAGAAAGCCCAGCTACCGACACATCCTTCCCGGTGTGGAATGCATGGAGTACAGGGCTTTGGACTACACCTTAATATTTCGTGTGATGCTTACTCGTAGCATCACACGATGTGAAACATGTCAGCCATCCTTTTCGTTTTGTTCACTTCTTTTTGACTGCAACATTGTTGGTTGTTTTCTTTTTCACTAGCTGAATAAAGATATCGTTTTAAGGAGTGTGGCAGTCCAGGACCTCTTTTCATCCAATGCACGTGTGCATAGCCAGCACCCTTTTGGCTTGGTGGGACGGAAGAAAAGCCAGGGGATCAGCAGTTTTCTAAGCGGTATTATTTCTCACTCTAGATTCACACTGAAGGCATCAAAACTAAATAAAAAAATAAATAAAATATATTTCATATTCTAGGTTCTTCAAAGTAGCCACATTTTGCTTTGATTACTGCTTGGAACACTCTTAGCATTCTCTTGATGAGCTTCAAGAGGTAGTCACCTGGCGCAGCACCCCATCACTCTCCTTCTTGGTCAAATAGCCCTTACACAGCCTGGAGGTGTGTTTGGGGTCATTGTCCTGTTGAAAAATAAATGATGGTCCAACTAAACGCAAACCGGATGGAATAGCATGCCGCTACAAGATGCTGTGGTAGCCATGCTGGTTCAGTATGCCTTCAATTTTGATTAAATCCCCAACAGTGTCACCAGCAAAGAACCCCCACACCTCCTCCTCCTCCTCCATGCTTCATGGTGGGAACCAGGCATGTAGAGTCCATCCGTTCACCTTTTCTGCGTCGCACAAAGACACAGGGGTTGGAACCAAAGATCTCAAGTTTGGACTCATCAGACCAAAGCACAGATTTCCACTGGTCTAATGTCCATTCCTTGTGTTCTTTAGCCCAAACAAGTCTCTTCTGCTTGTTGCCTTTCTTTAGCAGTGGTTTCCTAGCAGATATTCTACCATGAAGGCCTGATTCACACAGTCTCCTCTTAACAGTTCTAGAGATGTGTCTGCTGCAAAAGGTGGCTACTTTGAAGAACCTAGAATATGAAATATATTTTCAGTTGTTTTACACTTATGTGTTATGTATAATTCCACATGTGTTAATTCATAGTTTTTATGCCTTCAGTGTGAATCTACAATTTTCATAGTCACGAAAATAAAGAAAACTTTTTGAATGAGAAGGTGTGTCCAAACTTTGTCTGTACTGTGTGTATATATATATATATATATATATATATATATATATATATGTTTAAATATATCACCAAAAAGATATAGAATTGCAGTCACGGCCTGTTTAATTTTTAGATAAGGACTTGCCTGTTGGATGGACTATATTCGATTCCATACAGTGCTTTGATCCACTACCGAATAAATCTGAGCTCTGTCATATGCCATTTAGGCAAAATACTATCCATGTATTTAGGATTATATGAATGACCGTATAGGATAGATTAAGTCTCACTTATTCTTGTTTTTTTTGTTTGCAAATGCTTTACTCCAAATAAACATACTTTAAAATAGTTTATAGATCCTTTCTATAACTTTCTCTGTGTAGATCCCTGGCACCCCATCTCTTCAGCCCTGATGTTTGTTTGTTTTGTTGCCCTCTTTGGGGTTTTGGCCTGATCCTTCCCTGTGTCCGGTTTCTGCCCAGGTAACCCAATGAGATTATGCATAGACACACATAGTTTTTGGCATTTTAGTATTTTTCTATGCTATTAGAATTTGTTTTTTATGTATTCAGTGAAAATACATATGTTCCACTTGTAAGCTCCTGATGAAGTTGAACAAAGTCCAAGAAACACATTGGGGGTTATTTACTAAAGGCAAATCCACTTTGCACTGCAAGTGCACTTGGAAGTGCACTTGGAAGAGCACTTGGAAGTGCAGTCACTGTAGATCTGAGGGGGGCATGCAAGGAAAATAAAAAACAGCATTTTAGCTTGCACATGATTGAATGAAAACATCAGCAGAGCTTTCCCTCATTTTAGATCTTCAGCTGCGATCTAAAGCGACTGCACTTCCAAGTGCACTTGCAGTGCAAAGTGGATTTGCCTTTCGTAAATAACCCCTATTGAGTGTGAAATCCTATGAATAACTCATATTGCTTAGGCACATCACACAATATATGTTTGTATACTTTAACTGGAGCAAATTTTGGGAAAAGCTCTATGTATTGATGAATATGAGTTTTTTTTTATAAAATAAGAAAATGTCTGTTGTTTTAAAAAATGTATCTTTGTGATAAATTCTGTATTTTTAACTATATTTTGGATTTTTGCCGTTTAAGTCCCCACACTTATGGGATTTATTACCTTCTAGAACTTTAAATATTTTAATTAGGGATGTGGCACTCAAAGACCAACTAATCAATTTAGTCTCATTACAAGGATGGTGATCTATTTTGCATTTTACATCTCTGAGGTGGTGATTGCCTTCTACACAAGGGGGTATATCCTTTTTTCCCCTCAGGAAGCATCCCTGTCTAATGTGGATAACTGTCTGGAGTTGAGCAATCCCTTGTTTCATTTTCCAGATGGCCATCGTCCATTGAGCTGTCTGTTCTGTTGAAAGTGGGTCTATTGATGCCCCATTTATATTGGCCATGGGTACGTCTAAGCCTATAGGTCTGTACTCCTAACAAGCTATGGACACTTAACAGTTTGTCAAAATTAGGGTTGTTTTTTTCTGATCTTGTCAGACAGAAATCTATCTACAGATTGTTCCTTCAGCCATCCTTTGGCATCACTTAGTCAGGCCTTTCTACTTGGCTCCTTTTCCTATAGCATATCTATGCTGCTATATCTTGCCGTTCCAGTGCATATTGCAAAATTCATTCTCCTGCTCCCTGCTTTCTGATGATGAAGTGTGCCCTAAGGTCCCTGATGTTAACTATATTGTCAAGGGAATTCTGGTCTTCCACTGGGAGGTGCAGGATTTACCTTCTTGCATAATGGCCAGTTCTGCCTGCTAAGCAGACAGGATCCCATATGCTTAGATCAGGCCTTGCAACCTTTTGACCACAATACTCAAGTCCTGATCTGGTCCTGTGAACTTAAGTAATTGTTGCATCAGAAATCTTGCCAAGAATAAAAGAGTCGTTATTGCAGGGGAGTGGGTTGCCTACTTTCCTCTGGAATCATACTACAGAATTTCAGCTTCTAGTCACTGGATATATTTATGGATTCTTTGATATACATGTAATTGTGCAAAGGTACACTCCAAAGAGTGTGATTCCGCAAGTGGGACTTTAAATTTGGGTGACTGTTAAACCTCAAAAAAATATATAGTATCAAAAGGTTCATAAGATGTTTTTATTGAAAAAGATATGAAACGCTGCTACTAGCTATACAAAGCACATCCAAGTGACTATAGGCACAAAAGGGAAAGAAATAAATACCGTATTTATCGGCGTATACCGCGCACTTTTTTGCCCTGAAAATCAGGGCAAAATCGTGGGTGCGCGGTATACGCCGATACCCGCTTTCCCGCGCCGAGTTTTGAATACTGCGCCGACATATACCGAGCGCAGTACACTCGGGTATAGTCGGCCAGTCTCGGCTCCTTCCGCGCTCACGTTCTGGACGTACAGGACGTCAGCGCGGGTAGCCGAGCATTGCCGACAATACACGAGTGTACTGCCCTCTGTATATGTCGGCGCAGTATTCAAACTCGGCGCGGGAGGACGCGAGGACGCCGCAGAAGGACACCGGACCCGCCGAAGAGGACACCGGACCCGCCGCAGAAGGAAACCTGAAGCCGCAGAAGGACACCCGAAGCCGCAGAAGGACGCCGGACCCGCCGAAGAGGACACCCGAAGCCGCAGAAGGACGCCGGACCCGACGAGGCCGCCGATGGACGACGCGCAAGACACCAAAACTGTAAGTACAAAAAAAACTTTTTTCCACAGGATTGGGGGCCACTTTAGGGGTGCGCGGTATACGCGGGAGCGCGTTATACCGCGATAAATACGGTAGGCACAATTCACAGATAACATATTATCCCATATAGTCCCATATTGCCATAGTATTTATACATGTTTTGAGACAAAAAATTGTAAAACCATTTAAGTTGCTGATTGAAAAATATGTCAGAATGCATTGCAACATTGGGCCGGATTCAGATACATTGGTGTATCTGTCCGGCCCGCGTAACGTATCTCCGATACATTACGCCGCTCTAACTTTGGGCGCAAGTTCTTTATTCACAAAGAACTTGCGCCCTTAGTTAGAGCGGCGTAGCGTATGTGTTGCGGCGTAAGGCCACGTAATTCAAATGGGGATGTAGGGGGCGTGTTTTATTTAAATTTCCCTTGACCCCGCGTTACGGCATGCGCCGTCCGTAAAATCTCCCAGTGTGCATTGCTCTAAATGATGTCGCAAGGACGTCGCAAGGACGGCTGGGCAAATCGATGTTACCTTAAGTCGCTTCCCATTGTGACCACTAGGGGCGCGTGCGTGCCGCAGGATGCACGCGAGTGTGCCCGCGGCTCACCATCAGAGCAGATGCGAGTACCCGGTGGGCATGATGACCGCCGGGCACCCACGATCACTCGTGACAGAGCAAGAACCAGGATCTGTATGTGTAAACACACAGATCCTGGTTCTTTCAGGGGAGAAATGACTGATCGTGTGTTCATACAAAGTATGAACAGCGATCTGTCATCTCCCCTAGCAAGTTCCATCCCCCTTCAGTTACAACACAGTGAGGGAAGACAGTTAACCACTCGATTGTCCCCCTAGTGTTAACCCCTTCCCTACCAGTGAAATTTTTACAGTAATCAGTGTATTTTTATAGCACTGATCGCTGTATAATTGTCAATAGTCCCAAAAGAGTGTCAAAAGTGTCCGATCTGTCCGCCATAATAACAGTCTAGTCAATATTCCAATCGCACACGTTCCTGGTAAAATGGCTCCTAAAGAGAGGATGGGTGCTGAAACGATCACCAGCTGGGAACTGGAAACATCAAACAAACGAACATATTCGCCAGCACACCGTAGATCATCCAATTACTTCCAAAAATTTTAATGCAAAACAAACATCACAATAGTGCAACGTTTCGAGGTCACGCAGGATTCCTTCGTCAGGCGAGTGATAATCATCGAAACATTGCAATATTGTGATGTTTGTTTTGCATACAAATTTTTGGACGTAATTGGACGATCCACGGTGTGCTGGCGAATATGTTCGTCTATCCGGCATAATGTCACAGTCCCGATAAAAATCGTAAATTGCCGCCATTACTAGTAAAATAAAATAACAAAAATATGTAGAAGAATACATATCGGCCCTAGCTGAGGACATTTTTTTTTTAAAGTGGGATATTTATTATAGCAAAAAGTAAAAAATAATATTGCGTTTTTTTTCAAAATTCTCGCTCTTTTTTTGTTTATAGTGCAAAAAATAAAAACCGCAGAGGTGATCAAATACCTCCAAAAAAAAGCTCTATTTGTCAGAAAAAAGTATGTCAATTTTGTTTGGGTATAGCGTACAAAACGTAATGGTCAGTTAAAGCGACGCAGTGCTGAATCACAAAAAGTGATCTGGTCAGAAAGGGGGTAAATCCTTTCGGGCCTGAAGTGGTTAAAGCTTAACTCCAGCCTAGTAAAAAAAGAGAAAGAAAGTGGTGCCAACTTCTTAATAAATAAAAGTAGAAATAATAGTCAAAATGGTTGCTGCTCCTATTTTAGAAAGAAAGTCACCGCTCCAGATGGGTCTACTATACGGTCACACACTGATACAGGATTCCAAGGGTGCTGGCGGTGCACTATGCAAGCATAAAGGATAGATGAAGGATGGATGGCCGCACTCCAAAAACTGTACTGGTTGTCTTTTATTAAATGAGCAGCAAATACTTCACCAGATCACAACGACAGAAACAGGGGAACAGCCAACGTTTCGCACAAAATCAGTGCTTATTCATGGCTAACATGCAAAAAGACTGTTTGATATATATAGAAATCAAAGGGGGACATGTGACCTCTGTTGGTAATTGGCTAGGAGGGGCCTATGGTAACAGGACACACCTAAAGCCAATATAGAGTCACAGCCCACCTGTGCATACCAAAAAACATGTGAAAGAAATTCCAAAAAGTCCAAAATACAACAATAATCAACATAAATATATACGTGAACTCAATACACATGAGTGAGCAAGTGAAAATATAAAGAAGCATACTACCATCAAATATTATCAAATGCTTGTACAAAGCAATGAATGTGGAAATAAAAAAATGTGGAGGTCAATAGAAAATTATATATACACATATGGTATATGATAAAAGTAAAAATAGAGTAATATGTGTCAGTGAAAATGAAAAATAAAATTCATTATGAATATAAAAATGTGTGTAGAAAAACTCCATCTCTGAAACTGCTTGGTTAATGACAAATGCCAGGGAGTGTGTATTAGAAATACATCTGCATGTGTGCATAGACATGAGCGTTAGTGTCTAAAGTGGTAAACAGATGCAGAAAAACCCCCATCCTGATCATGAATCACGATCGGGGGAGGTGTATTGTAGATCAATAATGTGTTGGCAATTATTTATCCAGAAACGAAGAGGAGGAGCAAATGTGTTAATATATGTGAATACATAATGGCCTAATAAACATAGACACACATTGCAAAAAAACGTTAAAGATGAGGTAGGGATATCTTATATATGCGAATGACAAAAATGAAATAGTGAATGGAAGACGTGAAAACGGTGAAATACCGCAATGTAGAGTTGTGAAAGGACAGATGGAAAACATATGAATGAAAGTCAGTACAAAATGTGCAGAAATATGGATACCAGAGAAATAAGTTATCCTCTTTTGTATAGTGAACTGTGGATGTCTCTTAATGCAGGCCCGATAAAGTAATATTCCATATGAAGAGTGAAGTTCATGAAACATAAAAATGTTAATGAAATATATGTGAATGGATAAATGTACGAGTAAAAATATATGTATATAAAATACTGGTAAAAATTAATTACTAGCTCAAAAAGGTAGTTAAGTAAAAGAAAAGGGGGGGAGAAAAGACATTTAACACCAAAAGGTGTCTGTATCAGGATGTGGATCATTTACACAGATACTGTCATATGTAATTTTAAGAAAGAAAGAGGTAGATGTTAACGGAACACGAGGCACGGGCCAGATGTATGCAGGGCCATAACATACCGCCATAAAGGCGGAGGTGTATAACAATAAGGCATTGCACATATAGGTGTACATACGTTAAATAAGTTTGTAATCAAAAACCGTTATTGAAAAATACATTGCGATTCCTACCACATCTCACGTGTATTGGCTTTCATGTCAGAAACTGAATGAAGCCATGGTCCCTGTGAGATTAAATGGGAGGAAAGTATGTGTTAATACTGAGAGGAACCTTGCAAGCCGATGGAACACATCGGATGCAAGGTTACAATAAAGTAGGTCTAGGGGCAATGTCCAATGGGATTGATGCAAGTTTAGAGTACATAGAGTTTAGAGTACCGTACATATAAACCTAAGTACTCTCACTATAATGCAGGAAAGAGATGGGGATGCATGGGTAACACCCAATGCAACCCGCCGACCTGGTAATGCGTAAAAAACTATGTGCAGGGGCATTATGGAAAAAATATGTGTGCCTGTGTGATGGAAAGTGTAACAAGGCACCTAGGCCCACGTGATCCGTGACATTACTTCTAGCAAGGTATGTCTTAGATAAAAATTGTTGTGTATAAGTGTGTGCAGGCATATAAATATGTAAAAGAATGAAATTTCTCTGCACACACACACCTACAAAAAATCAATATAAAAACAGAAAATTGCAAGACAGAGTCCACGGTACGCGCATAGTCATGTTGGACTGTAATTATAACTAATAATTAGTATATTTAATTGAAAATGTTTGGGGAAAATGAGGCATACGTCTCTAATATTATTTCTAATACATTAATTACTTGTCTTCTTACTATTAGTTAATTAATTTTATCATTTCTTGTGCTACAAGTATGTGCACAAATTAGAACGTGATAATAACCAACTGGACATAAGTATGTAAGCGCGTAGTACGTGGACACTGTGAAGCAGGGCCTCTTGAATAGTAATGTATGAAAATGGCCAATTATCTATTTACATATGGCAAATATAAACCATGTCAAGGGCAATGTGAAAACAATAATGATAAAAGCAGAAAAAGGTTATTATCAGAATGTAGACAGAAGATGTTGGGAATTCTAAATGGCACATGACATTGAAACATTGTAAAAATTACATGCATGTTGTGTCATATGAAGGCTTCAAGATGGTTGGAACAAGGGTTAATGAAAGCTCTGAATGAGAGCTATAAAGGAAGGTTTCCTGACACATATGACCGATGTGTTTATGATATAAAGTATAGTGGATATGATACACTAATCATAGTAATAGGAAACATCCCATTGAAAGTTCAACCCCTCAGGCATCCTGGTGCCTAAAAGAAAAATCCAAAATACTTCTCGTCTTCAAAGCAATCGGAATTTGTCACCCCCTCTCACTGGACGGGTGACTTTCTCCATGCCTTGTATATGCAGACTGGAAGTATCTTTGTGGTGGACTGAGTTCCAATGTCTCGCTACATTTGTATTATTATCTTGATTAATGTCATAAAGATGGTCTCTGAGTCAACCTCCTGATCGTGCGACCCACATATTGAACATGGCACAGATCGCAGCTAATGACATAAACTACATGTGCAGTATTGCAGTTGATAAACTGCTTGATGTCATAATTTTTGTTCATTGAGTTAGAGTGTACCGATGGTCCAGTTGTAATATATTTGCAGTACCTACAACCCCCAATACCACATCTAAAAGTGCCTTTAAATGTTAGCCAATTGCCACAGCTTGGTTTACTTTGGAACAGACTCGGAGATAAAATGCCTCCTAAAGAGGGGGCTCTCCTGCTGACTGTGATCTGGTGATGTATTTGCTGTTCATTTAATAAAAGACAACCAGTACGGTTTTTGGAGTGCGGCCATCCACCCTTCATCTATCCTTTATGCCTGTTCCTATTTTAGTTGAACACTATATGCAGTTAAATGTGTAAAAAAAAAAAAAAAAGGTGCTACCTAATCATGGGACAGCAGGCAGGACCCTTTAAACAGCTTAATAAATATCCTTAAGGCCCCTTTCAGACGTCCGCTCCGCCTGTCCGTTATTACAAGTCCGTTAACGGACTTGTAATACATCCCTATGGGATCACGTCCGTTAGCGGATGGAGCATCCGCTAGCGTCCGCGTCCGTCGGGATCCGGTTTTCGGACGGACGAAAACACTATTTTTCTTCCGTCCGACGGAACGGATGCAGACGGACAGACGGTCCGTCTGCATACGGTTCCCCATAGGGCAGAGCGGAGCTGAGACAGGACGGTCCCTGCACTGTGTGCGAGGACAGCCCTATCCGCCGACAGCTCAGCGGGGATCCCCGCTGAGCCGACGGAGACACACAGAGCGGAATAAATAAGGCCGAGGCTGCTTTATTATTGGCTTTAAGACAGAATTCAAAACAATAACAAAAACATTTATTAAACTTAAACCAACCCAGCCACTACGGCTCAGGCTGTAGATAAATTCAGACTTCCAAATCACCCATAACATCAATAAATAAAATCATAACAGATTTGTCCACCTTTAATAACATTGTATATATATATATATATATATATTTATTTTTTTTAAATGTGACATTACCACATAATTCACAGCCGCAACAAAAATAACAAACAGGGAGGGGGGGAGGGACACCACAGATCCTGTCCCCTGAGGCGACTGAATCAAATGGACGGAACCTTTACTTTTATAGCCCTATCTAGTACTGGACCTAGCTGGATAAAACTGGAAATATCACCCAGTACCACTAAAAGCCCAGGGAAAGTCACGTGTAAATCTTTCCCAGGCCATGTGAGCACCAGGTGTTCTCTCAAAGCCCGGGAAGTCACGTTTTTTGCTCTCCTAGGCCATGTGTCAGGCAATACCCAGAGAGCCATAACAGGCTTCTCCAGGGGAGCCTTAAAACTGCCTGCCCTGCCGCTTTCCCATGAGAAAGGGGGGAATTGAAACCGTCTCCCCCTTTTCTATCATTCCCAAATTACATAAACGTGAATATCCATTTAAGTGTTGAACATCTAATACCATAAATAGAAAATATATAAAAAATAAAAATGCAAATATCAAATGTAGTCCATGTGAGAAATATAATGATATCTCGTGGCAAACCCAAAATATAAAAGATTATTAAATGTAAAAGTTCTGTGAAAAAAAATAAAAAATAAAAGTCCACTTTGCTGATTCCAACACCGTTGAGTATACGGATTTTAGTTCTCCAATAGACAAAGAAACCCAAAGTGTGATATTCAAATTGCACTCACCAGAAACATTCGGCCAACAAGTGACCATCAAGCATGGATCTGTATAAATAAATCTTTCCACTCTCTCAGTATGCCAGACTTGAGCCACTCAATTTTTTTATCTTGCGCACTACAATCTGTATACTCAGCAGTGTTGGAATCACCAAAGTGGACTGTATTTATCTTTTTTTTTCCTTTCATACTCTTTATTGCATATCAAAAACATACATATTAAAAATTACATTTACAATTTTCTACATTAATCATTCTGTTCATCTCACTAGTTCCTTTCATACTACACCATTTACTTCAAATTTTCTGATATTTCTGTAGGTCTCCCCTACTTTCATACATAACTTTTTCATATGCTATGATATGGTTAACTGCATTAATCCATTCTCTGATAGAAGGAGCTATAACTTACATCCATCTCTTTGCAATTTGTTTTCAAACCTGAAAAAGTGTTTTTTTGCAAAAACATCTTTACATGTCTTGACCATTCTTCATTATTTAACACCCCCCCCCCCCCAACAAGCATACTTCAGGGGTACAAGGCACCAGTCTTTTAATAATTTCAGATAATTTTTCTATTGCTTGACTACAATATTCCATTACCTCCCCACATGACGAAATCAAATGGCAGAAATCCCCCTCATCCTGATGACATCGCAAACATTCTGATGTTGACCTTCTACCCTTTTTTTTATAGTCTAATAGGGCTAAGATATATCTGGTGCATTATATACAATTGTGTCATCTTGTTATTATCTATTGGTGATACCAACAAATGCGAGCAGCATATCTCCTCCCATTTCTTGTCTGTCATTTCATTGACCATAAGTTGCCATTTGTCACTTTTAATGGTTCTCTGCCTATTTTAGCTTGTAATAGACATGAGTATGTAACGAATGGTTGCTACTAGGGATGAGCCGAAACACCCCCCCCCCCCGTTCGGTTCGCACCAGAAACTTCGAACGGACCGAATGTTCACGCAAACTTTAGAACCCCGTTCAAAAGTGCTAATTTTAAAGGCTAATATGCAAGTTATTGTCCTAAAATGGGTTTGGGGACCCGGATCTTGCCCCAGGGAACATGTATAAATGCAAAAAAAAGTTTTAAAAACTCAAGTTTTTTCAGGAGCAATAATTTTAACCACTTAAGGACCAGACCAATATGCTGCTAAATGACCCAAGGGGTTTTTACAATTCGGCACTGCGTTGCTTTAACAGACAATTGCGCGGTCGTGCGACGTGGCTCCCAAACAAAACAGGTGGATAAGAGGGACAGTGTCACTGATGCATGCACTGTCACTGCTCACCATCCTTGTGGCCTCCTCAAATGGTGACAGGACAAAGCATGCATCCCTGATCATGGCCCACTGGCGTGGGGAAAAAAAACAAGCTCCCCTGACCCTGTCCTGCTGCCATATTGGCACAGATACTCATTGATGGCCCTCTGTTGCGTGTTCAGCCGCTGCAGCATGGCCAACGTGGAGTTCCATCTGGTGGGCATTTCACAGATTAGGCGGTTCTTGGGCAGGCTGTATTCCTTTTGGTGGTCTGCCAACCGAGCACTGGCATTATATGACTGTCGGAAATGCACACAACGTTTCCTGGCCTGCTTCAGGACATCCTGTAAGCCCGGGTACCTGCCCAAGAACTGCTGCACCACCAAGTTAAGGACATGAGCAAAACAGGGCACATGGGTCAGTTTTCCCTGTCGCAGGGCGGTAGCATTTTGGAGGCGTGGTGGTGGAACAACATCCAACACTACTGTACCTTGTCCTGCATCCTTCCCAGCTGCCAGTAGAGTCACTCAATGCGCCATGAAAGATAGGTAACGTCCCTGTCCAGGCCTGCTGGACCATGAGTCAGCGGTAATATGCACCTTAACACTGACCGCCCTGTCCAGCGAGGCATGGACATTGCCTTCCACATGCCGGTAGAGAGCCAAAATCGCCTTCCATGAGAAAAAGTGGCGTTAGGGAAATTGCCACTGAGGTACCACACATTCCACAAACTCACGAAGGGGGCAGAATCTACCAACTGAAAAGGCAGCAGTTGAAGTGCTAGCAATTTAGCTAAGCTAGAATTCAACCGCTGGGCATGTGGATGGCTGGGACAGAACTTCTTTCGGCGCTGCAGCAGCTGGGGCAGGGAAATTTGCCTGGTACAATCTGACGTCGATGTACCGATAGTAGATTGCTCGCAAGTACTTGGCTGTGACACACCTAATTCTACACCTTCAGTCCTATCAGTGCAGGCTTCAGAGAGGACTGAGGGTATAGTGGGGTTGGAGATCCCAGCTGATGAGGAGCAAGGAGAGGTCCACATTGTTCTTTGGTGTGGGTCTTTGAGGTACGCTTGCCAACAAACTGAATGGCAGATCGACATATGTCTGGTCAAGCATGGGTGATGTTTTGGCCACGCAAGATACGCTTGCGACATATGTTGCAAATAGCAGCGGTGTGATTTGATGCACTTGTCTCAAAAAAGGCCCACTCCAAAGAACTTTTGGAATAATGCGGAGAGACAGCAGCGCCCTGCACATGCGGAGCTCTGCGTTGTGATGCAGTCGGTGTGCTGCCTTTAAGCTGGCCCCTTGAGGGCATCCTGCCTCGTTGGAGATGTGCCTCCTCCTCCTCTCTCCTATCAGGCGCCCATGTGGAGTCAGTGACCTCATCACTGTAGAAAACCTGGCAGTATGCTGCAGCTGGGGGAACATGACTGCCAGATTGCTGTCCTTCTTGGGCACCCCCTCTATCTGGGCTCACGTTACTGCCTTCCTCTAGCTGTGTACCATCATCGGAGCCTTCAAAACGCTACGCATCCTCATGCAGCATGTACCCAACACTGTGGTCAAACAGTTTGGGGGACTCCTCAGGTTGGTGCCAAGCTATTGATCTAGCTTTAGGTGCACACTGTGCAGAGGACACAGTACACCACGTGAAAATACTTGCAGATCCCCTGCCTGTGGTATTAATATGAGCAGATCCCTGCCTAAGGTATTAATATGAGAACACCAGCAAATCTATTGACATAGCTTTAGGTGCACACTGTGCAGAGGACACAGTACACCACGTGAAAATACTTGCAGATCCCCTGCCTGTGGTATTAATATGAGAACACCAGCAAATGTATTTACATAGCTTTACGTGCACACTGTGCAGAGGACACAGTACACCAAGTGAGAATACTTGCTGATCAGCCACTGCCTGTGGTATTAATATGAGAACAACAGCAATTGTATTCACGTAGCTTTAGGTGCACACTGTGCAGAGGACACTAGACATGTGCAGGATGAAAAAATGTGTTTTGTTTCGTTTCGATTCGTTATTTAATTAAATTTGTTTAGTTAAGTTCGTTGCATTCATTACATTCGTTTTCGGGATTCATTTCGTAATTCGAAAAAAATTCTACTGCATTCGAAAAAACTCTACCGCATTCGAAATAATTGTAACGCATTCGAAAATAAATCTACCGAATTCGAAAAAAATGATCAAATTCGAAATAATGCTACCACATTTAAACAAAACTATATATAACCATTTCCTGAAATTCGAAATTCGTATAGAATTAAATCAAATTTGAATAGAAAAGATTAAAATAGAATCGAAAATACTAGAAAAGAATAGTATAGAAAAACAATAGCACAGAACAGAAAAAAAAATATATAGATATATATATATATATATATTTATATATAACATCTTTTGAAATTCGACTTTCGTATAGAATGAAATCGAATTCCAATAGAAAAGATTAGAATAGAATAGAAAATAATATAAAAGAACAGGCTAGAAAAACAATAGAACAAAAGCGAATAAAATATTATATTTTATTCTATTCTGTTCTATTGTTTTTCTAGTTTATTAACTTTTCTATTATTTTCTATTCTATTCTAATCTTTTCTATTCCAATTCGATCTCATTCTATATGAAATTCGAATTTTGGAAAATGGTCATATGTAAAAAAAAAAATCGAATGCGGTAGTTTTTTCTAATTTAGTAGATTTTTTTCAAATGTGGTAGTTTTTCTAATTTAGTAGATTTTTTTCAAATGCGTTCGAATTTTTTCGAATGCAGTAGATTTTTTCTAATCTAATTACATTTTTCAAATTTGATCGACTTTTTAGGAATTCGGTCAAAAGATTTTCAAATTCTAATATGAAACGAATCTTTTATAATCTTTTCTATTCAAATTCGATTTCATTCAATAAGAAATTCAAATTTCGTATAAAATGAATTCAAATTCGAATAGAAAAGATTATAATGGAATAGAAAAGAAAAACAAGAGAATAGAATAAAATATAATATATATTATAATTGATTATATTCTGTTCTATTGTTTTTCTATTCTTTTATATTTTAGTTTCCATAAATTTTAATTATTTTCCAATCTATTCTAGAATTCAAATTTATACTATTCGAATTTCGGGAAAACTGTCATGTTCTATTTTATTACATTCTATTAACTTCTATTCTTTTTGATTCTATTGCTTTATTGTTTTATATTCTATATTATTGTAGTTTTTAGAAAATCGATTTCTATTTTTTCAAATTCGATTCGAATTTGTTTTTCGAATTCGATTCGATTCGTAATTTGGAAATTCGGATGCATACGAATTTCCGAATAATAAAAAATTCGTCTGAATTCGAATTCGTAACGAAACGAAATGCACATGTCTAGAGGACACAGACAGTACACCAAGTGAAAATACTGCAGCTAGCACAATAACCTGCCTGCCTGTCAGTACATTAGGAAGAGCAGATCTAGCTAAACTCAATACAGTGTATAAATATATATACAACACCTGGGATGCATATATATCCTCTACTCACTGTAACTCTAAGGCCGCGTACACACGGTCGTTCCAAACCGATGAGAATGGTCCGACGGGCCATTTCCATCGGTTCACTGCTGAAGTGGCCTGATGGTCTGATGTGCGTACACACCATTTTTTAAAAAACCGATTGCGTCAGAACGCGGTGACGTCAAACACACAACGTGCGGAATAAAACGAAGTTCAATGCTTTCAAGCATGCGTCGACTTGATTCTGAGCATGCGTGGGTTTTGAACTGATGCTTTCTGTACTAACCATCGGTTTGGACCGATCGGGCAGCGGGCCATCGGTTCGATTTTAAAGCATGTTTTAAAATTTTGGACAGAAGGACAACAGACCGATGGGCTATACACACGGTCGGTTTGGACCGATGAAACATCGGTTTTGTCCGACTGTGTGTACGCGGCCTGACTGACTAGCCTGCCTTCTCTATCTAACTCAAATAAAATTGCACTCTCTCTCTGTAAACAACGTCTTCGTCGCCGCACTGCGTTTCACGCTGGAACGCATACGGCGACAATGCTCTGACGTCATCGCTCGGCACCGCGTGCGTTCCAGCGTGGAACACGGAAGTGCCGAGCGTAATCAACGCTCTATCAAGAACACATGCCTTGCTGCTATAAACAGACGGCGCTGTCATTACACGCCGTTCTATTATTGTCGGCCGTAGCTGGTCCACGCTACCATCAAACTACTGGCTATACTATCACCTGTGCAGTAAACTACTGCAGCCTGGATCCACGCTACCATCAAGCTGCTTCTCACTGCTGCTAAGTATTATTTACCTGGATCCAAGCTGCCATTGTCACTTCAGTTGCTGTGGGGACACCCAAAGATATCCACCACTAGGAGACCCTAATTCCATTGCTGCTAACAATACTCTGCTATTACTGAGAAGCCTCATGCTCTGCAAATGATAAGTACCCTTACTACGTTACATTTATTGCTCTAGAATTACCCTGTTCTCATATTGCATTACTAAGTATTGTATTTGAACCTGGCTCAAGTTTAAACTACCACTGTGTTTGGGATTAGCTAATGTGGATTCATATTACTGTTGTGGCATATATTAAAGGGACATACTTCCTTAAACCAATTTAATCAACAGCTGCCTCTCTCAAGCATATGCTATTCGGATACAGTATTTTCTTATGCTATGTGCTTGACACTTGTTAATTATATTATACGTGCTTCTAGCCTGAAAACGGAACATGTTCGCTTATACCTTTTAAAGCTAGAGGTTGTAGGTATGTAGTAATACCTCCTCCCTTAGTAGCTCAATGCATTCCTTTATGTATGGGAAATGATGTAGTGAACCCCCAAACTCTTTTTCTCTGATTAGAGTGACGTCTGGGGTCCAGTACTGAAAATCACATTACATAGAGAAGTGCATTGAAACCTTTCCCTAACCGCAGTTGTGGTTCACTCTTGTTCACCGTAGTTTGTGACAGAATAATAGAACCTTATCATGAACCCAGCGGAACTTGCTAACCATGTTGTCGCCCTTACTCAAAAGGTAGACGATCTTGCTCATACTGTACAAACTCTTCAATTGGAGAACCAAACCCTGCAATACTTAGTTGCTCAGAATCCAAATGTGCTTCGTGTTGCTCCTGAACCTATGGTCAATCCACCTGTACCCCTCACTGGTGATCGAAAGACCTACAGAGAATTCATTAATGCATGTAAATTAATGTTTTAATTACGCCCTTGCACCTTCCCCAATGACAGGGTTAAGGTGCTTACCCTTATATCCAGGGCTCAAGTCCTGCGGGAACGCGTGGGAACGGAGTTCCTGCACTTTTTTCACAGCAGGAACTCAGTTCCCTTTGCAGTACTAGAGCAGCCGAGCCGCCCGAGCCAATCCTTCACTAAACGGCGATGCCCAGCTCGAGTCACTGTCAGGGGCAGAACTTGTTCTTTCTAAATCCCGCGATAACTCGTGGCAGACCTCCGCAATGTTTCCTGGGAACAATGACAAAAGCTCCCAGGAGACATTGCGGCATCGAGGAAGTGACGGAATACCCACACACTACCCGATGAATCCATATGCAGGAAGTGGCCAGTAACATAAAGGATTACTAAGGTACAGTGGATCGAAAAAAAAAAACATGCGGTTTAGTAATTATGCATATCAGCGTATCATTTTTTTTTGGTGGGGGGAGTGGGTCTTGGGTGGGAGTTCCCACACTTTTTTCCCCAGGATTTGACCCCCGCTTATATCCTATTTAAGTGGAGAACCACGTGCTTGGGCAAATACCTATCTAGAAAGAGAGGATCCAATCCTAAATTCTTGTCCACAATTTTTGACAACTATATCTTTGCTCTATGATGATTTCAGTAAGCAATTGACGGATGAAAATGCTATCAGGAATCTCAAACAAGGTAGACGACCAGTTGAGGACTTCATAGCGGAATTTCAAAAGTGGGCTTGCGAGACTGAGTGGAATGATGTTAGTCTCCGTAACCAGATTTTGGCTAGAGCAGATCTCCCCAATCTCTTAATGACATCATACAACGTTCTATCACTATAGATCGTAGGTTAAGAGAGAGACGAGCTGAACGTCAATCAGGTTCCGTAGCACCTGTCCCTACATCTCAAAAATTGAGTCTCCCTTCTCTTGATGAAAAAATGGAGATCGGGTCTGTGCGTGGTCCACTTACCTCATCGGAGAGGGCTCGTTAACGCTCATTGAATCTTTTCCTTTACTGTGCCTCACTGGACCATACAGCCTCTTCTTGTCCTCTTGTAAAAGATAAAAAGGAACTAGGACTGGGAATTCCTGGTAAAGCTATGTTGGATACAGCGCTTGTGGTAACTTTATTGATTCAGGCCTTGTCTCCCCAGAAAAAATTCCACACATGAAGAAATCATCTCCTCAATCTGCAAGTTTCATCGATGGAACAACTTCTGCTTCAGGGCCTATCTTACACCAAAATCAACCTCTATTGATGTCTTGTGGAGAAAACCACAGTGAATTTTTGTCTTTCAACATTATTCCATCTCCTCTTTTCCCTGTTGTATTGGGTCTACCATGGCTTAAGCTACATATGCCTACTGTTCTTTGGGACCAAGAAACTGTAGTTCTGCATTCTCCTTACTGCAAACAGACTTGTTACCAAGTTGCACCTCTGCTCCATCTTGCTCCACAGGAGATACCATCTCAGTATCACAAATTTATTGATGTGTTCAGTGAGAAGAATGCAGAGACATTGCCTCCCCATAGGATATATGACTGTCCTATTGAATTATTGCCAGTTAGCCCTATACCTACGGGCAGGATCTACCCACTTACCCAACCTGAACTCCAACATTTAAAGAAATATTTACAGGACAACCTGAAAATGGGTTTTATTAAACCCTCCACTTCCCCTGCCAGTGCTGGAATGTTTTTTTGTCAGGAATAAGGATGCTAGTTTGAGACCAATAATAGATTACCGCGCCTTGAATAAAGTCACAGTGAAGAATCGGTACCCTCTTCCACTCATTCCCGAGTTGATTGAAAGATTGCAGGCTTCTACCGTATTCACTAGGGATGAGCTTCGTATTCGAGTCGAACTCATGTTCGACTCGAACATCGTATGTTCGATCGTTCGTCGAAATACGAACAAAATGGGTCGTTCGCGCCAAATTCGTGTTACGTTTCACAGACCATAATTCACTGCAGCATGACTGGCTGATGATTGGCCAAGCATGCACTATGACCTGCATACTTGGACAATCACAGCTTGCAAAAAACGGAGAGCCATAATTGGCCAACGCCAGGGTGGCTTTGGCCAATTATGGCTCAGGGGGTTTAGTACACGCCCCACACTATAAAAGGCTGCCTGCAGGTCGGCCTTGTGTAGTGTGTTGCGGTGGTTAAGAGAGGACAGAGAGAGTGTAATTTTTTGCAGGTAGATAGAGCAGGCAGGCAGGCAGGCTAGTCAGTTAATGTTACAGTGTGTAGAGGATATATATACATCCCAGGTGTTGTACATATATTTATACACTGTATAGTTTAGCTAGATCAGTTCTTCCTAATTTACTGGCAGGCAGGTGATTGTGCTAGCTGCAGTATTCTTACGTGGTTTATTGTCTGTGTCCTCTGTAGTTTGCACCTAAAGCTACTTGGTGTGTACAGGCCGTATGCTCTGTAGTTTGCACCTAAAGCTACTTGGTGTGTACTGGCCGTGTGCTCTGTAGTTTGCACCTAAAGATTCAGGAGCAGTGATTTTAATGATGCTTAAATTAAAAAAATAAATGAAAAATTCCTTTAAATATTGTACCTGCTGGGTGTCTATAGTATGCCTGTGAAAATGTCTTTGAGAACCCGGGTTTTGCTCGAGGGAACATGTATCAATGGAAAAAAAGGTTTAAAAACGGTTGTTTTTTCAGGAGTCCTGAAAAAAACTACCGTTTTTAAAACATTTTTTCCATTGATACATGTTCTCTGGGGCAAGACCCGGGTTCTCAAATAAGTTTTCACAGGCATACTATAGACACCAAGCAGGTACAATATTTAAAGGAATTTTTCATTTTTTTTTTATTTAAGCATCATTAAAATCACTGCTCCTGAAAAAACGACCGTTTTTAAAACTTTTTTTCCATTGATACATGTTCCCTGGGGCAAGACCCGGGTTCTCAAAGACGTTTTACAACAATAACTTGCATATTAGGCTTTAAAATGAGCACTTTTGAATTCGAACGTTCGAGTCCCATTGACGTCAATGGGGTTCTAAATATTCGCGCGAACGTTCGGTCCGTTCGAAGGTTCTGGTGCGAACCGAACGGGGGGGTGTTCGGCTCATCCCTAGTATTCACTAAGCTCGACCTCAGAGGCGCTTACAATTTGATTCGTATTAAGTCCGGCGATGAATGGAAGACCGCTGTCATTGATCTGCCACTTAAGGGTTAATGGTGCAGACTGATTTCAGTGATTGACAGCAGGCTGCCCTATTTAAACACCTCAGCAGCACAATGTCATGGATCTGCCACTTAAGGCTTAATGGTGCAGACTGATTTCAGTGATTAACAGCAGGCTGCCCTATTTAAACACCTCAGCAGCACAGTGTCTTCGCTGCCTGATCTGCAGTTCTGACTTTGGATCCCTACCTGAGACCTGTTGTTCTCCTACCTGCCTGAAATCCTGATTGATCTCCGAACCCGGCTTGTCTGACTACTCTACCTCTCCAATCCCGACCCGGCTCCGTCCGACCATCCGCCTGCTGGACCTCTCCGTTGCCAGATCCACCTGCTTGTATTACTGACTACCCTTCTGCCATCTCCTTCCTGCCTAACCATTGTGACCCGGCTTGTCTGTTCCTGCTAACCAATATATCTGAACTGTCTCCTGTTGTGCCGATGTAGTCGCAGCTTCCGTGCGGGTCGCTGACCCATTCTCCGCTCCTGCGTTCAGCATCGTCTATCAAGAGGGTTCCGTCCGTCTGCGACTTCTCTTCACCACCTCGGCACTCCTACCCCTCTGTGCTCCGAGTCCGCTGTTCTCATATTCAGTGGCTCGCGAACCAGAGCCGTAAGAGGGGCTACCCTGCATCAGACTCTGGTAACCAGGTACGTAATAGTATCAGGCAGCCATGACAGAGTCTGCAGGCGTAGTTCCGGCTATGGAAGAGGTGTGTAAACACTTAGCATCACTTACCCAGGCCGTTAAAAACCTACAAGATGGCTACCTGAGATTGGAGGGGCAGGTTCAGAACTTATCAGCTTCTGGGGACGCAACTTCAGCATCCACCGCTAGATCATCGTCATCTGCGGGTCCGTCAGTTGTGATGTTGCCACCTGAACCCAGGGTTCCCATGCCCGAACGATTCTCCGGGGATCGAACCAAGTTCCGGGACTTCCGAAACGCATGTCAGTTATACTTTGCTTTGCAACCCCGAACCTTTTCTTTGGAAGCCACTAAAGTGGGATTTGTCGTTTCCCTACTCCAAGGGGAACCCCAAAATTGGGCACATCGCTTGTTAGAGGAGAACGGTGTCCAGACAGAGACTTTGCTAAACTTCTTCCAGACTATGGCACAGCTCTACGACGACCTGCAAAGGACTGCTACCGCTGAAGCTGCTTTACTTGCTCTCCAACAGGGGCGTAGAGCAGTGGAGGACTATGTTACTGATTTCCGCCGCTGGAGTGCGGACACCCAGTGGAATAGCGCAGCCTTGCGCCACCAATTTCGCTTAGGTCTGTCTGAAGCCTTAAAGGATGAATTGGCCCGCATTGGGGTACCTGACACCCTGGATGATCTGATTGACAAAGCCGTTCAGATCGACCGACGACTAAGGGAACGCCGAGCGGAACGATCCGCTCAACAGAGTCGCCCAGTCTGGGTCACCACCCGGGCTCCCTTGCCTCCTTCTCGTTTTCCACCACCTGTTTCTTCCAATTCTGCTGGTCCACCCATGGATACTTCAGAACCCATGCAAATAGGCGTGATGCGACCCACCTTGCCACCTGAAGAACGCACACGCCGCCGTCAGCTAAACCTGTGTCTATATTGCGGTGAGGCCGGTCACTACGTACACAATTGTCCCGTCAAAATACGTAAGTTCCGTTCTTCAGTTCCTGGTAACATTTCTGCTATTACTACCAACCCCAACCATCTTGCTCTCTTCCTTTCCTCACAGCTTCCGGGAAAGACGGTGTCGGTCAACGCTATCGTTGATTCAGGGGCATGTAGTTGTTTCATCGATTCCTCATTTGCCGATCTGCATAACATTCCCGTCCGCACAAAGGACTTTAGACTTTCCGTTTTTTTGGCTGATGGCTCACACATCAAGTCTGGGCAAGTGACCCATGAGACTCTTCCTTTACCTGCTATTACTTCATCCAATCATAAGGAACTTTTAATTTTGGACGTCATTTCATCTCCTTTGTTTCCAGTAATCCTGGGTATACCCTGGCTTCAGGTACACAATCCTCAAATTGACTGGACATCTAAAAATCTTTCGTTCCCATCTCATTACTGTCAGGAACACTGTTTTATCGAACGTCCTAAACCATCTTCTGCCCTGCTGTGCTTAAACACTGACCCAAGTTTGATTCAATCCATCCCCAAACCCTACCATGGATTTCTGGATGTCTTCAGTAAGAAAGGGGCAGATTCCCTTCCACCTCATCGGCCATACGATTGTCCGAATGATCTTCTTCCAGGGGCAGAGATCCCTTTCGGACGAATTTTCCCACTTTCTGAAAAAGAACAAGACGCGTTAAAAATCTACCTTGACGAGAATTTGGAAAAGGGATTTATCCGCCCGTCCACTTCACCAGCAGGTGCCGGAATATTTTTCGTCACAAAGAAGGACCAAACTCTCTGTCCCTGTATTGACTACCGGGAACTTAACAAAGTCACCGTGAAAAATCGTTACCCTCTACCTTTAATACCTGAACTTTTCCAAAAATTAAGATTTGCCGTTATCTTTACAAAATTAGACCTAAGGGGAGCGTATAATTTAATACGTATCAAGGATGGACATGAGTGGAAAACAGCATTCCGTACCCGCTATGGCCATTACGAATATTTGGTCATGCCCTTCGGGCTATGTAACGCGCCCGCTACTTTTCAGCACTTCGTCAACGATGTATTCCGAGATTTTTTAGACATTTTTGTAATCGTGTATCTAGATGACATACTGATTTTCTCCCGTTCCTTGGAGGAGCACCTAGGACATGTCTGTAAGGTTCTGGATCGCCTCCGTCAGCACAGTTTATATGCGAAAGCTGAAAAATGCGAGTTTGAACAGCAGACCATCCAATTCTTAGGCCTGGTAATTTCCCCTACATGAATTGAGATGGATCAAAAGAAGGTATCTGCAATCTTAGACTGGCCAACACCCTTGGATAAAAAAGGGGTGCAGCGTTTCATTGGATTCGCAAACTTCTATAGAAAATTTATTAGAGGGTTTTCGGCTATTGTGGCCCCTATCACACAACTCACGAAACAAAATCTTCGTTTCTGTTGGAACCCTGAAGCGCAGAAGGCCTTTGACATTTTAAAAAGACTCTTTACTTCAGCTCCGATCCTTAGACATCCCAATCCAACGTTACCTTTCCTTCTTGAGGTCGATGCCTCCGAAGTTGCGGTAGGAGCCGTTCTCTCTCAGCGCTTGGGGGACAAAGATTTAATACACCCAGTGGGATTCTTCTCTCGAAAGCTTTCCCCCACAGAAAAGAACTATGATGTAGGAGATCGAGAACTACTGGCCATTAAGACAGCTCTAGAGGAATGGAGATATCTATTGGAGGGCGCCATTCATCCTGTACTGATCTACACAGATCATAAGAATTTGGAGTATTTGAAATCTGCCAGACGTCTTAAACCTCGACAAGCCCGTTGGGCTCTTTTCTTTTCTCGTTTTTGTTTCCATATTACCTTCCGACCAGAATCCAAAAACATTAAACCTAATCTCCATGATCCGAGGAGCATCTTCCGATTCGTCCAAACCCTCTAATGTCTCACTAACTTCCAGAAACGGGCTGTTTTGGAGAGGAAGTCAGGTTTTTGTCCCAGAAAACATTAGAGTGGAAGTCTTGAAACTTCTTCATGATCACCCACTTGCAGGTCACTTTGGAGTTAATAAGACTCTTGAATTGGTACGACGCACCTTCTGGTGGCCCAATTTGGAGGAATTTTGCAAGTCTTACATCAGTTCTTGTCTGATATGCAACCGAAATAAAACACCCCGAAAACTAGCCTGGGGTTTACTAAACCCCTTACCAGTACCTAACCGACCATGGGAGATGATCGCAATGGATTTTATTGTTGAACTTCCTCGTTCCGAGGAATGTACCGCAATTTTTGTTGTCGTGGACCGTTTTACTAAAATGGCTCATTTCCTGTCTTTAAAAAACACACCTTCTGCTGCAGAAACGGCCCGCGTGTTTATCAAGGAAATCATTAGACTACATGGGGTACCTTCCAACATCGTTTCGGACAGGGGAGTCCAATTTACTTCTCGTTTCTGGAGAGCCCTCTGTGAAACACTACAGATTCAACTTTCCTTGTCCTCAGCCTACCACCCCCAGTCTAATGGGCAAACAGAGAGGACGAATCAAACCCTGGAACAATATATTAGGTGTTTCACAGCCTTCTCTCAAGACGACTGGGTCTCTCTGCTGCCTTTGGCAGAATTTGCATATAATAACACCAATCACTCAGCTACTGGGCAATCCCCTTTTTTCTCTAATTATGGCTTTAATTTAACATTTTTACCAGATTTCTTTTCAGAGTCAGCAGTTCCAGCTGTGCAGAGTACTATGGACTTTCTCCAACGCAACAATCAGTTATTGCACGACGCAGTAACTAAAGCCCAGGCCGATAGCAAGAGATTTTTTGACAAGAAAAGAAGGGGTGACTTGGACCTGAAACCAGACGATCAGGTATGGCTGTCTACAAGTAATCTCAAATTACCTTGCCCATCCAAAAAGTTGGCACCTAGGTTTTTGGGTCCATTTTCAGTTAAAAGAAAAATCAACTTAGCTTCTTACGAACTGATTTTGCCTGACTCATTGAAAATTCACCCTGTGTTCCACGTTTCTCTACTCAAGCCTGCAGTGGCCGATCCTTTTCCCAACAGAGGATCCAGACCTCCCGAACCCATCCAGGTTGACGGTTGGGAAGAATACGTGGTGGAAGCTATCTTGGACTGTAGGAAGCGACAAGGTCAGAATCAATTCCTAGTCAAATGGAAGGGGTACGGCCCAGAGGATAATTCTTGGGAGCCAGAAGGTAATATACATGCCAAGAGGTTGTTACGTGCTTTTTTCCTTGCTCATCCTGACAAAGAAGCCCGACTGGGCATCCGGAGGGGGGGGGGCAATGTCATGGATCTGCCACTTAAGGGTTAATGGTGCAGACTGATTTCAGTGATTGACAGCAGGCTGCCCTATTTAAACACCTCAGCAGCACAATGTCATGGATCTGCCACTTAAGGGTTAATGGTGCAGACTGATTTCAGTGATTAACAGCAGGCTGCCCTATTTAAACACCTCAGCAGCGAATTGTGTCTTCGCTGCCTGATCTGCAGTTCTGACTTTGGATCCCTACCTGAGACCTGTTGTTCTCCTACCTGCCTGAAATCCTGATTGATCTCCGAACCCGGCTTGTCTGACTACTCTACCTCTCCAATCCCGACCCGGCTCCGTCTGACCATCCGCCTGCTGGACCTCTCCTTTGCCAGATCCACCTGCTTGTATTACCGACTACCCTTCTGCCATCTCCTTCCTGCCTAACCATTGTGACCCGGCTTGTCTGTTCCTGCTAACCAATATATCTGAACTGTCTCCTGTTGTGTCGCTGTAGTCGCAGCTTCCGTGCGGGTCGCTGACCCATTCTCCGCTCCTGCGTTCAGCATCGTCTATCAAGAGGGTTCCGTCCGTCTGCGACTTCTCTTCACCACCTCGGCACTCCTACCCCTCTGTGCTCCGAGTCCGCTGTTCTCATATTCAGTGGCTCGCGAACCAGAGCCGTAAGAGGGGCTACCCTGCATCAGACTCTGGTAACCAGGTACGTAACAACCGCCTTCCGCACACAATACAGACTTTTCGAATATACTGTCATGCCTTTCGGCTTGTGCAATGCTCCAGCAACTTTTCAAAGCTTTGTGAATGATATCTTCAGAGACCTTCTGGACATATGCGTAGTTGTGTATCTAGATGACATACTTATTTACTCTGACGACTTAACGCAACATCAAAGACATGTCAGATGGGTGCTTGCAAGACTCAGAGCTCATTCCCTTTATGCCAAACTTGAAAAATGTGTCTTTGAACAAACTATCATCTCCTTCCTTGGCTTTATTATCTCTCCAAAAGGCATACATATGGATCAATCCAAGGTAGCTTGTATTTTGAATTGGCCTTCACCTACTTGCAGAAAGGCGATACAAAGTTTCTTGGGGTTTTCTAACTTCTACAGAAAGTTTATAAAAAATGTCTCCTTACGGCTCCATTCACATCTATGCGACAAAACGCCCGACGCCGGACGCTTCTGCCGCTAGAGGGGAGAATTCCCATTGCTGTCTATGGAGATGGTTCACATCTCATAGACGCCGAATGCCTGTCGCCTGAAAAAAAGTCCCGGACCCTTTTTTTCAGGCGACATTGGCGTTCGCCCATTGACAGCAATGGGAATGCTTTGTCAAAAAAAAAAAAAAGTTTCACACTCGTGGCAAAATACGCCGCGTACGCCGTACGCCGTTGTCGCATAGATGTGAATGGAGCCTAATAGTGAAACCCCTTACTCAACTTACCAGTTCCTCTGTAAACTTTACCTGGTCAAATGCTGCCCAGATGGCTTTTGAACAATTAAAACATTGTTTTACTACTGCTCCTATTCTTCAGCTTCCTAATCCCAATTATTTCGTATTGGAACTTGATGCTTCACAAACTGCCCTGGGCGCAATACTCTCTCAACGCCCTGCTTCTGATTCACCACTTTATCCGGTTGCATTTTTTTCGAAGACCTTAAATCAAGCGCAATGTAACTATCCTATTGGTGAAAAATAACTACTTGCAATTAAATGCGCCTTAGAAAACTGGCGCCACTTATTAGAAGGTTCAATAAATCCTTTAAAGATTCATACTGATCATCGCAATTTGCATTATCTCGAATCTAACAAAACCCTTTCTTCAAGACAAGTACGCTGGAGTCTTTTTTTTACGATAGATTCGATTTTATGATCACCTATAGGCCAGGTGCAAAAAATGGCAAAAGGGACTCTCTTTCGAGACTTTCAGAACCTATTGAAGAACCTCTTTCTCCATCTCCTCTCATTCCTTCTCATAAGTTCATGCTTGCTAACCTCAATCTAAAACAGTTACTTAAATAAAGTTTGAATACACAAAATACTACCATTCCTCAGGGGCTGACACAAGATGAAGAAGGTTTTTTTTACAAGCATACTCAACTTTATATTCCTCCTTCTATGATTATCCACATACTAAAAGTTCTACATGATGCTCCCTTGGCCGGTCATCCTGGAATAGAAAAGACCACTGATCTTATCCAACGTTACTTCTGATTGCCTAATATGACAACTACCATAAAAGAATACGTATCTACCTGTGAGGCCTGTATAGTATACTAGGGTTGAGCGAACCCGAACTGTAAAGTTTGGGTTCGTACCGGACTTTTGGATTTTTAGTACCCGGACCCGAACAATTTACTGAAGTTTGGGTTCGAGTTCGGTGTTCGGCAATGTAATGGCGCGCTGCAAGGCAGCCAATCAACATTCGTTTAACTCGTGTGACCTAGAAGCCATCACAGCCATGCCTACTAATGGCATGGCTGTGATTGGCCAGTGCAGCATGTGACCCAGCCTCTATATAAGCTAGAGGCACATAGCACAGCAAGTCACTCTGCTTTAGATAGGGTAGGGAAAGGCTGGCGCTGCTGCTGCTCTGAGGGAGAGAATTAGATAGGAGTCAGACTCAGTCCTGCTTCAGAAATCAAATTACTCAGCGATCTACATAGCACAGCAAGTCACTCTGCTTTAGATACTTTAGGGAAAGGTTGCTGTTGTTGTTTTTAGGGAGAGAATTAGATATGAGTCAGTCAGTCCTGCTTCAGAAATCAAATTACTCAGCAATCTACATAGCACAGCAAGTCACTCTGCTTTAGATACTTTAGGGAAAGGTTGCTGCTGTTGTTTTTAGGGAGAGAATTAGATAGGAGTCAGTCAGTCCTGCTTCAGAAATCAAATTACTCAGCGATCTACATAGCACAGCAAGTCACTCTGCTTTAGATACTTTAGGGAAAGGTTCCTGGTGTTGGTTTTAGGGAAAGAAATAGATAGGAGTCAGTCCTGCTTCAGAAATCAAATTACACCAGCACTGCATATGTTACTGTGAGATACACCCTTTAGATACTTTTCTTCTATTGTGCTATTCAAAAACATCCATTTAGGGCAAAAAATATATTTTGCAGTGTTTGCTCCATATCTGTACGTGTGAGATACACACTTTAGAAACTTTTCTTCTATTGTGCTATTCAAAAAACACCCATTTAGGGCAAGATCCTACATTTGAGAAATATGAGGAGAACGTCAAATAAGGGACGTGGCCCCGGTCGTGGTGCTGCTGGTGGAGCTCCTGTTGCAGGGAGAGGACGTGGTCGATCTGTGCCAGCTACACACACAAGTGAAACACCTTCCTCAGGTGCGAGTAGGCGACAGAGCCTGTAGCGGTATTTGGTCGGGCCTAATCCGGCTCTACGAATGTTGAGGCCAGGAGCAGTACTGGCGATAGTAGATTGGGTTGCTGACAGTGCCTCCAGTTCCTTCACATTGTCTCCCAACTAGTGTTGAGCAGAATACGCCATATTCGATTTCGCGATATATCTCGAATATATAGTCGAATATTCGAGATATATTCGCTAAATTCGAATATTCGTGATATTTTATCGAAATGAAATGATTGCGAATTTTCGCTATTGCGAATGCGAAAATAATTGCAAAATTTCGATAACTGTGGTAGGAGCACTCTGATTGGCTCAGAATATTCTTGATATTTTTTTGAAATTTCGCAAAATGCGAATGCGATATTTACTGCGCAATTTCGACAAATGCTGTAGGAGCACTCTGATTGGCTCAGAATATTTGTGATATTTTACAATACAAAATAATTGCGAATATTCGGCAAATGCGGAAGGAGCACTCTGATTGGCTCAGAATATTCTTGATATTTTACAATACAAAATAATTGCGAATATTCGGCAAATGCGGAAGGAGCACTCTGATTGGCTCAGAATATTCTTGATATTTTACAATACAAAATAATTGCGAATATTCGGCAAATGCGGAAGGAGCACTCTGATTGGCTCAGAATATTCTTGATATTTTACAATAGAAAATAAAAAGTGTTTTGCATTGGTGGTGATTCTTTACTCTATCCATCTGTCACAGCCGTTTGTCAATCAAACACCTTGAAGATTGAACACGTTCATGCTGCATGCTTTGGACTTTTTTTCACTTCACATATCAAAGACATTTTTATGAAAGATTATTTTTCTATTATTGGGACTATATTTCTTTATATATTTGTTTCACAAGTTATTTGCGCTTGCTTATTTTATAATTTGCCCACATGTCTTGTCACTAGACATATTTTTTATTCTTGTAGAGCGACTCCATTTTCTGTCTTGTATTAATTTATGTTGTATAACATTTTTGAGTTGCTGCTGTATTCTCCCCTTTTTTTAAGGTATGCACAATTTTTTCCTTCTTACAAAAAAAAATAATATCAAACATACAAATATTCATAACAGAAACATACACAAAGCCCCCCCTTTTGCATCAGAGACAATCGGAGTTCTCCTACCACAGTTATCGAAAATTCGCAATCATTTTCGCATTCGCATTAGCGAAAATTCGCAATTTTTTTTTTTTAATTCGGCAACATAAAATGATCGCCTCAGCTTAGCTACTCGGCCCAGGGTCTCTAATCATACCAGCAATGCTTTTAGACGTCGATAGGATGTGATCTGTTTTAAAAATAAAGTTGAAAAAATGAGAATATTCGGAATAGCGAATATTCACCGCGAAATTCGAAATATATTGCGAATACTCGAATATGCCATATTCGAGCCGAATATTCGCAATACGAATATTCGTGAGCAACACTACTCCCAACCAGTCTTGTGCTGAAAGATCAGAGTTGGCACCTGCAGCCGATGTCCATCAGTCTTTCACCTCACCCCCTTGCAAATCAGCCAAGCAGTCTGAGCCCCAAATCATGCAGCAGTCTCTTCTGCTTTTTGATGACTCTGTTAGCAGGGGCCCGGATTCAGGTACGACTTGCGCGTGCGCAATCGCGATATGCGCCGCGCAAGTACGGATTTGCGCCCAGGCAAATATGCGGATGACCCAGAAAACAAGCTAAGCCTGAAATTAGGCTTTTTTCAACGGATGCAGTTTCTCTGCCCCGGCGCATGTAATGAGCATTTTTGAGCAGGGTGCAACTTGCGCTCTCGCAGTTTGCACACCAAGCGCGCAAGCTGTTTGGCCAGGGCAAAATTGCTCCTCATAAAAGCAGGGGCAACTTGGCAACAGACGTCCACAGGTCAGCTGGAGAGCAACTACAGCAGCACCGTTACGGAAGAGCTGAGCAAGCAGAGCACCCACACTTTCTGGAGCTCACATCTGTGTGCCAACATGCCAGGGGCAGCTATGGTTCTAGCAATACTACTGAGTGAACCGACTCGTAGGAGGGCACGGGAGAGGATATACCGAGTGCGCAGGAACATCTTTGACATGGGGGAATCGGAGGTGTATCGCATGTTGAGATTCAGCCCTGAAGTCATCCTGGAATTAGCCACAATCCTGCATGATGACATCACCAGCCAGACACATCGTGGACATGCAGTGGAGCCACTGGTCAAGGTAATGGCAACCCTGCATTTCCTGGCAAGTGGATCTTTTCAACGCACAGGTGGAATTGTAGCTGGGATGTCACAATCCTCCATGAGCAGATGTGTGCACCAGGTTATTCCTGCAATCCTGAGACGCATGTCCCACCACTTCATCAAACCCACCCAGGAGGTCCAGCGGCAGAGGGCAGATTTCTATCAAATTGCCAGATTCCCACGCACCATCGGCGCCATTGATTGCACCCATGTGGAACTACAGCCCCCCCGTGAGACCGAGCACATATACTGTAATCGGAAGCATTGGCATTCCATCAATGTCCAGGTGATAGTGGATGCCCATGGCCTCATATGGCACGTCCGTGCCAAACACCCAGGGTCCTGTTATGACAGCTTCATATTCTGTTAGAGCAGCATCCCAACAGAATTTGACCAGAACATGTACGGGGACAGCTGGCTGGTTGGTGAGTGACATGGGTGTCAGGTATGACTGTCCCCCCCCATGATGCAGACATCACGAGGGGCACATGCATGACTAACATTCTCCTGTTTTTTCCCTTCCAGGTGATGCGGCATATGCACTGGGACCCCATTCCAGAACCCCCAAACCCCAGGAGAGGAAAGATATAATGAAGCTCACGCACGTACCCGTGCAGTGGTGGAACGCACATTTGGCCTCATGAAGTCCCGTTTCCGATGCCTGGATAAGTCTGGGGGTACCCTGTTGTATTCCCCAAACTTTGTGTGCCAGATCATCGGGGCATGTTGCATTCTGCACAACTTCACCATGAGAAAGGGCCTGGAGATTGACATACGTGATGACCTGACCCCCCAACCACACAATCCCCCCCCCAAGAAACTCTACCCAGTCTACTGAGGGAAGAGCAATCAGGAGTGGTCTTGTGGAACGTATCTTTACACGTTAAACACACATTAATCATGTCACAAGTAGAATGCACGCGTGCACACCACTGTGGTCCCTAGCACACACACCCCACATGCACCCAAAATTGGATTAGACCCAAGGATACCCAATGGTATTAGGGAGCAGCAACGCCGCGTCAAGGCTCCAATTATGTTGCTGTCCATTCATACACCTTTCACATGGCAGAGGGTGACACCCCTTTTCCAGCAGGAGTGACCCCCCCCTATTCACACACCAGTCACACTGTAGTATACACTCCTCACCGTGTGTAGGGACTACAAAATAAAATAAAAACTCAAACTTTGAGCATAAAATAAAAATATAAAAGCTCATCATCTGAGCATTAAATAAATATAGAAAAGGTCATAATCTGAGCAAAAAAAATATATATAAAAAAAAAACATCATATGAGCATAATCCAACTAAATAGAAAAAGCTCCTTATCTGAGCACCAAGGGATATGTTAAAAAAAAAGGCACAGGAAAATTATTATTTTTTTCTTTTCGACATCCTGGTGCCAAGGGTGCCCGGCTCTGGCTCCTCAGTCGGCGTGGTGGAGCCTGGGCTGAGGATGGAGCCTGGGGTGGGGATGGAGCATGGGGTGGGGATGGAGGGGGGAGGAGCATCATCCCCTACTTCCTCACTCTTGGCAGGTGGTGCCTGCCTGCCCTCCATGGCGTTGGCCAGGCAGGTGAGCACATTGTTGGTTTGTGCCAACATCCGCAGCTGTCGGGTGGTAGTGTTCCTCTGTTGCCACCGGTTTCGTCTCCCCTCCTCCCGCACAGCATCAGTGTTGGCCTCCACCACCCCTGCCAACCTGCTCACCTCCGCTGTGAGCAAAGCGGTGGCGTCCTGCTGCTCTACCATACAGGTGGCCATGGCTAGACAGTTCGCGCTGACTTCCTCCAGGCTCTCTGTGTCTCTTTTCCCCAGGTCAGCATGCAGGGTGAGGGCCTGCTGCACTGAGGAGGATGCCAGGCTGTCCGCCACCCGCCTCAGATCACCCACCATGGCCCCTATATGGCGGGTCTGCCGGGCCTGTTCCTCCTGCAGCCCTTCTCGGAGGCTGGACGGCCCAGCTTCATCCTCAACACCTGTGGATGACACAAAAAAATACATGTTGGTGGAGCCACACACTTGTCACATGTTCCCTTCTACCCCCTCACATGTTCCCTTCTACCCCCTCCCATGATACACAGCAAATATGAGATAAAACACACTTGTTACATGTTCCCTTCTACCCCCTCACATGTTCCCTTCTACCCCCTCCCATGATACACAGCAAATGTGAGATAAAATACACTTGTTACATGTTCCCTTCTACCCCCTCACATGTTCCCTTCTACCCCCTCCCATGATACACAGCAAATATGAGATAAAACACACTTACCTGTCCCCAAGTCCCCAACAGTGGAATCATATCCTGGGACTCCCTCCACCTACTCCAGCGCGAAACTTTGGGCAATCACCTCCTCCTCCGCATTCAAATGTAAAGGGCAGGCTGGTCCTCCTCCCGTGCCCCTGGTATGTTTCCGGATTATCACCAGTTTGTCCCGGACCCGACGCCGCATATCATTTAATTTTTTCTGGATCTCGTCCCAGGTCCTCTCCTCATTGCCCAGCGCATTCACGTCCAAAGTGATGGCATCAAAGATTGCCCTCCTTTGGGCTGTGGTGGTGTTCTTCCGCTGGGCACCATACAGGACAGCAGTATGGCGAGTGAGTGCCGCCAGCATAATCTCCATCTCAGAGAGATTGAAATTATTTTTTCTCTTTTTTTCCCTCCGAGGAGGTGCCATCGCAAATAAAGGGCAAAATTACCTTGCTCGGGGGGGTGGAAAAAGCAGGATGTAATTTTGCACAGGACATGCGAAGGTCTGCCCCTATTTATTTGCTCAGTGCAAGCAGGTGGGCCGGCGTAGCCCAGGAAGTAGGACAGGCGCAGTTGCACGCATGCGCACACGGGAGCGTTCGATCTGCGCATGCGCCGTCGAGGATGCGCCGGGCGCAAGCCACTGCTGAGCGGACAGACCATAATTTGCATAGGGGCACACCCACTTTCACTTGCGCCCTCAATTTTAGCTTACACAGGCGCAAATTTACACACAAAGGGCATCCTGAATCAGGTGGCAATCTCGCCCAATTGCGCCGGCGCAGAGCAATTGAGCTGCGCTGCGCATGTGTAAAAAATGGGCAAATCTGACTGAATCTACCCCAGGGTTTCCCAGGGCCATCCACCTAGCCCTGCCTCAGAAGTTAAAGAGATTGCGTGCACCGATGCCCAACCACTTATGTTTCAAGATGAGTACATGGGAGGACCATCGCAGCACGTCTCGGATGATGAAGAAACACAGTTGCCAACTGCTGCTGCTTTCGCAATTGTGCAGACCGACAAGGAGTGCAGGGGTGAAGACTGGGTGGAAGATGATGTGGAGGATGATGAGGTCCTTGACCCCACATGGAATCAACATCATGCAGGTGACCTGTGTAGTTCGAAGGAAGAGGCGGTGGTCACACAGAGCCACCAGCACAGCAGAAGAGGGAGCAGGGTGCAAAAGCGGAGCGTCCGTCCCCTAGACAGTACGCCTGCTACTGCCCAACGCAGCAAGGGACCAAGCACACCAAAGCCAGGTCCAAGGAGTTCCCTAGCGTGGCAGTTCTTCACACAATGTGCTGATGACAAGACACGAGTGGTTTGAACGCTGTGCAATCAGAGCCTGAAGCGAGGCATAAACGTTCTCAACCTGAGCACAACCTGCATGACCAGGCATCTAAGTGCAAAGCAAGAGCTGCAGTGGAGTAGACACCTCAAAAACCAAGAAAGGTCTCTGGCTCCTCCTGCTTCCTCTTCTGCTTCAGTCTCGGCCTCTTCATCCACCTCTGTAGTGACAGTGGCACCTGCCACCCTGCAAACAGAGGATCTGCCAGCAACACTACCACCTGGGTCACCAACCATCTCCACAATGTCCCATGGAAGCGTTCAGCTCTCTATCTCCCAAACACTGAAGCGGAAGAGGAAGTACCCCCCTACCCACCCGCGATCCCTGGCCCTGAATGCCAGCATTTCAAAATTCCTGGCCTTTGAAATGCTGTCTTTCCGTCTGGTGAAGACGCAGAGTTTTAAAATCCTGATGGCATTGGCTGGTCCACAGTAGTTCGTGCCCAGCCGCCACTACTTTTCCAGGTGAGCCATCCCTTCCCTGCACAACTAAGTGGGGGACAAAATGCGCAACGCCATCTGTGGCAAGGTCCACCTAACTACGGATACGTGGACCAGTAAGCACGGTCAGGGACGTTATATCTCCCTAACAGCACACTGGGTAAATGCAGTGGCGGCTGGGCCTGAGGAGGATAGCAGTTTGGCGCATGTCCTTCCACCACCGAGGATTGCAGGGCACTTCAGTTTGCCTCCTGTTGCTAACTCCTCCTACTCCGATTCCTCATCCTCTACCGCCTCCTCATCCGGTCAGCGTAACACATTCACCACCAACTTCAGCACAGCCATGGGTAAACGACAGCAGGCAGTTTAAAAACTTTCTTGTTTGGGGAAAAAAAACCACACCGCGCAGGAGTTGTGGAGGGACATGGAACAACAGACCAATGAGTGGTTGACGGCAGTGAGCCTCAAGCCAGGCCTGGTGGCGTGCGATAATGGGCGAAATCTCGTAGCAGCTCTGGGCCTAGCAAGTTTGACGCACATGCCTTGCCTGGCGCATGTGCTGAATTTGGTGGTGCAGAGGTTCTTTAAAAATTACCCCGATATGCCACAGCTGCTGCAGAAAGTGCGGGCCGTCTGTGCGCACTTTCGGCGTTCTCACCCTGCTGCTGCTCGCTTGTCAGCGCTGCAGCGTAACTTCGGCCTTCCCGCTCACCGCCTCATATGTGACGTGCCCACAAGGTGGAACTCCACCTTGCACATGCTGGCCAGACTGTACGAGCAGTAGCAGGCGATAGTGGAGTTTCAGCTGCAGCACGCACGTGTGAGTCGCTCTGCGGAACAGAACCACTTTACCACCAACAACTGGGCCTCCATGCGAGACCTGTGTGCCTTATTGCGCTGGTTCGAGTACTCCACCAACATGGCCAGTGCCGATGACGCCGTTCTCAGCGTTACTATCCCAGTTCTATGCCTCCTTGAAAAAACGCTTCGGGCGATGATGGAAGAGGATGTGGAGGAGGAGGAGGAGGAATCGGGATCATTTCCAAGGCTTTCAGGGCAGTCATTCACAAGTGGCTCCGAGGGTGGGTTCCTGCACCAACAAACGCCAGGTACACAATTGTCCAGCAAGGGCACAGTTCTGGAGGATGACGAGGTGGAGGATGAGGGGGAGGAGATGGAGGAACCATGTTCACAGCAGGGTGGCACCCAGACCAGCTCATGGCCATCACTGGTGCGTGGCTGGGGGGATACAGAGGACACAGACGATACACCTCCCACAGAGGTAAGCTTTTCGTTGCCTCTGGGCAGCCTGGCACACATGAGCGATTACATGCTGCAGTGTCTCCGCAACGACAGCCGAGTTGCCCACATTTTAACAGGTGCTGATTACTGGGTGGCCACGCTGCTGGATACCCGTTACAAGGACAATGTATAGTCCTTAATTCCCTCACTGGAGCATGATCGTAAGATGCGCAAGTACAAGCGCACGCTGGTAGACGCGCTGCTGGTGAAATTCCCACCTGACAGCGGGGGCACAGTGGAAGCACAAGGCGAAGGCAGAGGAGGAGGAAGAGGTCGCCAACGCAGCCGGGGCACCGCCAGCACCTCAGAAGGCAGGGTTAGCATGGCCGAAATGTGGAAAAGCTTTGTCAGCACGCCACAACAACCAGCACCACAAGCTGATATGGAACGTCTTAGCAGGAGGCAGCATTTCACCAACATGGTGGAGCAGTATGTGTGCACACGCCTACACGTACTGAATGACGGGTCTGCCCCCTTAAACTTCTGGGTCTCCAAATTGGGCACATGGCCTGAGCTTGCCCTTTACTCCTTGGAGGTGCTGGCTTACCCTGCAGCCAGTGTATTATCTGAACGTGTATTTAGCACGGCAGGGGGTGTTATCACAGACAAGCGCAGCCGCCTGTCTAGAGCCAATGTGGACAAGCTCACGTTCATTAAAATGAACCAGGCATGGATCCCACAGGACTTGTCCGTAACTTGTGCAGAATAGACACGTATACCGGCCTTACCCAGCCATTCTTGTATTTTTGATCTTTCTCACTCTTTTGGGGTGTACCCTAATTTAAAAAATAAATAAATTAAAAACAAAAACCTGTGTTGGCTACCTCGTCCTCCTCCACCGCCGCTTTCACCTACACCGCCACATCCATCGCCACCTCAACCTCCTACTCCATATGGACCTCGTCCTCCTAGGTCAAGATTATTATTTTTTTGTATTTTATGTTATTTTAAGTTATTTCCCTATCCACATTTGTTTGCAGAGTACTTGCCATGCTCGTACCAACATTTTGCTGCCATTTGCAGCCCTCTAGCCCTTTCTATTACCTTTTTAAAGACATTTTAGTACTCAAAAGTTCTGGTCCCCATTGACTTCAATGGGGTTTGGGGTCAAATTCGGGTCAAGTTCGGGTCCCGAACCCAGACTTTTTTTCGAAGTTCGGCTGAACCTATTGAACCTGAACATCCAGGTGTCCGCTCAACTCTAGTGTTTACCTGCTCCTAATAAACCTTGGGAAGCATTATTTCTAGATTTTATCGTTGATCTACCCCCCTTCCAACGGTTATATTACCATCATGGTAACAGTTGATATGCTTACAAAAATGGCTCATTTTGTACGGCTTAAAAAATTACCTTCTTCTAAAGAAACAGCGCAAACTTTACTTGACCATGTTATTAAATTACATGGTGTTCCTTCACGTCTGGTTTCTGATAGAGGTTCCCAATTTGTTTCAAAATTTTGGAACGCTCTTTGCCACATCCTTCAAATAGATCATAGATACTCCAGTGCATATCATCCACAAACAGATGGACAAATAGAACGTGTAAACCAATGTCTCTAACAATATCTCAGATGTTACTGCACTCAGCTTCAAGATAACTGGGAAGATACAGCTGAAGTAAATGCACCCACTTTATGCAATCAATTCCATTCTAGGTACCCTGATAAGCCTTCACCTATTGGGATCCCCAGGAGGGTATCCCTTAGGAGGAGGGTTCTGTAAACAACGTCTTTGTCGCCGTACTGCGTTCCATGCTGGAACGCATACGGCGACCGCGCTCTGACGTCATCGCTCGCGCTCTGACGTCATGGCTCCCAAACAAAATTGGCCTTCTTTTTTTTCTCACAAATAGAGCTTTATTTTGGTGGTATTTGATCACCTCTGCGGTTTTTAGTTTTTGCGCTATAAACAAAAATAGAGTGACAATTTTGAAAAAAAATATAATTTTTTACATAATAAATATCCTTCATAAATATTTAAAAAAACTATTTTTGTCCTCAGTTTAGGCTGATACGTATTCTTCTACATATTTTTCGTAAAAAAAAAAAAATCACAATAAGCGTTTATTGATTGGTTTGCGCAAAAGTTATAGCATTTACAAAAGAGGGGGTAGTTTTATGGCATTTTTATTAATATTTTTTTTTACTAGTAATGGCAGCGATCAGCGTTTTTTTTCCGATACTGCGACATTATGGCGGACACTTCGGACACTTTTGACACATTTTTGGGACCATTTGCATTTTTATAGCGATCAGTGCTAAAAAAAATGCATTGATTACTATAAAAATGCCACTGGCAGGAAAGGGGTTAACACTAGGGGGCGGGGAAGGGGTTAAGTATGTTCCCTGGGTGTTCTAACTGTAGGGGGGGTGGACTCACTAGGGGAAATGACTGATCGCTGTTCATACATTGTATGAACAGACGGTCAGGCATTTCTCCCCTGACAGGACCGAGAGCTGTGTGTTTACACACACAGCCCCTGGTTCTCGCTCTGTAACGAGCGACCGCGGGTGCCCGGCGGTGATTGCGACCGCCGGCCGCGGGAGTCAGGAGCGAGTGGGGGGCTTGCGCGCGCGCCTCCGGCGACGTATTGGTTTCCACCATGAATCTACACCACTGCTGGTATTAGCAATCTGACGAAAAGGTTAAAGAGATCACATGACTTTTATCAGCTACACATCCCTTTCATGGAGATAAACTCCTCTGTCATTCCCCTCTGCTAAGTGAAAGCAAAGCTCTAGAACAGTGGTTCTCAACCTGGGGGTCGGGACCCCCTCTGGGTCAAATGATGATTTGCCAGGGGTCACTGAATCCTGGGCTGTTCCTGAAGCCCTCATTGCTCTCCCAGCCTTTTTGCGGCCACCCAGCAGGGCTGTTCCTGGAGCCCACGGCGCCCACTTAGCCTCTTCGCAGCCGCCCATTCAGTTCACGGCATGGCTGGGGGGCAGAGACTATAGGTCAGCTGACTGGTGAGGAATATGAAGTGGGAGGGGCTGAAGGAGACCCTTTCTCCTGATTTCGGTATAGGTGTCACTGCTACGAGACACCACAAAGTTGGAGACACAGTAAAGCTGGAGACCAGGGCCGGACTGGGAATAAAAACCCAACCCTGAAAAAAATTTCATACCAGCCCCACAGCATTTTTATACCAGCGTAACAGCACAGCGTCATTATTTTCTTGTTCATGAAAGGGAAAACCATACATTTTAAAGCACATTTGAAGAGTGTATTATATATAGATAAGACAGATATGAAAGCATAGAGGGCTTTATATCTATAAACGCAAATTCCAGGTAAAAGTGGTCAATCATCATGGGGGACCCCAGGAACTCAGAATGTGGGGAGGGGGGTTCACCTTCCGCAGAAAGAATAGGGTAAGGGTAGTAGGTTACTGATATAAGTGGGAAACCTTTATATCAGTGCCCCCTTACATTATCGTATTCACTTCCCCTTTACATCAGTGACCCCCCCTCAGACAGGCCTAGCGGTGCTGTCACTGACCTCCTCTAAGGTGCACCATGCAGGGCTCAGTCAGTCGGCTCCAGCTTGGAGGCTCTAGTTTTATCCTATATAGTCTCCTCTCCACAGTCCACAGACATCTGACTTCTCCCATGACCCCCATCCCAGCGGTGCTCCCACTCTTGACTTCTCTCCAGACTCCCTCAGAGACTGCAGACATGATACAGGAGATGGTCAGAGGCTGCAGACATGATACAAGAGCTCAATGCAGCCTCATCAGTGCCCATTAAATGCAGCCTCACTGTACCCATCAAATGCAGCCTCACTGTGCCCATCATTGCAGCCTCACTGTGCCCATCATTGCAGCTTCACTGTGCCCATCAAATGCAGTCTCACTGTCCCCATTATTGCAGCCCCTCCTGTGGCCCATGTCCCAGTCTGCAGTCCCTGTCTGTGGGAAGGTGTGTTGTTGATGCTCGGTACGGTACCTTCCATGGCAGCCGGATATCCATGATCGCCATCAGCATGCAGGGTCTGTTCTCGTCTTGGATGGGGACAGTGTTCCTTCTAGAGGATCTGTTTGTTGTGAGATGGAGTGGTCCCTGACCACCTGCACCTTCAGCCGTCCTCATTTCCTGCCCCCAGTCAGCTTGCCCTCTGATCCTGGGGAAGTGAGAGCACTGGGTGGGAGCTGGAGAGAAGGGAGAGCGGAGAGCACTGGCGGGGTTGGAGAGCACATGGGTGGGGGCAAAGAGCAGGGGGGAGTGGAGATCACAGGGGTGGGGAGTGGAGAGCGCTGGGGGGCTTAAGAGCTTTGGGGGGAGCCAAAAAGAACAGGGGTGGAGAGCACGGGAGGCTGAGAGGGGGGGGGGGCTGGAGAGCACTAAGGGGGGATCTTGAGAGCACTGGGGGGGCAGAAAGAACAGGGGTGGAGCGCACGGGCGCTGGAGAGCACTGGGGGGTACAAAGAGCAGGGGGGAGTGGCGAGCACTGGGGAGTGGATAGCAATGGGGGGAGCTTGAGAGCACCAGTGGGGGCCAGAAAAAACAGGGGTGGAAAGTACGGGGGGCTTGGGTGCACTATGGGGACGGAGAGCACTGGCGGGGTTGGAGAGCACATGGGTGGGGGCAAAATGCAGTGGGGAGTGGAGAGTACAGGGGCGGAGAGTGATAGAGTGATACTGTGAGCACAAAAAAAAGAAAAAAGGCACTAATTTGCCCTGACGTGGGCTGCGCCTGGTGCCACGGCTCTGACTCCTCAGCTGCCTGGGGGGAGCCTCAGGTGGGGGGTTGGGGCATCTGGAGGTGGCTCATCCCCAGGTCTGCCACTCCTGGCAGGTGATGGCTGCCTGCCCTCCAAGGCCACGGCAATGCGGCTGAGGAACAGATTGGTCTGTGCCTGCATCCTCAGCTGGCGGGTGATGTTGTGCCGCTGGTTGCGCTGCCTCCCCTCCTCCTGGAAGGCAGCCGTGTTGGCCTGGACCGCCACAGTCAGGGTCTTAACCTCTGACACAAGGTTTGCTGTGGTGGCCTGCAGCTCCCCAAGGCAGGTGACCACTGCAGTGCAATTGCCACTGACATCCTGCAGGCCATCTGTAATCTGTGCCGAGGAGGCCAGGCTGTCAGCCACCCGGTGCAGGTCCCCGGCTATTTCCCCCATATGGCGGGTCTGCCGGGCCTGGTCCCCTGCAATTTGGTCCTGCATTGAATCCGGAACACCCCTGGTCTTCCGTGTCGCCTTCCTGGGGGCAGAAGAGTATTGGGACCGGCTGTATGGGGAGGCCCTTGAGGGGCTTCCCCTGCTGGGGGCTGAGCCGGAGGGGCTTCCCCTGATGGGGGGGAGGTCTGAGAGGGCCCAGGCAAAACAGAGGACTCGTCTAAATAGAGGCAACACTGACCAAGGGTCACCGTCTCCTCCTCAACCACCTCGAGAGGAGAGGTGTGGCCACTCCCCTCCACCGCTGGATCTTGGCTTCCCAGGGGGTCAGGCTGAGGATGTTCCGGGGATGATGGCATGGGATGGACACCGGCAGCAGATGGCCCCGCTTCCTCCTGCACATCTGTGGATGACACAAAGCATTCACATGTTGGTGGACCCACACACTTGTCACATGTTCCCTTCCACCCCCTCACATGCTACACACCGAATGGGGGATAAAAAGCACTTACCTGTCCTCGAGGCCTGATCAAGGGAATCAAAGCCCTCCAGGCCCTCCAACTGCTCCCTCTCCAGACACCGGGCAATCACCTCCTCTTCCGGGGTCAAGCTGACATGACATGTTGGTCCACCCCCCGTGCCCCTCTGGTGCTTCCTGATGGCGGCCACCTTATCCCGAACATGGCGCCTTAGGTCATTAATTTTTTTAGAAATGTCCTTGGCGGTCCGGGACTCATTTCCAAGGGCACTGACATCACTGGCGATGGTCTCCAGGATGACCTGTTTCCTGGCCCGGCTGGTCTCGCGACTCTGGGCACCATGGAGGAAGACGTCAAACCTCTCTATGGCAGAGATGAGGACTGTCTTCTCCTCTGGCGAGAAATTCTTCTTCCTCCTGTCCTTCTCTGAATCTGCAGCAGCCATCGCACAGCAAAAGTACCTTGCTCGGGGGGGGAGCAGGATGTACTTTTGCGTCTGACGGGCGCATGTCTGGGCGTATTCATGCGCTCGGCGTAAGCCGGTGGGCCGGCGTATTCCAGGAAGTTGCGCCGGCGTAGTTGTGAGCATGCGCACAGGGAAGCGATCATACGTCCACGTCACTGCGCATGGTCCGTTGATGATACGCCAGGCGTAAGCCACTGCTCCACGCTCAGGCCATCATTAGCATAAGGTCACACCCACTTACGACGGCTTACGCCTTCAAATTTATGTTACGCCGGCGCAACGTTGGGAGCAAGTGCTTTGTGAATACTGTACTTGCCTCTCTAGGTTACGTCAGCATAGCGCATATGAGCTGCGCTACGCCGGCGCAAAGATGCGCCTATCTACCTGAATCTGGCTATATATGTGTATATATCTTTCTGACACTTTAAGATATCCTGCGCTTCTTATTCTATGGACTTTTTATAGATGTGTTTATTTCTTTAGATACTCAGGAGAATTTGTGTTTTTTTTTTTTTTTACAAGGTCTAATTTAAAAGACCAAATTAAAGTGCAAACATTGCCAGTAACTATAATTAAAGCTGGAATGCATATCTGAAATGGAAGATTACCTGGACAAACAGGTATAACTTGTATTGCTTTTGTATAGAATAATTCATATCAGGCTTAATACGATTTTGCCATCCAAAAAAAACCACGGGGAAAACCAGCAAAAGGGTGGGGATGACGGATGTGTAGTTACCTCATCTGAATTTGTTGAAGTGCTTTAGGAATCAAACCTAATAATTTTAAACAGGAGTGTACAGTAGAATGTCTGGTAACCCATTGGAAGGTGCCTTTCTATTTTACCAGCATATAACAAGTGCTACCTAGCAACACTTATCATACTTAGTGCTTTGCTTATTTCTCTGTCAATCAATAACCACTTCCCGCCCGGTCAATATACAATTGACGTCCGGGGAAATGGTTGTAAAATCCTGACTGTACGTCTATTGACGTCCTGCAGGATTTCATGGGGGCGCGCAGCGCGGCGATCGGTGATGTGGGGTGTCAGTCTGACACCCTGCATCTCGGATCTCGGCAAAGAGCCTCCGGCGGAGGCTCTTTACCGCGTAATCAGCTGTGTCCAACCACGGCTGATCACGATGTAAACAGGAAGAGCCGTTGATCGGCTCTTCCTCACTCGCATCTGACAGACGCGAGTAGAGGAGAGACGATCGGCGGCTCTCCTGACGGGGGGTTCGCGCTGATTGTTTATCAGTGCAGCCCTCCCTCGGATGCCAACATTGGACCACCAGGGAGTGCCCCCCGGTGCTCAATAGAGAAAAAAAAAACACCAATTAAATAAATAACACAATCAATGCCAATCAGTGCCCACAAATGGGCACTGACTGGCAACATGGGCACTGGCTCAAATGATGCCCAGCAATGCCATCAGTGCCACCCCTCAGTGTCCATCAGTGCCACCTCTTAGTGCTCATCTATGCCCAGTGCCCACCTATCAGTGCCCATCCATAAGTACCCATCAGTGCCACCCATCAGAGCCGCCTATCGGTGCCCATCAGTGCCGTCAATCCGTGCCCATCAGTGCCACCTATCGGTGCCCATCAGTGCCGCCATATCAGTGCCCATAATTAAAGAAGAAAACATACTTATTTACAAAAAAATTAACAGAAAAAAATAAACTTAATTTTTTTCAAAAATGTTGGTCTTTTTTTAGTTGTTGCGCAAAAAATAAAAATCGCAGAGGTGATCAAATAAAACCAAAAGAAAGCTCTATTTGTGGGAACAAAATGATAAAAAATTTATTTGGGTACAGTGTAGCATGACTGCGCAATTGTCATTCAAATTGCAACAGTGCTGAAAGCTGAAAATTGGCTTGGGCAGGAAGGTGCGTAAGTGCCTGATATGGAAGTGGATAAAGTGTAAGTAAACCCTAACAATGAACTTATCTTATTCCCCTAATGCCGCGTACACACCATCACTTTATGTGATGAAAAAAAACGACGTTTTTAAAAACGTCAATTTAAATGACCGTGTGTGGGGGAAAACGTTGTTTTATGTCTTGTGAAAAACGACAAAAAATAATTGAAGCATGCTTACATTTTTTGTGTCGTTTTTCAAAACGTTGTTTTTTGTTTCACAAAAAATCACCGTGTGTAGCAAAAAACGACGTTTAAAACAACGTTTTTAAACCCGTGCATGCCCAGAAGCTAGTTATGAAGCGAGCTTCAATGGAAAAGAGTGGTGGACGTAACCTCGCTTTGCTAGAGCATTGTGAAAAAACGATGGTGTGTAGGCAACGTCGTTTTGGAAAATTGAAGTTTCAAAAACGTTGTTTTTTACTTCACAAAAAATTTTGTTTTTTTTCATCACATAAAGTGATGGTGTGTACATGGCATAATTGTTTCTTTTTGGTCCCTTAACTACCTCCCGCCCACCTTATAGACAAATAACAGCCGGCAGGATGCTCCAGTGATAGAGTGATGGTGTGAGAGACACTTTTACAGGCGGGATGCTCTGTTGTTCTGGGATGATGTTATATGACATCGCCTCAGTAGCAGGGACGCTCAGCGTGGAGTTTGCGGGCGCACTATGTTACTAGGACACGGGAAAGAGCCGATGACGTGGCTCTTTACTCATGTGATCAGCTGTGTCCAATCACAGCTAACCACATGTAAACAAGGAAATGCCGGTTAACGGCTCTCCTCGCTTCACACTGACAGAGTGTGAGGAGAGGAGAGCTGATCAGCGGCATCTCCTCACAGGGGAGACCTGTACAGGTAATCAGGGCACAATCAGTGACCTGATTATCAGTTGTGCCCATCAGTGATGCAATTTAGTGCTGCCTTTCAGTACCCATCGGTATCTGCTCATCAGTGCCACCTTTAAGTGTCCATCAGTGCTGCCTATCAGTGCCTCCCATCAGTGCCACCTCATCAGTGCTGCATATTAGTGCCTCCTCATCAGTGCCCATCAGTGCAGCCTCATCAGCGCACATCGGTATTGATTTGTTTATTCTAAATTACTTTTTATTACGTTTCATGAAATACAAACAACAACCCACATATAGCGAAAACAACCCAGCGGTGATTAAATACCACCAAAAATAAGCTTTATTTTTGGGTACAGCATTACATGACTGCGCAATTGTCATTCAAAGTGTGACAGCGCTAAAAGCTGAAAATCGGCCTGGGCAGGATGAGGATCAAAGTGCCCTGTGGGATCCACACCCGCAGGGTGCGCTGGATCCCATCCTGCAGACCCAGCGTCCACAAATCAATTTCCACAGGCGATACATGCACTCCATACTCCCACAGGTACATCCCAACATTGACCTCCAACTCCTGGTGACGTATAACCAAACCCCCTTTACTAGCCACGAACCGGCCAATCACTTTGTTCAGCCGAACCCTGGCCTTGTTGATCTTCTCTACCGACCTCGTCATACGCCAGCTGGTCCACGCAACAATATCGGACCATACTATCAATTTCCCCGGGAAAGCTTTCTGTAAAGTCAAAAAATCCGACTTTACAGACACGATCAGGTATCCAATGGACCTGACCCCCAAGTCATTCCCTCCCACATGCAATACCAGCACGTCGGGCGTTCTGTCCAACCGCACGTACCGATAGACCTCAGGTACCACCTTGCTCCAAACCATCCCCGGCAATCCCAACCACCTAATGCTTGCCTCCCCTCTCGGAATCCCCAGTTGCCTACCGTCCAACCTAGCGTCTGCTCTTTTGGCCCCCCAGAACACATACGAATGCCCAAGAATCCAGACGAGGCGCGTTTGACCTCCATCTGAAACAAAAACACAGAAACCAAGTAGAACAAACAGCCACATCCCCATACCGAAAGGGTATCGTCCGAGCCCCCACCTCAAACTACCTCCGTCACCAACTGGGGGCACACATAAGAACGGAACCTCCTTGATTCCCATCTCCCAATCCGTTTAATTGCCGCTTCATCCAACCCACATCTGGCAGCTTCTGTAGCCGCCCCAATGCAGAAGGAGTGTGAAGCGAACTGCGCACCTTCGAGTCCGGCCGACCCCAGGCACTTGCGAAAATCGCCACGAATTTAAACCTGGATAGAAAAGCCCCCTCTTTATGCTTCAAGAAAGCCCCCCCCCCCAATCGGTCGTACTTCCAAAAACTCCTTGGTCACCCTAACCAGGCAAACTGCCACCCCCGGTAGGGCGAACAACTGAATTTCCACCCCTTTACCCTTCTGATCCGTGTATAGGCCGCCCACGTTTGCCCACTTACCGATTCCCTGATCCAGCCTGCCGTGGCTCCAAGGCAACCTCCCAAAGCCAGCCCGGGCAGGGAAGCCCCACCTTCTCCGCCGCCAAAGCCAGTTCCCTGAATCTGTCCCACTGAAACCGAGACAGGGAATCAGCCAAAGTGTTATCAACACCTGGGATATGCACTGCATACAGGAAAACATTCAACTGTAGGCAACGCAAAACGAGGTGGCGCAGTAAACGAATCACCGGCTGCGACGACTCGGTGACCCGATTAATGACTTTTACCACCCCCATATTGTCACAATTCAACCTGATCTTTAAGTTCTTACACTCCGACCCCCACAGCTCCATTGCCAGGACAACTGGGAACAGCTCCAACAAGAGCAGGTTGCCGAGCAACCCCGCCTCCCCCCAAGAATCTGGCCAGGCCTCCGCACTCCATTGTCCCTGAAAGAAGGCCCCATATCCCGTCGACCCAGCCGCATACGTCACCAGCTCCAAATCAAAATTGCTCACCGGACCCCCCATCCAAACTGACTTCCCATTATAACTCTCCAGGAACGTATGCCAGACCCGCAGGTCCTCCCTATGTTCCCTGGTGAGCCTAATGAAGTGGGTAGGAACCCGCACTCCTGCGGTAGCAGCCGACAGACGTCGGCAGAAGCCCCTGCCCATCGGAATGATCCGACACGCAAAGTTAAGCTTACCCAAAAGGGATTGGAGACCCCACAGCTGCACCTTCCGGAGTCCCATTAGCTCCCTAATCTCACTCCGCAACGCCTCAACCTTGTCTACCGGAAGTCTGCACTCCATGACCTCGGAATCGATCACAATGCCCAAAAAACTCAGCTCCGTCGTCGGGCCCTCCATTTTGTCTCCGGCCAGCAGAACACCAAACCTGCCCGCAATGTACGGCAACGTAGCCAAAAGAATCGCAAACACATTGGAGGCTGGAGGCCCAACAAACAAAAAATCGTCGAGGTAATGGATCACAGAATCCACACCTGACAAGTCTCGAACGACCAATTCCAGGAACGAGCTGAATTTTTCAAACATGGCGCAAGAAATGGAGCAACCCATGGGCAAACACCGATCCACGTAGAACGCCCCTTCCCAGGATCACCCCAACAACCAAAAACTGCCTGGGTGCACCGGGAGTAAACGGGGAGTAAACGGAAGGCTGACTCAATGTCCGACTTGGCCATGAGCGTGCCCCGACCGTAACGCCGCACCCACTGCACCGCCGCATCGAACGAAGTATACGACACCGTGCACGCCTCCGGGTCAATAGCATCGTTAACTGACCCGCCCTTTGGGAACGAGAGGTGGTGGATAAGTCGAAACTTGTTCGGTTCTTTCTTAGGCACCACCCCTAGCGGCGACACAACCAACTCCCGCAACGGCTTCTTGTGGAATGGCCCTCCCATGCGGCCCAACGCCACCTCCTTCGCTAATTTTTCCGAAACCACCCCCGGATTCCCCAGTGCCGACCACAAGTTGCGCGCCACCGGCGGCATGACTTCCCGTGAGCATGGTATCCTAAAACCCTCAGAGAACCCAGCCGCCAACAGGGCAGCTGCCTCTCTGTCAGGATACCTATTTAGAAAAAATGCATTCCTTTCCTCCCTCACCGGCGTCGACCCTCTTGTTAGCAATATCCCCGCCGCGCTTCCCTTTTTTGAAGCATCGGGACATGGGGTGATTCCCCCCCCCCGCATCCAGAACACTTGTGCTTGAAACGGCAAGTCCCTCTGAACTTGCAAGACCCCTCATTAAATTGCCAGCACACCCCCCATTTTTTTTCCGGTCGGCGGTCCAGAGGCATTGGTCGAAAGACATAAGCCGCATCCAAAGGCTGATGTCCTTGTGATCCCATCTAAGAGACGGACGCACAGCCCTCCGCTGATGGAATTGCTTGTTGTACCTAAGCCACGCACTCCCCCAGTACACTCTATGCGCCTCCCCAATCGCATCCAAGTAACAAAACAATGCTGAGCAATGTTCTGGCATTTTTTTCCCTATCACACTGGCCAAAATAGCAAATGCCTGCAGCCAATTCGTAAAAGTCCTGGGTATCAAACGGTACCGTCGCTTCTCCTCATCTTTTTTAGAATCGTCCGGTTTAACCCTATCCAGATTAAACTTCTCCAACGGCAATAGGGAAAAAATTTCAACATACTCACCCTTTCCGATTTTGTCCCTCACTTCTTGCTTTAGATGCGCACCTAACGGCCCCTCAAAGCACACATAAACCTCACATTTTGCTGCGTCCGCTATGCGAACTATGTCTGACCTGACCGCCGTGCCTGACCCCCCCCCGCTTTCTCCGCCGCGTCCTTACTTACCTCCACCATAGCCAGAGGAACCACAGCCCCCGAATCCACAGAGGGCCCCGAGGAACTAGTCCCTCCCGCTTGTCCCCCTACCCACGGAGCCACCTGAACCGGCCCCTGCCTTGGAACCTCAAAGCACTGCAGAAAATCACACAACCCTCCCAGGAGGTCCGCCAGAACGCCCCTGGCCCCGGGGGGCAGGCAAACTGCCCGCCCCCACAGGTACAGGAGCAGTAGCCTTAGAAACCCCACCGGGATAGCCCACCCTCTTAGCCGCCACCCCAGCCCCAGACCCCAACAACCTACATAATACTTTAGATAAATCGGCATTAGAAAATGAAGTAGACTTAACGGGCTGACTGGGCATGTTCCCCACAGCCGCTGCTCTTCCGATCCCGGGCGACACCGACTCCCCGCAAACGTCGTCCTCCGATCCCGACAGCTCACCGTTCGACATCCGCTCCGGGTGAGGCAGCACAGGCGAAGGAAGCCCCCCAGGCACGACTTGCCCAGAGGCGGAAAGCCCCATCTGCATGGTCATCTGGCAACCCGATGCCCCCCCGACCGCCTCTCCGCCGCGACCACTGTTTCTGGAGGGGCCCTTGCTGTGTCGCACCATGAGGCTGCCGTCATCACCGATCGTGATTATGGCCTCTCTGGTCCCAAGTTGCAGGGGGAGGAACGGGCGCCATCGCTGCCCGAAGCCCCACCCCCCCGAGCGCCGCCGTTGGCGGGGATTCCGCCCGGCATCTCGGTCGGCAGCAGCGGGTGTGCGCTTGGCCGGGGGTGACCATGAGTCCTTATCAGGGCTCCTAGTCCCGCGCTGTACCCGCTTGGAGGGGCCCGGTGAATACCGCTCCGGCGGCCTAGTCCACCGAGCGCGCTGTTCCCGCTCTCCGCCCTCCACGGCCCCCCTCCAGCTCCCAAAGAAGGGCACCCACCTGGTTCTCTACCCAGTCGGGTCCCTTCGTCACCGCCGTGGCCCGCAGCCGTGCCAGGAGCTTGTCCACGTGGGCCATGATATACAGAGAGAAGCGACAAAAAGCTTCCTCTCTCTTAGCTAAAACTTCCCCAAATGCCTCCTCCTTTCTCGCCTATTACATTTATATTGCTCCGCCCCCGGCAAACCCAATCCTTCCTCCTCCTCCATTACGCTCCCTCACTCCAAAGATTAACTCCTGCCTTGCCATTCCTCTCCCCCTTGTCATGCCGGCCCTGCATTACTTTTTCTTTTGGGTCTGTCCATTCCGGGCCTTCCTCAGTGGATGTTGGAAATTAACTTAGTTATTATTTTGGGTGCTAAGTTGTTGCAATATCCTTATTCACAAAACGCATGAATGACTTAAGTTGGTGTTCTGTTATTTTCTGAGGAAAGGGCTTGACTCTCAAAACGCGCCAGCCGTTCCTGGACGCTATGAGGTCTTCTCATGCCATCAGTTGAGTGTGATAGATTTTGAGACGTTATCATTTTATCTAGACTAGCTTGTGCATGACATGCGTTCGTGAGTATTCACTTGTCACTTATCTTTCTAATAAAATGTAATTATGGTAATGCACTAGGTCAGTGCGCCCTCTCTATTTTTTTCTAGTTTGCCTAAGGACACTCACAGTCCTGAGAGGGCAGCAAGACAATTGTGTGCTAAACCTGCTGGATTAGGTGCCTGAGCATGTTGTGTGATGTCATGGTGCAAGTCATGGTGCAAGCGCCTGGAGCCTCGTGTGGGATGGGAGCAAGGCAAACTAGGAACAGAAACTAGGAACAGGACTATCAGTGCTGTTTGGACTGGAGTGGACTGAAGAGACCACCTGGCTTGGAGAGAGACTGTCACTGTGACCCAGGAGGGGGATGTGTTGTGTCGGTGAGGTGTCATCATTATCTGTGCTGCTGCACACTGCTGTCAGTGTCACTGCGAGAGTCAATTTCATTGATGTGTGTCGCCCATTCCAATTTTTTGCCCTCCTGAGTCCTGTTTCTGAGCTACTTACTTACTATATCAAAAATAAAAGAAGAAATATGTTTTTCTGCCTTAATATCTACCTTACTCACATTGCTAATTGTATATTGTACTTATCTGTAGCCTATATACAATAAAATGCACTTAAAATTTTGTAACTATTGAAAATGCCAGTAAAAACTTTGGTGTGCCAGGAAATTTTGCGTACATATCACTGGTATGTAAATCTTACATATTACTTCCTTGTATTTCCCAATAATTACAGGCTAAGGTACTATAGAGAAACTGACATACCTCAATTTTTACATTTGGTGCTTAATTATGATCAGCTGTAGTTCCACCTCTGTACTTTTTATGACTCCATCTCTCAGACTCAGCTACCTATTTAAGTTATATTTCTCATATCGATGCATCTAATAGAAAGACAGCAGTTTATGGCTGAGTGTCCTGGAATGGTGTAAATATATTCAGTATTTGTAGTTACCTGGACACATAAAAACAACATATTACAGGTGAGATCTAGTATTTTGTATCATTTATAAATGTTTTTTATTTTTTGCTGTTCGCTTAGATTTCTAAACAAAATAATCAGAACTGTATAAGATGTACAGAATATGAACTATTTGTGAGTTCTCTAAGGCTTTTATTGGATAAGAATGGCAACTTTAGAAAATAGATGCATTTTGTCTGTTTTGTATTTATAGTAGTGATTAAGACCCCAGCGCAGAAGATATACTGAAGCTTCAGTAGCACATTACAGTGGAACCTAGGATTGCGAGTAACGCGGTTACCATGCATTTTACAATACGAGCACTGTATTTAAAAAAATCCTGACTCGGTTTGCGAGTGTTGTCTTGCAAAAGAAGCAGGATTTGGCCTGAGGTGGGGGGGGGGTGCTGGAGCCAAGCAGAGCCAAACAGTGCTGATCGGAGCTGATCAGCGCCGTTTGGAGCGTTCCGAAATGCTCTGAAAATTTCAGAAATAATCAGTTCCCGAGCCATTCCGAGGCCGATGCCGCCTACACACGATCATTTTTCGGCATGAAAAAAAACGTTGTTTCTCTTATCGTCCATGGATGGACACAGCTCCTTAAATCTTGACAAGTGGGTTATGTTCCCTGTTTACAGGAGAGGACTAGGCAGAAACATGTTAAATAGTTAAATACATGTTACATTAACAGAGTTGAACAGCCCCGCCCAGGGGGCGGTCTCTCCAGACATAACCCTCCTCACTGCAGCTTGCAGCCTCAGTTTCGTTCTGCCTAGCAAAGGAGAAGGACGTATGGCTCCCTTTGGGCCCAGCGCCCTGAGGAGAAATTTTATTTTATTTTACTTTTTCTTGAAGAATCTTCTTTCAACTGTCGGCTGAGAGACAGGCTGGATAATATAGATCCTTGTAGTCTACTCAGTCCGACCAGCAAGCGTGGGCACACCTTTGCAAAGAGGCTTGGTCTGCCACGCCATACCCCATGACTCCTGGGGTGGCCGGTGAGCTTTGCTCCGAGGTCCACATATGACTGGGCTGTGGTGTTGTCTCACTCACAGTGGACCGGGCCGACAGCTACCTCCATTTCGGTTGTAGTTCTGTCAGGAATGCGTCAGCGAGTCCTCGCTTGGATGGGTAAGTACAGTCCCTCCTGCTTCGGTGGGTTGGTACGGCTGGGCATTCCTGGGGTTCGGGGGTCCCTTCCCCTTACTTCCCTGCTCCTTTCCCTTGCTGCATTTCTAACATTGCCGCTGTCAGGGAGGAGGGGGCCTTCCTGAGGGGACTGTGTTATCTGGCCTGTGTTTTTTCTTTTTTGTATTGGGCTTTCCTGTGAGGTAAAAAGCCCTGTGATGAGCACAGATGTTTATGATTATACTTCAGCAGACGCTGACTGATTGGTGACACCTGTAACGGTTTTGCTTTTTATACTGTATCTGTGTCTTATCCTTAAATAAAACAGCCCTAGGAGGCTTTTCCTGTTTAAACACAGGTCCCTGCAGAAGTTACCTCACGGTTCTTTTCCTCACAGGCAGCGCTGGGCAGTCTCCTCCTGAGGGAGTCCCCTGGTTACCCCTGGTCAGCGCAGCAAGTGGGTGAGAGGCCCTGAATAGGGCTCTAGGAGCTTTTGTCTATTTGTATGGACAGGTGTGCATATTATAATACACACTATGTAAATATTGGAGTCAGTATCTGGGTCCTTCCCCACATGCTGGTGGTGGCAGCAGGTGTTAGCACCTGGGATTCCCACAGAGTTTTTATTGTTAGTCCTGGACACAGTTTGTGCCAGGGTGGGGGTGGACTGCGGGCGGGCGGTAAAAGAGTGCCCCCTTCCCCCGTTATCCCCTGGGGAATGCTCTGTTATGGAGCCATGGACCAGGTACCTAGTTAAAAAAAAAAAAAAAAGGCAGAATAAGGCATTTATGGGTGCGCTTTTTACTGCTGCAAGGGACTCTCCTAAGCTGCATAGTGCAGCTGGGTTTCCGCCGAGGGCTCGGTCTTTTTTGGATCACACAAATCAGACCGCTGTGTAGGTTTTTTCCTTCTGTGCCCTTCTTTAATAATTTCTGAGATGCGGAATGAGAAAAGCCGCTGAGGGCTTTTGTAGTCCCTCACCGCCGGGCGGGAACCCCCGCTTGTATGGATCTGACTGATAGAAGATCCGAAGTACTGACTCGTTCCATGTTTACCATGCTGGGGTCTGGCTTGCGGGCCTATTGTGGCCACTACACTGGGGACTCAGTCGACGCTGGCGCCATTTTTTGGGAGGTTTTTCAATTACATTGAAAACTCCCATTGGCGCCCATTTTGTCGTAGCCGCGCTATGGCGCAGCTTACATTGTGCCGGCCATTTTCCTGTGGCCGCGTTCTGAACGCTCGACGGCCATCCTGGAGTAGTCCTGACCCCTAGTGCTGTATACAACTCACAGAGTGAGCATTTTGCACCAGACAGTGGAGGAGCACCGACTCTCCTGAGGTTATTAGCCTAGCGGACCAGCTGGTCCAGGGCCTCATATAGGTCTGTGATGCTTCATTGAATGCTGCGCCCTTGTTATCCAGGGCATCTGTTTCAGAATGGTTTTATGCACACGGTGGTGTAGTGCTTAACTCCATTATTTGGCAGCAAAAAAGTCATTGGTTCGAATCCGCACACTGACGCCAATCTGCCTGGAGCTTGCATTGTCGCTCCCTGTGTCTGCGTGGGTTTCCTCCGGGTACTCCGGTTTCCTCCAAAGACATGTGTGCATACACCTACATAATATACATACACACTATGTGTGTGTATTATTTAGGGGCAACCCTCCCAGGCCGTCAAAGGCCCAGCTGGGGGACTAATCTGTCCCTGGGTTCATAAGCCGATCATGCCGGCACCCAAATCCTGCCAATGTATATAGCCTTCTCTCCCTGTCTCTAGGTAGGAGGGGCGGCTTGCAGGTTCACAATTCAGTGAAACCTCCCTGCTCTCCGACTAGTGGGTCTGCGAGGTGGTCTCTTCGGAGTACTAGATAGGGTTTCCTCCTATCCACAGATCAAAGTTCTGTCCTTGTGTCTTCCTCTCCCGGCCCGTCGGTCTGCCTTGGGCAGTGTGGGATTTGCTAAGCTGCGAGGTAATTTTACCTTTGCTGCAGGACGAGAGTTTTGGGGTTTTCTATGGGCCTCAGGCCCTAAATACCTTTGTGAACGTCGGGTAGTTCCGCATGGAATCCATTTGTTCGGTGGTAGCTGCGCTTCATCCGGGGGATGTCCTGTCGTCCTCGGACATCAGGGACGCATACATGCATGTCCCGTTTTGCACATGTCAGTGTTTTTTTCTGTGCTTCGTGATGAGAGAAGGGTCTCTGTCAGCCTGTGGCCCTCCCTTTTGATCTGGCGTCAGCACCATGGGTTTTCAGCTAGGAGCTCGCACTTATTTGAATTTTGTTGGGACAGCGAGGCTTTGCCTCATTGGCTACTTGGACGACTTTCTTCTGAGAGCAGCTTCTGTCTCCGACCTAGTGAATGGGTTATTCCCATTCAGACCCTCCAAAGATTCGGGTGGATGTTAAACGTTTAGGCCAGAAAGTGTAGCTCAGTGGCAGCAAGCCTGCCCTCCATGTGTGCGACCCAGGGTTCAAATCATGGGCATGCTAGGTTCCGACTCAGCGTTGGAGTATCTAGTGTTGATCAAGACTCCTCAGTGGCAAAGGTCCTTCTTCCCCTGGAGAAATTGCAGACTCTTCAGTCTGCGGTGAAGGTATTGGCATCACGCAATCGTCTTCTCTCCGGGCGCCTGCTGGTTCGGGGTCTGTGGGTAGCCTCCTTCAAGGCGGTACTGTATGCCCAGTTCCACACCCTGGTTTTCCAGGGGAACTACTGTCCAGGTGGTAAAAATCTCTTGTCTCTGAAATCATTAGATTCCTGTGCGCAACCTAGTCAGAGTCTCTCTGAGTTGGTGACAGAGATTCCCGACTCTTCGGTCCGGGAAGTTGTTTCTTCCTTCCAGTGGTCGGTGTTTACGACGGATGCCAGTTCACGGGTTGTGAACCTGGAGGTTCACAAAACTGGGGGGTCCAGTCGGCCCTGAGTCGCTGGACTTGCGTGGACCTATGACCACACCTCCTTGAATGTGTCTGGTCTCGGTAGCTACCCAGGGTCGGGCCTGGCTAGTGCCTGGTGGGAGACCGCCTGGGAATACCAGGTGCTGTCTACTGTTCATTGTCCTACTATTTTAGGCAATCAGGCTATGCTTCTCCTTGTGGTCGACCAATCTGGTTTCAGCCGGACAACGCCACGGCCGTGGCTTCAGTCTACCATCAGGTATGCCGGCAGGCGGACTACTGGAGTTGCCAGATGCTGGACCAGGGCGACTGGTCTTTGTGCTTGGGGTGTTTCGGCTCCCTTGCAGGAGGTGAGCCTCACATGGCATGGATCTCCTGGCAGCTTGTCTCCGCCGCAAGGGTGTCAAAGTTAGTGGCCAGGTCTAGTGATCTTGTACAGACGCGTCAGTCGCACTGGTGGCCCTGTGTTGTCTGTATCGGTGATTTTTTGCCATTCCTCCATGGTAGTTGCTTCCTCGGCCGCTCCACAGAGTGGATGCTGAGGAGATCCCGATGATTCTAATCGCTCCAGATTGACCTCGGCGTCCTTGGTACGCTGATATCGGGCGCCTGGTAGCGGAGGCACCCTGGCGGTTGCCAGGGCAGGAGGTTCCTGTCTCAAGGTCCCATACTTCCTCCTGTTGTACAGTCACTGACTTGCTCAACATGGTTATTGGAAGCCAGACTTTAGGTGACCAGGGTCTGTCTGACTCGGTCATCTCAACAGGGCACCGTAGTCTTCTTCCGGAGGATCTACCGTCGCACCTCTCTTGGTGCGAAGGGATGGAGTGACGTCCACGGGCGTACTCTCGGTGTCCAGGGTCCTGCTGTTTTTAAAGCTTGGATTGGATCTAAAAATTGCTTAAAGCACCGTTTGGGGGCAGATTTCAGCCTTGGTTGTGGCCTTTTTGCGGCCCGTTCCCTGGTGGGTCCCCTTTTTTTGTGTGCAAGGGGTTTGTCATATACTTTCCCCTCTTGGCCCATCTCTTCCCCCATGAGTTTTGACTCTGGTGCTCTCGGTTCTTCAGGAACCTTCCTTTTGGAAACATCAGAGAGATTTTCTCTTGACACTATCTCAGAAGGTGGCCCCTTTAGTGGCCTTTACCTCTGTTAGAGGGGTTTCTGAGTTGGCGGTCTTGTCTTGCAAGCCGCCATGCTTGATCCCCCATAAGGATTAGGTGATGGTGCGCCCGCGACCTTCCCTTCTTCCGAAGGAGGTTTCGGCCTTTCATACTTTAGGCGTGGTACGCGCTTTGCGGGTATACCAGCCTACTACGGCTCCATTTCGGAGCTTCTGACTCTCTTTTGTGTCGGTGTCTGGTTCACAAAAGGGCCTGGCGGTCTCGTCGACCACCATTTCTCGGTGGATCAGGCAGGCCGTCATACAGGTCTATGCTCCTAAGGGGCGGGCCCCCCTTTCCGGTCACGGCACTTTCGACCAGGGCAATTGGTGCTTCCTGGGTTTTTTTTTTTTTTCCGACATCATGCGTCGGTCTCAAAGGTGTGCGAGGCGGCGATTTGCTCGTCCGTTCACGCTTTTTCCAGAATTTACATGGTTGCTGTGAGTGCATCTTATGATGTTTTTTTCAGCCGCTAGTTTTTGCCGGCGGCTGTTTAAAGTTGTACCTCCTCCGTTGAGGAGCTCTGCTTGTTTTGGGGTGAAGTTAAAATTGTTTTTACTGATATATTTCCCACCCCTCGTTTTTTGACACTGCTTGGGGACGTCCCACTTGTCAAGATTTAAGGAGCTGTGTCCGTCCATGGACGATAAGAGAAAATAGGATTTTTTGTACTCACCGTAAAATCCTTTTCTCTGAGTCCATGGACGGACACAGCTCCCACCCCTCCTTTTTAGGTTTGTACTGCTTGTTACGAACTGAGGCTGCAAGCTGCAGTGAGGAGGGTTATGTCTGGAGGGACCGCCCCCTGGGCGGGGCTGTTCAACTCTGTTAATGTAACATGTATTTAACTATTTAAAGCGGAAGTAAACCCATCGATGTAACACTTAAAAAAACTGTAAACATTCCCGGCATGCCGGGAATGCTAACTGCACATTGGTTGTGCTCTCAACCAAACTGTCAAACCATCCAATGGCTGGTGTCATAACTGATCACATGTGCAGCTTCATGGCAGTTGAAGATTGAACAAAGGCCAAGATGGCAGCTTCCTTGGCTGAAAAAGATAGGAGGGTTTACAACCGCTTTAACATGTTTCTGCCTAGTCCTCTCCTGTAAACAGGGAACATAACCCACTTGTCAAGATTTAAGGAGCTGTGTCCGTCCATGGACTCAGAGAAAAGGATTTTACGGTGAGTACAAAAAATCCTATTTTTTCAGCATGTCCAAAAAACTATGTTTTTCCAACTTCATCATTAAAAACGACGATGCCCACACACCATCGTTTTTAAAAAATTATGAAAAAAGCGTGGTGACGTACAACACGTACGACGGCACTCTAAAGGGGAAGTTCTATTCGCCTTTGGGCTGCTTTAGCTGATTCTGTATTAGTAAAATTCACGATTCACGCTTTTCTGTCTGTTACAGCGTGATGAATGTGCTTACTCCATTATGAACGGTAGTTTTACCTGAACGAGCGCTCCCGTCTCATAACTTGCTTCTGAGCATGCGCGGGTTTAAAACTTAGTTTTAGCCCACACACGATCATTTTTTTACAACCCGAAAAACGATTTTTTTTCAGAAGCCGAAAAACTATGTGAAGCCCACACACGATCATTTTAAATGGCGTTTTTAAAAACGTCGTTTTTTTTAATGCCGAAAAATGATCGTGTGTACGCGGCATGAGCCTTTCCATGCCATTAAAGTCAATGCAGAACAATTTTTTTTTCTTTTTCGATTGACTTCAATGGGGAAACTGGCTTTGATATGCGAGTACTTTGGATTACGAGCATTCTCCTGGAACAGATTATGCCCATAATCCAAGGTTCCACTGTATAACGTCTACAGTAAACCTGCCAATAGTATAACTTCACTTTTGCTGAAAAACTCCCCTGGAAACATACATACATACATTTAAAGGATTTTAGCAAACTTCTTTACAATTTTGCACATATTTATGTTTGTATTGGAAATCACATAAAACTTTAAGGCCCCTTTCAGACAGAGCGAAATCTGTCAAGTGGATCCACCTGCTCAGTGGGGAATCTCTCTGCAAATCCCCGCTGAGCAGGTGGATGAGAGGTCCATGTCCACTCCACTATGCAGAACAGACAGACAATGCCTGATGTTTTCTATGGGGAGCTCAGATGGAAACAGACTGCCTTTCCATTTACCGCTAACTGAAATCCAATCCCATGGAGGTATGGCGAACGTATTCTTATCCGTCTGTTTTTAGCAGACCGGATCGGACACAGGCGGGTGTCAGCAGACACATGTCCGCTGACATTCGCCGCTCCATAAAGAACAATAGGTGGTCTGATCGGGTCTGCCTGAACAACTGACATGTGTACCTGGTCGGTCCGCTGGTGTGAAAATGGAAAATTGTATCAAATACTTACAGTACTGTAATTTTCCTTTCCTGACGCCAGACATGGCAGCATACATATGATATAGCTCTGCCCCTATATCCACCCACAGGACTCGTTTAACTCTATAAAAGTCTGACTGAGAGCTACCTCCCCCATTCTCTGTATAAAGCAAAAAGATCAGAGGGAGGGTTTGTATGCTGCCATGCCTTGATATCAGGAAAGGAAAATTACGGTAAGTATTTGATACAATTTTCCATTTTCCTGACGCCAGACATGGCAGCATACATATGATACATAATGAGCTTTTAAGAGGGAGGGTGTAATGCTACAAACGTTGGCCCGGATTCACAGACACTGGCGCATATTTATGCCGCCGTAGCGTATCTCCTTTACGCTACGCTGACGCAGCGCAGAGAGGCAAGCACTGAATTCACAAAGCACTTCCTCACAAATCTGCGCTGGGTTTCTCAGGCGGAAGTCGGCGTAAGTGGAAGTGGGCGTGAGCCATGCTAATGAGGCGTGACCCCATGCAAATGATGGGCCGAGCACCAGACAGATACGTATTGCCAACTGCGCATGCGCCGTCCCGTGGGCGCATCTCAGTGCGCATGCTCACAATCACATCGGAACAACTGCCTAAGATACGTCGGATCACTGCCTACAGCATGAACGTAACCTACGCCTAGTCAAATTCACGTCCTACGTAAAATACGTTGGCTTGTGTTCCCTGGTGCAGCCCTTTGCATGGATGCTGCTGAGTTACACCTCCTTTATGGGGCATAACTTTACGCCGGACGTATGACTTTACGTGCACTGTGTCGGACGGACGTACGTTCGTTCGTGAATCGGCGCATCTCCAAGTCCAGCGTAAATATGCGCCCACTCTACGCCGGCGTAGGCAAGTTACGTCGGTCGGATGAAGCCTATTTTCAGGCGTATCTTAGTTTCTGAGTCCGGCGCATAGATACGATGGAGCATATTTGCACTTACGCAGCGTATCTCGAGATACGTCGGCGCAAGTGCTTTGTGAATCCGGGCCTTAGTCTTTATTTTGACAATAGACATAGAAGCTTGTATAGTCTTCCTCCCAAACTCTACTGTAGTAAGAACTGATTGATACACCCTGTATTTAAAAAATATATGATGTGATGACCAGCTAGCCTCTTTGCAGACTGTCCAGAGACAATCCTGCCTGTGCCGCCCAAGAAGATGACATTGCCCTGGTTGAGTGAGCTCTAACCACCTCTGGAAGATCCTTCCCGGCTCTATATGCCCGGTGAATATTTTTTACCATCCAGGCCTAGATGGTTCTGGCCGAGGCCTCTTTCCCTTTAAAATTTTCATGATGAAAAAGTCTGTCAGAACATCTGAATGTAGAAGTAGCTTGCAGATAGGCTTTGAGGACTTTTGGAATGCCCAATTCGTGCAGATCAGTATCTGATTCCGCTGGGAAGGCTGGAAGCACCCATTCACTGGAAAAATGAAATGTCGATGCCACTTTTGGGACAAAATGATCCAAAGGTCTCAGCACAACCCTGTCTGGGAAGAACATGGAATAAGGTTCTGCCGCCCCCAATTCATGGAGTCGACACCCTTCCCCCTGAAATTATGGCTAATAGGAAAGCCGATTTTAAGGAGATATCCCACAAAGAACCATCTTCTTTCAGAGTATGATAAGGGTTTGATATAAAATTGAAGACTACTGCCAGGTCCCATTGAGGGGACCTATTTCTCTTGGGAGTGCTTAGTCCAAGAACCACTCTCATGAAGTGCTCCACCAGCAGGTTTGCTGCCCATTTCCTTTGGGTAAGATCCAAGATGCAATATTTGCACCTAAAGCGAACTGAACCCCAAATCCAATCCGGATTGCAGGAAAGACAGGATTTGAGATACATTTGGGTCACTAGGGCCAAACTGACGCCCAGCTGCAAAGCTTGTGAACCCATTTCATATTCTGGAGTAGATGGCATTGGTTGACCCTTTTATGTAACTCTGTAAAGTTCTAAAACCCTCAGGATGTTTTCCAATCTCTTGTAACCTCTGCCTTACAATTTCCAGGTCGCTAAGGTTAGTCGTGATGGATGCAGATGTAGGGTATCTCCTTCAGACAAAAGAAGATGAGGAGTCACCAGCAGAGTGAGCGGTGTGCACACGCTGAAATCCATTGCTAGAGAGACCCATGGGCTGAGGCTAGTAAGGAAAAAAAAAGATGACTGTCAAAAAAATCTCCTCAGGAATTTTAGGATTAAAGAAATTGGAGGGAAGATATAGGCCAGTTGCCCAACCCAAGGATGGGTAAAAGCATCTGTCCCCTCCACTAATGGATGAGGGTAGCGTGAGAGGAACTGTATCATGGATATGCAGTAATGTTTGTCTGTCATGTGTTCACCTTAGAGGCCAGTCACTCTCACCTGGCTGCTTAAATCTCTCCTCTAGCAAGGCGCCACCCCAGGCCCTATCAGGGAACACTATATTAACCTGTGCACTGCAAGCCAGCCGTGCTAATCAATGTTGTTTGTTAAGCATTGTGTTCCTGCTTGCCGTGTGCTACGTTATCTCTGTGTACCGATCTTGGCTTGTCCCCTACTATTCCTGTTTGCTTGTGACCCTGACCTTTAGCCTGTCTTTCATTTAGCCTTGTCCGCTTGTCGCCCTGACCTTGGCTTACCCCTCACTCTTGTATCCTGTGTGGCTGCTTCCCCTCTCTTCTCTATGCCCTACAGAGCGTGAGCTGGGGGACTCTGGGGGCCGCAAAGTGGATTCAGTTGCAGCTAAGGCCATCCTCACCACTAGAGGCTCTGGTGAATACCTGCTGAATCTTAGACTCCGCACCCTGGGGAATCTTGGGCTCAATCTTCCTGTGGGATCCCTGTTTGTGCTCCAGTGGACCAGCTTTCCATATCCACTCTGTGTTCCATTGTCTGGCCACAGGTGACCTGACAATCCGGTTCACCTTGTAGTTGGCTGATGAGGCAAACAGATCCAGTTGCGGGCAACCCCACTCGTGGATGATCCGCTGGAACACTTCGTGGTGAAGGGACCATTCATTGTGATCCTTGAATTGTCTGGATAGACCATCCGCTTCCAAATTCTGATAGCCTGGAAGATATATGGGCCTCAAATCTGGGAGATATTGCTGGACCAAAGTCATGATTGGTTCCACCTCTCTCGAGGGATTGGCTGTGTGTGCCACCTCGTCGCTGTATATAGGACACGTCCGACGTGTTGTCCAGACAGAGTAAGACTGGAAGACCCTGTATGTGTGGCAGTAAAGTGTTCAATGTCATGAATGCTGGTAGGAGTTCCTGAATATTAGAAACTAGGCCCTGAGTGGGAAATTCCCATCTGCTCTGGATCTTGAGTTGCTCGCAGGTGGCACCCCACCCTGCTGTGTTGGCATCTGTGGTAACAATGATCCATGGCTGCGGCCCTAATGTACCAAGCCATTTAGTGTTTTTTTTTCTTTTTTTGGTCTACCGCCAGAGACTCTGGTGCCTCCAGTTGGGGACCATGATTAGCTGGGCTAGAAAAACTCTTCCACTGCATCAGGAAGCCTTGTTGGAAAATTGAGTTTCCAGTGAGCCCAGGAGATCATCTGACTACCTGAAGCCATTGTCCCGAGAGGACTCATGCACTGGGATGCTGACATCACTGGTGCAGCCAATGCCTGTTGGAACGTCTCCCTGATTTTGGGGAGTTTAAGGTGGCAAAGAAACTGAGGCCGTCTGAGTATTGAATTGGGCCCCTAATTAGACCATATTCTGTGTAGGTTCCAGCTAGCTTTGGTAATGCCTGTCCCTCAAGGCAAAACTGAGGAACTGCTGGTATGACTGAAGGATCGGGACATGCTAAAACGGCATATTGCAAGTCCACTGAAATCTCCCAGTCTCCTGGTTGAATGACCTGGATTATGACCTCCATTTTGAGTTTATCCGGATAAATTGATTTAGCCTCTTGAGCTAGTTCTGGAGGCTGCCGTTTGAACAGCCAATAATGGCCTTGCGCCGCTGTTGACTGAATATGCCAGTGGTCTTGCCGGAACTGGGTCACTTTGAGCCACCTGACTCCAACTGCCTCCTGGGCAGGCCTGGGCAGGCCTGACGTTAAAAGGGCTTCTGGGTATCTTGGGGAGCCACGGGGGTCTAAGCTCTCTGCAATCTTATGAAAGTTGTCTGCGTACCCCTCCAATGCCTTCTGAAGTTCTTGGATGAGCGAAAGCCTCCAAAATCCCAGTACCTGTTTAGCGCTCCGCTGGATGGTTGCCCCCTCTGGCATCTGGACCTTCGATCTTGGGGCAGAAGACCTGATTTTCCTCCTGTAACCCTGGAGATGGTAGTCTCCAGTTTTTTTGGCCAAACAGCGCCTTCCCATCAAAAGGCAGTTTACAGCAATTCTGCTTTGAGAATGGGTCAGCCGCCCAGGGTTTTAGCCACAGTGCTCTTTTGGCTGTGACTGAGCTGAGCATGGCTCTGGATGACCATGGTTAGATAAAGGAGTCACATCTGTCTCCGTTAGTGGATACAACCTTCTGCAACCTATTGGTTGAGGAGGATTTTCTCTCCCCCTTCCCCGTTCCTCCTGAAACAGGCCTCTTATTTCTGTCATAAGAGGAAAGGTAGCTTACCTGCTTCTTCAGGTTCCTCCTATGTAACCAAAGGGCTTGTTCACATTTGCAGCAGGATCTGCTATTGCACTGAAAAGCAATATGTGCTTAGGTCACTTTTCAGAGGTATTTGATATTATCACGTAGAGGGGACAAGTGTTCCTGCTATGTGATTTTCAAAGAGTGATTTGTACACAATGGTGCAACTCGCATGGGGTCGGCCGATTCACTTGGCTTCCCTACGTGTGAAAAAAGAAGCCCCTGCTCCTCTTTAGGGGTGACCAGCTTCGTACAATGTTTTTAAAGGCGTGTTTTCCCACGTGACTATCACAGCAAAATTGCATTGCATTTGGGGTGCCCTGAAAGCATAAAGGCATCTAATGCGTGATTGCCACACAATTTAAAATCGGATTGTATGGTGTGTGATAATAGGTTTTATCCTTCTTTGGAGGAGGTTCCGGATCCTTCCATTCCAGTGCAGCTTTTACTGCCATAATGAATGGTGGTATTAGCGCAAAATCAAAGCCTAAACCTTCAGGATCCTTCGCCGAGGAGGAGGTGATATCTTCTCCCTCTAGAAAAAGGGGGAAAAAACTGCGCTAAACCAAAAGAGTGTATACAAGAGCAGCCAGCACTCAAACAAAATAAATAAGGAATAAAGAACAATAGTGTGGCGCTAAAATACGTTGTGCACAATACTTATAGTGACATAAGTTCAATGAAAACTGACTTAATGTTCAAAATTATCAAGTGTAAATAAAAGTCCATATGAAGACCATGTTCTCCCTCTTCCTGAAAGGTTGGCTGAAAAATTGAGTCTGTGGAATCAGCCTGCATAATCTGCTGGGCTGGAGTCACCGCTGAGGTGCCAGGTACCCCTCTAATTAGTAGGGATGAGCCGAACACCCCCCCGTTCGGTTCGCACCAGAACCTGCGAACAGACCAAAAGTTTGTGTGAACTTAGAACCCTGTTAAAGTCTATGGGACTCGAACGTTTGAAATCTAAAGTGCTCATTTTAAAGGCTAATATGCAAGTTATTGTCATACAAAGTGTTTGGGGACCTGGGTCCTGCCCCAGGGGACATGTATCAATGCAAAAAAAAGTTTTAAAAACGGCTGTGTTTTCGTGAGCAGTGATTTTAATAATGCTTAAAGTGAAACAATAACAGTGAAATATTCCTTTAAATTTCTTACCTGGGGGGGGGGTGTATAGTATGTCTGTGAAGTAGCGCTGGTTTCCAGTGCATAGAACTGTCCCTGCACAAAATGTAATTTCTGAAGGAAAAAAAGTAATTTAAAACCACTCGCTGGACGTGCGGTTGACCCCGCCCCCTCTGATGTCACTGGGAAAGCCTGGGTTTTCCCTTGCGTCAGAGGGGGACAGGGTCACGTGACGGGTGGCACCGCCCTCACCTACATAAGAGATGTCACTGGCTGGAGCTGCGTCATTCCCGGGCTGTCTCCGGTGGAGACAGGTGATGCGCTGCACTGGATGGACATCTCATCGCTGGATCCTGGACCTGGATGAAGAGGAGATCTTCTCATCACTGGCCCCCGGTGGAGACGAGATCACCTGTCGCAGGATACCGACAGTGTTGGAGCGGAGACAGAGAGTGGATTACCACTGCTGAATTTTTTTTTTTTAAATAAAGGACTTTCCCAACGGTGTCTGTTTTTTTTTTTACAATTGTTACACTTTCTTTGTGAAATGGTGGGGGTACAATGTACCCCATTACCAATTCACATAGGGGGGGCCGGGATCTGGGGGTCCCCTTTGTTAAAGGGGTCTTTCAGATTCCGATAAGCCCCCCATGCCAGCAGACCCCCACAACCACCGGGCAAGGGTTGTGGGGATGAGGTCCTGGTCCCTGTCAATATGGGGACATGGTGCTTTGAGGGGTCACAGACCCCCAAAGCATCCTCCCAATGTTGAGGGCATGTGGCCTGGTACGGTTCTGAAGGGGGGGCGCTCTCTCATCCCCCCTCTTTTCCTATGGCCTGCCAGGTTGCGTGCTTGAATAAAGGGTCTGGTGTGGATTTTTGGGGTGGAGTTCCCCTTAATATCCATACCAGACCTAAAAGGGCCTGGTAATTGAATTTGGTGGGACCTCCACGCATTTATTTATATATTTTTTATTTTTTTATGAATGACTTTTCTCTGTATTGCCGGGAGCCGACAAGTGATTTTAACCGCTTCCATACAGGGCTGTTATACACACATCCATACCGGGCCTATTCTGGCACTTCTCTCCTACATGTACAAATCATAATTTTTCTGCTAGAAAATTACGCAGAACCCCCAAACATTATATATGTTTTTTTAGCAGACACCCTAGGGAATAAAACGACGGTCATTGAAACGTTTTATCTTGCACTGTATTTACGCAATAATTTTTCAAACGCCTTTTTTTGGGAAAAAAATTGTTTCATGAATTAAAAAAATAACAAAACAGTAAAGTTAGCCCAATTTTTTTGTAAAATATGAAAGATGATGTTACACTGAGTAAATAGATACCTAACATGTCACGCTTTAAAATTGCGCACACTCATGGAATGGCGCCAAACTTCGGTACTTAAAAATCTCCATAGGCAACGCTTTGAAATTTTTTACAGGTTACCAGTTTAGATTTACAGAGGAGCTAGAATTGTTGCTGGCACTCTAACGCACGCGGCGATACCTCACATATGTGGTTTAAACAGCGTTTACATATGTTGGCGGGACTTGCGTGTGCGTTCGCTTCTGCGCGCGAGCTACTGGGGACAGGGGCGTTAAAAATTTTTTTTTTTTTTTTTTTTACATATTTATTTCTTTTTTTTACACTTTTTTTTTTTTTTTTATTATCACTTTTATTCCTATTACAAGGAATGTAAACATCCCTTGTAATAGGAATGTGTCTGACAGGTACTCTTTATGGAGAGATGCGGGGTCAATAAGACCCCACATCTCTCCTCCAGGCTGGAAAGCATGAAATCGGTGAAAAAAAATTCACCGATCTCATGCTTACTGTTGCTTAGCAGCCGCAATTGCGGCTTTGTTTACTTACGGGGACCCCGTAAGTAAACTTTGTTTACTTACGGGGTCCCACCAAATTCAATTACCAGGCCCTTTTAGGTCTGGTATGGATATTAAGGGGAACTCCACCCCAAAAATCCACACCAGACCCTTTATTCAAGCACGCAACCTGGCAAGCCATAGGAAAAGAGGGGGGACGAGAGAGCGCCCCCCCTTCAGAACCGTACCAGGCCACATGCAGAATCACCATCTGGTCACCAGTCATCTCTATGCTTCCTGCCAACGTCGGACGATTCGTTCTCCGGGCCCCCGATGGCACGGGAGAGCCCGGAGAAGCACTGGATGGCGGCGGGAGGGGGGGATGTCCCCTCCCGTCGCCTGTAAGAACGATCTAGTGGCAGAACCGCCGCTATGATCATTCTTACGTTGTGCAGAATCACCGGCACAAGAGAAGGATATCTGAATGATGACTCTAGCTGCAGGCATCATTCAGATTTCCCCCCGCAAAGCCCAGGACGTCATATGACGTCCACCCGGATCGTTAGAGGTCCTTTGTGGACGTCATTTTACAATGGGCCGGGCGGGAAGTGGTTAAAAGACTTTTTTTCCCTTCAGAAATGACACTTTGTGCAGGGACAGTTCTTTACAGACATACTATACACCCCCCTAGGTACGAAATTTAAAGGAATATTTCACTTTTATTGTATCACTTTAAGCATTATTAAAATCGCAGTTTTTAAAACTGTTTTTTTCATTGATTGCTCGCATTGACTGCTCGCATTATTAAAATTGCAGTTTTTAAAACTGTTTTTTTCATTGATACATGTCCCCTGGGGCAGGACCCAGGTCCCCAAACACTTTTTATGACAATAACTTGCATATTAGCCTTTAAAATTAGCACTTTAGATTTCTCCCATAGACTTTTACAGAGTGTTCTGCGGCTTTTCGAATTTGCAACGAACACCCCAAATTGTTTGCCTCGAAGCTCATCCCTACTAATTAGATAGGGTTGAATGGCTTGGTTTAGACCTGGTACAGGGCCCACACTGTTCGTCCACTTCTGTCCCTGGTTGCCAGAGAGGACCAGAAAATTCTGCCAGGGAGTCATGGACTACTTTCTTGAGCAAGGTTGACACCTGCTGACTCTCATACTCCTGGTCTCTGGCAAGCTGCCTGAAGCAGTTGCTGCAAAGTAGAGTAGCACTAGCATCGGGAGCGTGCAGCATATGTGATAGTCATTGCTTATGCGCCGTGTAGAGCTGACTCTCAGCTCTACATGTTCAGCCATTTTCGGAGGCTCGGTTGAGGTTCGTACTGCACAAGCGCCGCGCCCAGGGCCGGACTGGCCTACCGGGATACCGGGAAAATTCCCGGTAGGCCGCTTGCTTTTGCCTGCTGTACTGCCTTTCAATCAAATGCAATCAGCGGCGGGCCGTAGCCGCGGCCGCCATAGCCGCTGCTGCGGCCGCCGCTCTTATCAATTCGCAGGGGTGACGGCTGCACTGAGTTCCCTGACCCTGGGCTGCTTTTCCATCAGACTGTCACTGCGCCGGTAGTTAAAAGCAGCCGCGCGGGCCGGCGTGTTGCAGCCGCCATGCTCGCCGTCGCACTTCCCTAGCTTCTTACCTAGCTAATCAGTGAGCACTGAGCAGCATCACTGATCATGTGAGGAGGGAGGAGCCGAGCAGAAGAAACATCGGGACTAGTTCCATCGTCCCGTGCGGCGCCAGCACCGCCCACAATGTCTCTTCAGGCAGGGTCACGAGTGAGGGGAGAGCCGCAGGGCAGAGGAGAAGTGAACAGCGTCGCCACCCTGGAGCACAAGGTGAAGGAGGGGGGGGGGTGTAATACAATGTACAGGAGGGAGGGGTGATCGGATGGGGAAGGGGAGTAATGTTTCTGTATCCCAGTGCCCCCCCTGTACTCTCCTCCCTCATCCCAGTGTCCCCCCTGTACTCCCCTCCCCCATCCCAGTGTCCCCCCTGTACTCCCCTCCCCCATCCCAGTGTCCCCCCTGTACTCCCCTCCCCCATCCCAGTGTCCCCCCTGTATTTCCCTCCCCATCCCAGTGTCCCCCCTGTACTCCCCTCCCCCATCCCAGTGTCCCCCCTGTATTTCCCTCCCCCATCCCAGTGTCCCCCCTGTATTTCCCTCCCTCATCCCAGTGTCCCCCCTGTATTTCCCTCCCTCATCCCAGTGTCCCCCCTGTATTTCCCTGCCTCATCCCAGTGTCCCCCCTGTATTTCCCTCCCTCATCCCAGTGTCCCCCCTGTATTTCCCTCCCCCATCCCAGTGTCCCCCCCTGTACTCCCCTCCCTCATCCCAGTGTACTCCTCTGCCCTATCCCAGTGTCCCCCCTGTGATCTCCTCCCCCATCCCAGTGTCCCCCCCGTACTCCCCTCCCCCATCCCAGTGTCCCCCCCCCCGTGATCTCCTCCCTCATCCCAGTGTCCCCCCTGTGATCTCCTCCCTCATCCCAGTGTCTCCGCTGTGCTCCCATCCCAGTGTCCTCCCCTTACTCCCCTCCCCCATCCCAGTGTCCCCCCCGTGATCTCCTCCCTCATCCCAGTGTCTCCGCTGTGCTCCCATCCCAGTGTCCTCCCCGTACTTCTCTGCCCTATCCCAGTGTCCCCCCTGTATTTCCCTCCCCCATCCCAGTGTCCCCCCTGTATTTCCCTCCCTCATCCCAGTATCCCCCCTGTACTCCCCTATCTCATCCCAGTGTCCCCCCTGTATTTCCCTCCCTCATCCCAGTGTCCCCCCTGTATTTCCCTCCCCCATCCCAGTGTCCCCCCTGTACTCCCCTCCCTCATCCCAGTGTCCTCCCCGTACTCCTCTGCCCTATCCCAGTGTCCCCCCTGTGATCTCCTCCCCCATCCCAGTGTCCCCCCCGTACTCCCCTCCCCAGTTTCCCCCCCCTGTGATCTCCTCCCTCATCCCAGTGTCCCCCCTGTGATCTCCTCCCCCATCCCAGTGTCCCCCTGTACTTCCCTCCCCCCATCCCAGTGTCCCCCCTGTACTCCCCTCCCCCCCATCCCAGTGTCCCCCCTGTGATCTCCTCCCTCAACCCAGTGTGCCCGCTGTGCTCCCAACCCAGTGTCCCCCCACCCTGTACTCCCCTCCACCATCCCTGTGTCTCCCCCTGTACTCCCCTCCCCCATCCCTGTGTCCCCCCCGTACTCCCCTCCCCCATCCCTGTGTCCCCCCTGTGATCTCCTCCCCCATCCCAGTGTCCCCCCTGTGCTCCCCTCCCTCATCGCAGTGTCCCCCCTGTGATCTCCTCCCTCATCCCAGTGTCCCCCCTGTGATCCCCTCCCCCATCCCAGTGCCCCCCCCGTGCTCCCCTCCCCCATTCCAGTGTCCCCCCTCCCTCATCCCAGTGCCCCCCCTGTACTCTCCTCCCTCATCCCAGTGTCCCCCCTGTGATCTCCTCCCTCATCCCAGTGTCCCCTTTGTGATCTCCTCCCTCATCCCAGTGTCGCCCCCTGTACTCCCCTCCCTCATCCCAGTGTCCCCCCCATGCTCCCCTCCCCCATTCCAGTGTCCCCCATCCCAGTGTCCCCCCCCCCCGTACTCTCCTCCCCCATCCCAGTGTCCCCCTGTACTCCCTCCCCCATCCCAGTGTCCTTCTGTACTCCCCTCCCCCATCCCAGTGTCCCCCTGTACTCCCCTCCCCCATCCCAGTGTCCCCCCTGTGATCTCCTCCCTCATCCCAGTGTCCCCCCTGTGATCTCCTCCCTCATCCCAGTGTCCCCCCTGTGATCTCCTCCCTCATCCCAGTGTCCCCGCTGTGCTCCCATCCCAGTGTCCCCCCACCCTGTACTCCCCTCCCCCATCCCAGTGTCCCCCCACCCTGTACTCCCCTCCCCCATCCCTGTGTCCCCCTTACTCCCCTCCCCAATCCCAGTGTCCCCCCTGTAATCTCCTCCCCCATCCCAGTGTCCCCCCTGTAATCTCCTCCCCCATCCCAGTGTCCCCCCTGTAATCTCCTCCCCCATCCCAGTGTCCCCCCTGTGCTCCCCTCCCTCATCCCAGTGTCCCTCCTGTGATCTCCTCCCTCATCCCAGTGTCCCCCCTGTGATCTCCTCCCCCATCCCAGTTTCCCCCCGTGCTCCCCTCCCCCATCCCAGTGTCCCCTTTGTGATCTCCTCCCCCATCCCAGTGTCCCCCCTGTGATCTCCTCCCCCATCCTAGTGTCCCCCCTGTGATCTCCTCCCCCATCCCAGTGTGCTCCCCTCCCCCATTCCAGTGTCCCCCCTCCCTCATCCCAGTGTCCGTCCCCCCCATACTCCCCTCCCTCATCCCAGTGTCCCCCCCCATACTCCCCTCCCTCATCCCAGTGCCCCCCGTACTCCCCTCCCTCATCCCAGTGCCCCCTTTGTGATCTCCTCCCCCATCCCAGTGTCCCCCCTGTGATCTCCTCCCCCATCCTAGTGTCCCCCCTGTGATCTCCTCCCCCATCCCAGTGTGCTCCCCTCCCCCATTCCAGTGTCCCCCCTCCCTCATCCCAGTGTCCGTCCCCCCCATACTCCCCTCCCTCATCCCAGTGCCCCCCGTACTCCCCTCCCTCATCCCAGTGCCCCCCCATACTCCCCTCCCTCATCCCAGTGTCCCCCCTATGCTCCCATCCCAGTGTTCCCCCCATACTCCCCTCCCCTATCCCAGTGTCCCCCCCGTACTCCCCTCCCTCATCCCAGTGTCCCCCCCGTACTCCCCTCCCCCATCCCAGTGTCCCCCTGTGCTCCCATCCCAGTGTCCCCCTGTGCTCCCATCCCAGTGTCCCCCTGTGCTCCCATCCCAGTGTCCCATATGTGCACCCCCCCCCTTCTCTCTCTGTCACCTACCTTTGCTGCCCTTGCAATAAAATTGAAATCTGTATAATAATCTCAGAGAGGATGGGGAGGGGCATGTGACTTAGGCTACTTTCACACTGGGGCATTGCGCCGTCGGCAGTAAAGTGTCGCTATTTTAGCAGCGCTTTACTGTCGTTTTTGCAGCGCTATTCGGCCGCTAGCAGGGTGCCTCAAAGACTTTTTTGAGTGTCCTGCCAGCACAATGCTAGCGGCCCAAAAGGGTAAAAAAAAGTCCGCAAAGCGCAGCTGCAGCCGCGCTTTGCTGGCGGTTCAGCGCCGCTGCCCATTTCAATGGGCAGGGGCGCTTTAAAAGCAGTGTATACACCGTTCCTACAGGGCCTCAAAGATGCGGCTAGCTGGACTTTTTTGCGCATCCTGCCAGCGCACCACTCCAGTGTGAAAGCTTTCGCATTGGAGTGAGAAAATAGGCTCTTTTAGGGCATTTTGCAGGCGCTATTTTGTAGCGCCTACGAAGTACCTTAGTGTGAAAGTAGTCTAAGACCCCTTTCACACTGAGGCGCTTTGCAGGCACTATAACGCAAAAAATAGCAGCGCGCCCTGAAAGAGCCTATTTTCTCACTCCAATGCGAAAGCTTTCACACTGGAGTGGTGCGCTGATAGGACATAGAAAATTCCTGCAAGCAGCATCTTTGAGGCGCAGTAGGAGCGGCTCCTAAAGCACCCCTGCCCATGCTAGCGGCTGAATAGTGCCGCTAAAAATAGCGGCGCCTTACTGCCGATGTCCCCACCGCCCCAGTGTGAAAGAGGCCTTAAAGTGGAGGTTCCCCTAAAAATAAACTTTTAACATTGCATTTATGAGATTAATGACAATTAGAATCGGCTGTTTTTTTAAAGAAAATACGTCCGTACATACCGTTTCCTATATGTGTTCTCACCGCCGCTTCCGGGTACGATGGTCGGGGCTGGGCGTTCCTAATTGACTGACAGGCATCCGACCGACGCATACATCGCGTCAAGAGATGCCGAAAGAAGCCGAACGTCAGTGCGGCTCTATACGGCGCCTGCGCACCGACGTTCGGCTTCTTTCGGCACATATTTTTTTTTAAAAAACAGCCGATTCTAATTGTCATTAATCTCATAAATGCAATGTTAAAAGTTTATTTTTAGGGGAACCTCCACATCATGTGTGATTGTGCGTGTGTGCTAAGCAGACAGGGCCGCTGGTGATCCTACTCCCTCTCTCCCCCTGTACAGTGTCAGAGGCACTGGCGCAGCATTGGCAGAGGACTGTATCTATTACAAGGAAACACCCCCTGCACTGCTGCGTGTCCCTGATCATCACAGTGCCACTGCCAGTGAGTGTGACCTGTATGTGTACCACTGTCTGATGTTCCATTCCACTCTGCCTTTCTGCCCAGTGCTGTGCCCATGATACACCGCACGATTCCTCTGCATTTATGGGTGCTGATATTGCTGAATTTATGGGTGCTGATATTGCCGCATTTATGGGTGCTGATATTTCCACATTTATGGGTGCTGATATTACTGCATTTATGGGTGCTGATATTACTGCATTTATGGGTGCTGGTATTGCCACATTTATGGGTGCTGATATTGCCGCATTTATCGGTGCTGGTATTGCCGCATTTATGGGTGCTGATATTGCCGCATTTATGGGTGCTGATATTGCCTCATTTATGGGTGCTGATATTGCCGCATTTATGGGTGCTGGTAAGGCCATATTTATGGGTGATAAGGCCGCAATTATGGGTGCTTATATTACTGCAATCTTGGGTGTTTTTTTTTTGTTATGGTTATCTGAAAGATGGGTTTCAAATGTTTTCACAGGGGCGCAGTTTCAGTAGAAACGCCTCTCTCTCGCCGTCGCACCCTTTCTCACTCTCGCCGTTGCACCCTCTCTCATCGTTGCACCCCTCTCTCTCACCATTGCAGCCCGTCCCCTCTCTGGCTCTCTCATGGATTTCTCTCTTTTTTTTGGGCTGGTATATTAATGCTGTGGGGCTGGTATGAAATTATTTCCAGGGCTGGTTTTCATTCCCAGTCCGGCCCTGGCCGCGCCTGCGCAGTACAGGGGGTCCTAATCCGCCGGGGGAACATTTTCGGCAGGACACCGGCAAATCCAAAAGGAAAACAGACAACAAAGTTGCACAGTGTGTATGGGGTCTTTAGATACATGAGAGCAAAAAAAAAGGAAAAATGTTTTATAGAAATTGACAGACCTGGAAAGAGTTCCATAGGAGAGAAGACAACATGCAGTCCCAGCTGCTGGATCCGGACTCCAAAGCAGGCCTGCCACGAGAGGATTGTCGTTTCTGATTAGAGAACACCTCGACCCAGAGCCGGCCCTACCATGGGACCCAATGGGACCATTGGTCCCAGGCGGCAGGTTCTGAGGGGCGGCACATTGATGCCTAGGAAAACACTGGTCCCGCATGATCGCTCCGCTCCACACGCCCGCCCCGCTCCGCCCCCCTCTCCTCCCCTCATTTCACTGTGTGGATGCCCTGGCGCCGCTGCTATTACATGTAATATCAGATCACAGCTGGCCGCCCCCTCCCATCCACTCCGTGGCTCCCCCCTTTGCTGCTAACAAGACAAAGTCAGTTATGAGGCTGACGGCCAACAGCGTGAAGGGGGAGGAGCTTTCTGCTGAGTGGAGACCCCATGATGAAAGAGGGATCACTGCTGACACTGAGAGAAAGTAAGTGCCAGCGCCACTAATCCCATCTCCACCTGCCTCTGTCTAACTCCCATACCATCCCTGCCTGTGTCTAACTCCCATACCCCTCCCTACCACCCCTGCCTGTGTCTAAACCTAACTACCACCCCTGCCTGTGTCTAACCCCCCTCCCTACCACCCCTGCCTGTGTCTAACTCCCATACCCCCTCCCTACCACCCCTGCCTGTGTCTAAACCTACCTACCACCCCTGGCTGTGTCTAACCCCCTCCCTACCACCCCTGGCTGGGTCTAACCCCCTCCCTACCACCCCTGCATGTGTCTAACACCCCTCCCTACCACCCCTGCCTGTGTCTAACCCCCTCCTTGCCACCCCTGCCTCTGTCTAACCCCCCTAGCACACCTGCCTCTGTCTAACACCCCTACCACCCTTGCCTGTGTCCAACCCCCTCCCTACCACCACTGCCTGTGTCTAAACTCCCATACCATCCCTTCCCGAGTCTAAACCCCCCACCACCCCTGCGGCCTGTGTCTTACCCCCTCCCTACCGCCCCTGCCTGTGTCTAACCCCCATACCACCCCTGCCTGAGTCTAAACCCCCCACCACCCCTGCCTCTGTATAACCCCCTACCACCCCTGCCTGTGTCTAACCCCCATACGACCCCTGCCTCTGTCTAACCCCCCTAGCACACCTGCCTCTGTCTAACACCCCTACCACCTCTTCATGTCTCTTACCCCCTCCCTACCACTCCTGCCTGTGTCTAACCCCCCCCCCTCATCACCACCACTGCCTCTGTCTGAACCCCACCATCACTGTTGCATGTAAATCTGACCTACTGATATAAAATAATTGTGGGGGCCTTTTGGTCGGTAAGATTTTTTTTTTTTTTTAGAGGGGGGGAGCACTTCATTCCTGGTCCCAGGCAGCACAATGTCTTGGGCCGGCCCTGCCTCGACCCCAAAAGACAACCAGAAGGAGTTCCCCACCTTGTTGGTGCATTTAGCGTGCCTAAGATGTGGGACTTTGCACTGTGAGAGGCTGAACCCAGACGGAACTTCGACATAGTCAGCAGGTAAGAGCTTATCCTGAGTGTAGGTGTTGATCTTTTGAGGACAAAAAGGAGAATGGGGGAGGTAGCTCTCAGTCAGACTGTTATACAGTTAAACGAGTCCTGTGGGTGGATATAGGGGCGGAGCTATATCATATGTTTGCTGCCATGTCTGGCGTCAGGAAAGGGGCCTTACTCAGTTCTTACTTTCCACAACCACTTGCATGATCAGTACCAATGTTATAAAAGGGAAACAAACATTGGGGTTGATTTACTAAAACTGGAGAGTGCAGAATCTGGAGTAGCTGTGCATGGTATCAGCTTCTAACTTCAGCTTGTTCAATTAAGCTTTGACAAAAAAACTGGAAGCTGATTTTCATGTACAGCTGCACCAGTTTTAGTAAATCAAACCCACTGGGAGCATCAGTTAGACCCCTTTCACACGGAGGAGTTTTTCAGGCGGTACAGCGCTAAAAATAGAGCTGCTATACCGCCTGAAAAACTCCTTCACTACCTACTCAATGTGAAAGCCCGAGGGCTTTCACACTGAGGCGATGCGATGCGCTGGTGGGAGAGAAAAAAAAATGCTGTCAGCAGCATCTTTGGAGCGGTGAGAGGAGCGGCATGTATACCGCTCCTTCCCATTTAAAACAATGGGAAACCACAGCAATACCGCCCGCAGGCGGTATTAACCCTTTATCGGCCGCTAGCGGGGGTTAATACAGCACCGCTAGCGGCCGATTCCCGCGGCAATCCCAGCGGTATAGCACCGCTATTTTTAGCGGCGCTATACCGCCACCGCGGATCCCGATGCAATGTGAAAGGGGCCCAAGCGACTCACACAAGCAGGACATAGCACAATTCTGTGTGGATTAAATGCAATCCGAAAAGCATAGATTTGTATGTCATCTAAAAAGCATTATTTCCAATGAAGGCCATTCACATCCACGCGGTGTGATTTTGAACCGGTTAAAAAAAGGGTCCAGTTTAGTACGGGTCTGGTGTAAATTCAATCTCCAGCTATGCCCAGTCCCCTCAGAAATCACATTCATTTTACACCTATCACAACAGAAACTGCACTGTGAATTTGCATCAGATTCGCTCCGCATTAGTGTGAACCGGCACTTAAAGTGATTGTAAAGTCGGAAAGGTTTTTGCATTCAATGCATTAAGATAAGAAGCCTTCTGTGTGCAGCAGCCCCCCAATACTTACCTGAGCCCCATCTCTATCCAGCGATGTCCACAAGTGAATTGGCCCTCTGGGAATCTCCCTCTTGATTGGCTGAGACACAGCAGCGGCGCCATTTGCTTCCACTGCTGTCAATCAAACTCAGTTGGCCAATCAGGAGAGAGGGGGCAGGGTTGAACTGCAGCTCTGTGTCTGAATGGATAGATGGAGCTGCAGCTCGGCTTGGGTCCCCTCATAGCAAGCTGCTTGCTGTGGGGGCACTCGACAGGAGGAAGGGGCCAGGAGCCCCAGCCAGGGATCCGAGAAGCGGAGGATCTGGGCTACTCTGTGCAAAAACCCTGCACAGAGCAGGTAAGTATAACATGTTTGTTATTAATTTTTTACTTTTTTCATTTAAATGTTCAACATAGTATAAGCATAGTAACAACACAAGAAAAAAAAACACAAACATAAATGATAGAAAATGCGAGTATAGCCTCGTTAGAAATAAATGGCAAGGTATATAAACTGTGCCAACATCCCTGTTATTTGTATAAATGTGTCTTGATCGGTGGACCACAATACAGGCTGCTTGAGGCCCGACTGATAGACCATAGATCGAGATAGAAAGAAAAGGGGGGATTTTTTGGGACTTTTAAAGGCGCTGGTATACAACAATATAAAATATATATGTAAAAATTTATTTAATAATTATAATAGTAATGCACAATGTACAAAACAGCAAAACAATTGGGACAAACCCCACATATCAGATTTGATCACAAGACCGTTATTTTCTAATACAGTGGAGTCGTGGTCTCGACCGGTTTCGCAGTATAAAACTGCTTCTTCAGGAGAGATGTCTATAGGGTACATATGAAAAATATAAGTAACATAATAATAATAGTAACAAGCAATTGTATACAGTGATTTAATGGAAAGAATACATAGATTTCAGTGTTGCGTCTTATAGGAGAGTCAAAGACTACTCACCTTGATTGGCCAAGGTGATCGTGGATTGGCTTAGGCAATGGCCCCCTAGGGCGCACGTGGGGGATAATAGGAGCGGGCTCTGATGGAGAAGGTGTATAGGTTATTGCTGATAATGGGAGTAGTGGAGGATGGTTGTGCAGAGAAAAGGGGAAGGCAGGGGATGGAAATAAGGAAAAGAAAGGGAAAATGATAAGCCAATCCACGATCACCTTGGCCAATCAAGGTGAGTAGTCTTTGACTCTCCTATAAGACGCAACACTGAAATCTATGTATTCTTTCCATTAAATCACTGTATACAATTGCTTGTTACTATTATTATTATGTTACTTATATTTTTCATATGTACCCTATAGACATCTCTCCTGAAGAAGCAGTTTTATACTGCGAAACCGGTCGAGACCACGACTCCACTGTATTAGAAAATAACGGTCTTGTGATCAAATCTGATATGTGGGGTTTGTCCCAATTGTTTTGCTGTTTTGTACATTGTGCATTACTATTATAATTATTAAATAAATTTTTACATATATATTTTATATTGTTGTATACCAGTGCCTTTAAAAGTCCCAAAAAATCCCCCCTTTTCTTTCTATCTCGATCTATGGTCTATCAGTCGGGCCTCAAGCAGCCTGTATTGTGGTCCACCGATCAAGACACATTTATACAAACATAAATGAGTCGTACAGCAGCACAAGTGACCAGCATGGTCCATATAATCAACCCTTCACAGATGGAACTCACAATTTATACTAAGTGATACCGAACTCCATCATAACATAAAGCGCTACATGCAGTAATGTTTGTTATTTTGATAGAAAAAGAAACAAGACTTTACAATCACTTTAAATTAAAGTGTTATAGCTGGATTCAGGAAGAAGTGCCTAACGTTAGGCAGGCGTAGCGTATCTCATATACGCCGCCGTAAGTTAGAGAGGCAAGTGCTGTATTCACAAAGCACTTGCGTCCAAAATTACGGCGGCGTAGCGTAAATGTGCCGGCGTAAGCGCGCCTAATTCAAATTGTCAAAAGAGGTGGGCGTGTTTTATGTAAATAAAGCATGACCCCACGTAAATGACGTTTTGAACGAACGGCGCATGCGCGGTCCGTGGACGTATCCCAGTGCGCATGCTCCAAATTACGCCGCAAAGACTGATTGGTTTAGACGTGAACGTAAATTACGACTAGCCCCATTCACGTACGACTTACGCAAACAACGTAAAAATTCAAAAATTCAACGTGGTTCCGACGTCCATACTTAACATTGGCTGCGCCATCTTTTTGGTGGAATATCTTTAGGCCTGAAAACGCCTTACGTAAACGGCATATCTTTACTGCGACGGGCAAGCGTTCGTTCGTGAATAGGCGTATCTTGCTGATTTACGCATTCTAGGCGTAAATCAGCATACACGCCCCTAGCGGCCGGCGTAAATCAGCATACACGCCCCTAGCGGCCGGCGTAAATAGACAGCTAAGATACAACGGCGCCGGCGGTCGTATCTTAGCTAGATTTAAGTGTATTTCAATTTGAGAATACACTTAAATATACGACGGCGCAGATTCAGAGTTACGACGGCGTATCTACTGATACGCCGGCGTAACACTACCTGAATCTGGCTATTAGTTTACCTATTGAAAAAAAAAAACACTCTATGCAGTCATTATACAAAATAGCATCAACCTAAGCTAATCATATTTTACAATTATTTTCATACATTCTTTGTCCATTCAATTACTTTACCAATGTCATTTGAAAGCAATTCAAAATTCTGTTTGCTTTTAACAATTTGTTTTTGAAACAAATGGACTTTGCCAAATGAAAACCACATACACTGCTAGAAATTTGTTTGTTCGAGAAAATTTTTACATCCGTCTCCTTTGAATTTTCTCATCACTGAAAATGGATATCAATTTGACCCACCTAATGATTAGAAATTTAAACAAATGTTCTTGAGACAAAAAAAGTTCAAACTAAACTCCACTAGTGTATGGCCGACTTTATACCAACAGTGTACACAACATCCCTATACAAATAAGACATGCTTGAAGTTTTTTTTCCAATTTTAGAAAACCATAGAAGGTTGCAGACTGAAATAGAATTTGAAATAGTATTTTTTTCAACACTAAATTATATTTAACAAAAAAAAACAACGATTTTGTAGCAAATATAAAGTAAATGCTACATCCTTTTTTTTTCCTTTTTTTTTTTTAACAATGCTTTACCACTCATATTTCAGTTTTGGGTAGATGCCCTCTGATTGACTCACCTCTATCTTTGTGATGCTTCAGCAGCAAGATTTCTATATCCACGTTCACATCTGCCTCCTTGATTATGAGCAGGGCCTGTAGGCATTAAAACATAATCACATCAGTGGTGGTGCGTCCATAGTGGGCGCAGGAGCGCCGCCCCCTCTCTCCTGCACCCACTCACTCAACAATACATAGATTGCATGAATCTATGTATTGTCGCTGCTGTAGCCCACTATTCAGGTGCCCGGGCCCCTGTTGAGCGCCGGCCATCTGAATAACAGCGGTGGGTGTGTTTTGGAAGTGTCTATCAGAGGCAGAGGCCTGTGGGCTCTAATCAGCTTAAAAATGGTTAACCAGAGGGTGCACAGGGTGTGCGTTCCCTGGTTAACACTGACACGCGTTTCAGCCAATCAGGTTCACTGGGTCTGGTTACTGGTCCCCTGATTGGCTGAAACGACATCGAAGGCGGGAGAAGACACCAAGGGATCATGAAGGAGGATGGCTGACCCGAGAAAGGCAAGTGCCGGGCAGGGGGGGCAAACTGGTGGCATTTTACAGGGGGCAAACTGGCAGCAATTGATGGGCACATTGGCGGCAATTGATGAGCACAGTGGCGGCAATTGATGGGCACAGTGGCGGCAATTCATGGGCACAGTGGCGGCAATTGATGGGCACAGTGGCGGCAATTGATGGGCACAGTGGCGGCAATTCATGGGCACAGTGGCGGCAATTCATGGGCACAGTGGCGACAATTGATGGCACAGTGGCGACAATTGAAGGGGTTGTAAAGGAAATTTTTTTTTTCATAATAAGCATCCTTTACCTGCAGACATTCCTCTTTTCACTTCCTCATTGTTCGTTTTTGCTCAGAAGTTGCTCTATTTCTTCTCTGTTCCGTTCACTTCCTGCTTGTCTGATTTTACTGACCATCATGATGGGAGGCTTTACTGCGGTGGTCAGTAACGTGCTCACCCCCTCCTGGGAACTACATCTGTGTGGCAGGACGCTCTCTACATGTTAGAGACTTCAAGGAGGTGTGAATTACTGGGAGTGCCGCAATTCATACTGGAAAATGTAGTTCTTACATGAACGAGCGATGCAAACCAGGAAGTGAATGCGAGAACAGAAACTAGAATGCCAGAGGTGATATAGATGAAGGAATTTAATAGGTATTTACTCGTTTTTTAACAGAATCATTACACTATTTTGTCTGTCTACCTTGCAGACATTAATTTTAGGTAAAATTTTTTTTTTCTTTAGTGACCCTTTAATGGCACAGTGGCTGCGTTTGATGGCACAGTGGTGACAGACACTGAATTTTATTGTCACACCGTGTCCGGGATTTGATCCTGGGGCCTGGTGTTCATAGACTGTTTTCCTATGTCCTGAACCACCAGTGAACAGGTTTTCTGTTGGCATCCTAGATTGCAAAACAAAAGATCAGATTCTTCTGGACAGCCGCACACCGAATAAAAATTGCCTTTATTGTAAAAACAAAAAAATCCAAAAACAACACTACAAGTCACAGCACACCAGTAAAGCTGACACGTTTCACACTATATTAGTGTTTAGTCATAGCTATTGAACACACAAAACATTTTTATTACATACCACTCATGATAGATCAAAACTTGATCTATCATGAGTGTTATATAATAGAAATGTTTTGTGTGTTCAATAGCTATGACTTAACACTAATATAGTGTGAAACGTGTCAGTTTACTGGTGTGCTGTTTTTGGATTTTTTGGGTTTTTACAATAAAGGCAATTTAATTTGGTGTGCAGCTTTCCAGAAGAATCTGTTCTTTTGTTTTGCAATCTCACATGCATTGCCTGCACCCGTGGTTCTGGGAGAAGTAATCACCTTGAAGATTTCCACACCTGAGCGTTTTTTTTTCCTTTGCTCATGTTAGCATCCTAGCATTCTTTTTCACTAGTGGGGATGTTTGCTCCATCCTGGGACCGGCTGTCAGCAGTCTTCTCATTAGTGTCCCTATATATTCCCACTTCCCCTTCCTGTCCGTGCCTTAGTATAGGTTCCTGTTTATGAATGCTCTTAGTTTTGGTTACTGACTTGGCTCGTTCTTGACTCAGATTATCCCTTGGACTTTTGCTTGTCTTGTTGCCCACCCCGCCTGGCTCATTCTTGACTACGATTCCTGGATTATCCCTTGGACTTGGTTTACCTTGCTGCCGACCCTACCTGGCTTGTTCTGACTGCGTTACTTGGATTGTCCTTTTCTCTCCTGGGTTCCTGTCTTCAGCCTACTAACCGTGAGTTGTTGCTGGGGATTGTGGTTAGGCTATCTGCACCTTCCTTTGCGGTTCCTTATTTTCTTGGCTGCAGCATCTCAGCCATCCCTCCACCTGATACCGGGATAACAAGACTACCGGTCAGGAAAGCGGAGGGACAGTTGTAATCTCCTGGCAGACCTGACATTATACTAAGGCCAGATGGACCTCAGCGAGCTGGTGCAGGCAGTCTCTCTACAGGGTCAGATGTTGGGTGAGCAGGCCAATCGTGTAAAATCTTTGGAGAAGAAATTGGATGCTATCACTTCTGTTATCATCTTTGGCCACTGCCCATGGTACTAGTCCTGCTACACCAAAAACCCATGAGTCTGGGGTTGGGGTACCTGTAGTTGTGTCTAAACCTGAGGGTTCTCCCGCTCAAATGATACCTCTCCCCGATAAGTATGATGGGAACCCCTTGGATTGCAGGGGATTTCTCAACCATTGCCGGTTGCATTTTAGAAATCAACTGTGTTTGCCTCTACCCAAGCCAAGGTGACATTTATTATCTCCTTGCTTAAGGGCAGAGCTCTGTCCTGGGTGTCACCTCTTCTTGAGAAAGATTCTCCTGTACTTACTGATTACCCCATGTTTGTGCAAACCTTTGAGAGAATATTTGACGTTCCTGGTAGAGTAAGGGCAGCTGAGGTCAGTATGCTTGACTTACACCAGGGTAAACGCACAGTAGCATCTTATGTCATAGAATATTCCACACGGCAGAGACTATCTGGGATAATTGCGTCCTTAAGGCCGCCTTCCACAGAGGTTTGGCGGAACGCACTAAGGACGAGTTAACCTACCGTGAGATCCCTGTGGCCCTGGAAGATTTCATCAATTTGTGTATCTTAATGGACACTCGCTTCTCTGAACGTCGGTCTGAGAGGGGGCGCCAGAGACAATTTCTTCCTCACAAATGGAATGCTAAATCTCCCCCGCGACTATCACTAGTCTCTTCTATTCCTCTTACTGGTGAGTTTGGGGAAGAACCCATGGATGTTTGTCTGACGATGAACGTACCAAACGCAGGGCCTCTGTTTATATTGTGGAAAGCCGGGTCACTTCCTGCGTTCCTGTCCAGTGCGGCCGGAAAACTCTAAGGCTTAATGGGAGATCGAGGAGCCCCATTTATGCCACGTTGTTTTGAAAACTCCTCTAGAGTAGGGATGAGCCGAACACCCCCCCCCATTCGGTTCGCACCAGAACCTTCGAACGGACTGAACGTTCGCGTGAACATTTAGAACCCCATTGACGGCAATGGGATTCGAACATGCAAATTAAAAGGTGCTCATTTTAAAGCCCAATATGCAAGTTATTGTCGGAAAACAGGTTTGGGGACCCGGGTCTTGCCCCAGGGAACATGTATCAATGGAAAAAAAAGTTTTAAAAACGGTTGTTTTTTCTGGAACAGCGATTTTTAAATGATGCTTAAAGTGAAAAAACAAATATGAAAAATTCCTTTAAATATCGTACCTGCTGGGTGTCTATAGTAGTGGCACATGTTTAGAACTGTCCCTGCACAAATTGAGATTACTATAAGAAAAAAGAGAAAGGGATCTATATGTTGACAACTATATCTAATTATTAGATAAAATCAAAGGCGAACTCAAAAGCTATCGGACAGATATAATATCCTGGTTCGGGAGAATAAATATCATCAAAATGATGATATGTGTACATATCCCAAGTACTCCCAATTAAATCCCAGAAGTGTATTTTAAAACATTGGGGAAAATAATAAGGGGATACATATGGAAAAATAAGAAATCCCATATTTCTGCAGAGATTTTGTCTAGACCCAAAAGCGAGGGCGGAATACAACTACCAGACTTTAAAAGATACTTAGGTAGATTCACAAAGAGTTAGGCCGGCTTATCTGCAGATAAGCCGACCTAACTCTGAATCTACGCCGGCATTTGTTTAAGTGTATTCTCAAACAGAGATACACTTAAACAAAGCTAAGATAAGCCGGCTTGCGCCGTTCTATCTTAGCTTGCAATGTTTCTGGTGGCCGCTAGATGGCGCTCCCATTGCGGCCGGCGTAGATTATGTAAATGAGGGGATACGCCGATTCCCGACGATTTACGAGCGTACGCCGGGCCTACACCATCGAGTTATGTCGTTTCCGTACGCGATAGGCCGCCTAAAGTTATTCCACCTATGAGGTGGAATAACAATGTTAAGTATGGCCGCCGTTCCCGCCGCAAGGTTTGAATTTTTTACGTCGTTTGCGCAAGTCGTCCGCGAATCGGGATTTACGTCATTTACGTACGTGTCGAAATTAATAGGCCCGTACGGCCTACTTAGCCGCAATGCGCACTGGGAAATGTAGTCGCCCGGCGCATGCGCAGTGTAAAAAACATCAAAAAACGTGAGGTCAAGCCTCATTTCCATACTACACGCCCCCCTCCCAGTCATTTGAATTAGGCGCGCTTACGCCCGCTCGTTTTAGGCTACGCCGCCGAAAATTTGAAGGTAAGTGGTTTTTGAATCACTAATAGCCTAAATAATTTACGGCGGTGTAGCCTAAATTTTAGGCAATTGTATGTGAATCTACCCAATTATGAGGCTGCGGTATTGAAAAGGATAAACGATTGGTTCCAGGAGGAGGGACAAAGGAAAAAATGGGTTGGTATAGAGGAGAATCTGAGCGGTAAAGATCTAGGAATAAGAACATGGATACCAAAACAATACAGATGTCTTTCAGGGGAAACTCTATTAATAACTAAAGAAACCTTTAGGATATGGGACAGAATATGTCAAATTAAAAGATTGCCCTACAATAGCCCTCACGGGCCCCTCACGGGAACGGACTACTTTCCCCCTGGGAGAGAGGGTGGCCGGTTCCTGAGATGGGCAATGAGGGACACATTGAAATTAAAGGATGTAATGAAAGGAGATACTCTGAGCCCCCTGATAGAGTTACAAGAAAGGTTTGGAGCCATGGAAGGTGATGAAGGGAGGTACAGACAAGTCCAGCATTTTGTTCAATCTCTACCAAAGCCCCTAAGGACATCGGATGAGCCAAACCCATGGGAGAAGCTCATAGAACAGAGGGGCTTGGGTAGACAAGGGATATCAAACATATATAGCATACTGCTTCCGGTGAAAGGATCAGAAATGCCGAAATCTGTAAAGGCTTGGGAAGTAGAACTAAAACAAAACCTACCGGAGGACAAGAAGAGACATGTTCTGGACTACGTTCACTCTTCTTCTATAGATACTAAAACAAGAGATGAACTACAAGCTTTTGACTAGATGGTATTTTGTCCCACCGAGACTTCACAGAATGGACAGAGAGATGTCACTCCTATGCTGGCGAGGATGTGGGCAGGAGGGAACTCACGCCCACATCTGGTGGGAGTGTCCTCGGATACAGATATTCTGGAAAGAGGTCTTAGGTTTGATAAAAAAGATCAGTGGGATAGAGGTGAAAAGCGATCCTTGGGCCTGTCTGTTCCACTGTACGATGACCCCAAGGAAAAAATATAGAATGTCCCTGGTCCCTTACTTACTGAATGGAGCAAAGGCAGTTATACCAAAGAACTGGAAGGAAGAAAAGGCCCCATTGGTGGGGGAATGGATCAGGGAGGTGGGTAAGATGGGAGATATGGAGGAACTACTGTCAATCCAAAATGAATGTAGGGCAAGATATGAAGAGATCTGGAGAGGTTGGAGAGAGTTTAGGAAAACAGAAACCTTTATTAATACCTTAGGTCATTGGGGGGTGTCACGATCGCTATCGTGCCAAACAGACAGCAAGGCGTGGTCACGCCCCAAGTGGCTCTGGGTGGGATTGAACCCAGGACTTCTCCTTCACTGCTCCAGATCTTTGCCTTTTGAGCCACTTCTCAAGTTCATATTCTGCTTGCTGTCCATCAAAGCCTGGTTCTGAACTATGTGCTGATTGCCTGTCTTTGAATCTCCCTGCAATCTGCACCTGTTTATCCTGGTCCAGCTGAGGCAGGTTTCCTAATCAACCAGGGTATAAAGCCCTGCCTCACTATGAGGCAGGTGTCAGTTCATTGTACTCTGCTTGTCCTGTCTGTGCCAACGGTTCCTGTGATTGACTTCATCTACAAGACTGACCCCTTGGCTTACGTACCCTGGATTTGCTGTACTCCTGCCGTCACCTGGAATGGTCTTCAGAACCGCAAGTATCTTACACATAATACCATATACAGTCATACTGTGATCCGTCTGTTTTTGCTTACCTATAAGACTTGGCTTGCTGAACATTACATTGCTTGTCAGAACTTTCCTGGTTACTTATCTGAGTACTGCAAGTTATTGCTATCGGTTTTTCATTACTTATATCATTGCCATAGACTCATGCATTAATCCGGCCTGCTTACAAGTCACAGCCTAGCTAATTACCTAAACAGCCATTTAAGAACTTTATTCCTAAGTATTTACATCTGCTTATACATAGCTTATGAATTAATAAGCATTCATGATTAAGTTGATTCTCTAAAAAGAGGTTGTGATGAACTAAACCCTAAACTCTTTGACCATACAAGAGAGTGAAGTAGTGGTTTAACCCTGAGAAACCTCCGCAGCTGAGATCCAATTAAATCATAACTAAACTCATACGCAGGAGCGTTACATATGAGCATACAAACCTGCAAAATGGACTCCACTCAAGGTAAGCCTTTACAGGGGGGTAGGGGTGGGGAGGGAATATGGTATTCCCCTCCCCACCCCCTTTTTTTTCTCTTTTTTCTTTCTTAGAACTTATTGCACAAACACAAGCACTTTAGAGAGTTGAACAGGGGCAGAAAAATTGGACCTTAGGCACTGGTGCTGGTGCCACAACACTGCAACCCCTCACAGATACTCTAGTTGGAGCACAGCAATGAGCCCGCTGCAAAGCATTGCATCAAAAATTGTAATTACACACCCCTGTAAAACAGGGGCAGAAAAATTGGGCCTTAGACACTGGTAGCGGTGCCCAGACCAACAAATGTTCTTACAAGCTATCAGCAAGATCATTGAGGAGGAAAAGGATATTCAATCAGCATAACAGGATAGTCACTCAGCATCAGCATAGGCAGTCTTGAAGGGATCTGACATTTCGAAAAAATTTACTCAGTTGCATCAGGTGCTTGGTAGCTGGTGATGATCCAAGCCTGGTTAATTTTTATGAAGGTCAGTCGATCGACCAAGTCGGTGGAGAGGCGCACCCTGTGATCGGTTACAAAGCCTTCAGCAGCACTGAATGTGCATTCTGAAAAAACGCTGGATGCAGGACAAGCCAGTAGCTCAATTGCGTACTGTGCAAGCTCTGGCCAGTGATCCATCCTCAACACCCAGTAAGCCAGAGGATTTTCGGTGGGAAAGGTGTCCAAGTCTGATCTTGCCCCTAGGTATTCCCGAACCATGTAAAACAGAAGCTGGCGATGGTTGCTGGAACCGTTCATACCTTGGGGCTGCGGACTAAAAAATAGTCTGAACGCATCGGTCAGATGGCCACCTTCTCCACCGCTCCTTCTGTGACTGACCGAAGCCTCAGCAACACGTTGTCCAGGACCTGGATTTTGTAACCCCCCAGTCTCTGGGAACGCGTTGCACAGACCTTTCTGCAAGGCCTCCCGAAGATGTTTCATCTTCTGCTCCCTCTGCGCCGGCAAGATAAGGTCCGCAACCTTATTCTTGTAACGTGGATCAAGGAGAGTTGCCAGTCAGTAATGATCCCTCTCCTTGATACCACGAATATGAGGATCCTTCCGCAGGCTTTGCAGGATCAGGGAGGCCATGCAGCGTAGGTTTGCTGAGGCATTCGGTGTGGAGTCCTCTGGGTCACTGAGGACGACATGATGCGCAGCCATCTCATCCCAGCCACGTACAATTCCATGGGTCCTTGGGACTGTAATTGATCCCTTGAAGACTGCTGATGCTGAGTGCTAGGCTCCACCTCCATGCTGACACAATCCTCCTCTTCCTCCTCCTCCTCCTCCTGTGTGATAGGCGGGCAAGCAGGAACACTGTCTGGATAAAGGGGGCCTTGAGAGGTAACTAAGTCCCTCTGTTCTGCCTCAAGGGCCCTGTCCATTATTCCACGCAGCGTGTGCTCCAAAATGTGAATAAGAGGGACAGTCTCACCGATGCATGCACTGTCGCTCACTATCCTTGTGGCCTCCTCAAATGGTGACAGGACAGTGCATGCATCCATGATCAAGGCCCACTGGCGTGGGGGGAAAAAATCAAGCTCCCCTGACCCAGTTCTGCTGCCATATTGGCACAGATACTCATTGATGGCCCTCTGCTGCGTGTGCAGCCGCTGCAGCATGGCCAATGTAGAGTTCCACCTGGTGGGCATGTCACAGATTAGGCAGTTCTTGGGAAGGTTGTATTCCCTTTGGAGGTCTGCCAGCTGAGCACTGGCATTATATGACCGTCGGAAATGCACACAGGCTTTCCTGGCCTGCTTCAGGACATCCTGTAAGCCCGGGTACCTGCACAAGAACCGCTGCACCACCAAATTAAGGACTTGAGCAAAACAGGGCACATGGGTCAGTTGTCCCTGTCGCAGGGCGGAGAGGAGGTTGGTGCCATTGTCACAAACCACCATTCCTGGCTTAAGCTGGTGTGGCGTCAACCACCTCTGAGCCTGCCCCTGCAGAGCTGACAGAACCTCTTGCCCAGTGTGGCTCCTGTCTCCCAAGCATATCAGCTCAAGCACTGCATGACATCTTTTTGCCTGCGTACCTGTGTAGCCCCTTGAACGCCTACGGAGCACCGCTGGTTCCGAGGACCCATCAGTACAGGAAGAGGCCACAGAGGAACAAGAGGAGGGGGTGGAGGAGAGAGGTGTGTCACAACCAGTAGTAGCATTTTGGAGGCGTGGTGGCAGGACAACCTCCAACACTACTGTACCTTGTCCTGCTTCCTTCCCAGCTGCCAGCAGAGTCACCCAATGCGCCGTGAAAGATATGTAACGTCCCTGTCCATGCCTGCTGGACCATGAGTCAGCGGTAATATGCACCTTACCATTGAACGCCCTGTCCAGCGAGGCATGGACATTGCCTTCCACATGCCGGTAGATAGCCGGAATCGCCTTCCGTGAGAAAAAGTGGTGTTTGGGAACTTGCCACTGAGGTACCGCACATTCCACAAACTCACGGAAGGGGGCAGAATCTACCAACTGAAATGGCAGCAGTTGAAGTGCTAGCAATTTAGCTAAGCTAGCATTCAACCGCTGTGCATGTGGATGGCTGGGAGAGTACTTCTTTCGGCGCTGCAGCAGCTGGGGCAGGGAAATTTGCCTGGTACAATCTGCCATCGGTGTACCGATAGTAGATTGCCCGCATGTACTAGGCTGTGACACACCTAATTCTACACCTTCAGTCCTATCAGTGCAGGCTTCAGAGAGGACTGAGGGTATAGTGGGGTTGGAGATCCCAGCTGATGAGGGGCAAGGGGAGGTCTGCTTTGTTCTTTGGTTTGGGTCTTTGAGGTACGCTTGCCAACGAACTGCATGGCAGGTCGACATATGTCTGGTCAAGCATGTGGTGCCCAAGCGGGTGATGTTTTGGCCACGCGAGATACGCTTGAGACATATGTTGCAAATAGCAGTGGTGCGATCTGATGCACTCGTCTCAAAAAAGCCCACACCAAAGAACTTTTGGAATAACGCTGAGACACAGCAGCGCCCTGCACATGCGTAGCTCTGCGTTGTGATGCAGTCGGTGTGCTGCCTTAAGCTGGCCCCTGGAGGGCTTCCTGCCTTGTTGGAGATGTGCCTGTGCCTCCTCCTCCTCCTCTCTCCTATCAGGCACCCACGTAGAGTCAGTGACCTCATCATCCCCTCCCTCCTTATCACTGTCGAAAACCTGGCAGTATGCTGCAGCTGGGGGAACATGACTGCCAGATTGCTGTCCTTCTTGGGCACCCCCCCTCTCTCAGGGCTCATGTTAATGCCTTCCTCTATCTGTGCACCATCATCGGAGCCTTCAAAACGCTGCGCATCCTCATGCAGCATGTACCCAACACTGTGGTCAAACAGTTCAGGGGACTCCTCAGGAGGACATGGTGGGGCTAGGAAAGGAGTGAGTGATGCCATTGAGCAGAGGGAAGAGGACGCCTTGGCAGCTACTTTGCCAGACAAAGTACCCTAAGCCTGGGTGAGAGAGGATGAGGAGGATGAGGACTGCTTGGTCATCCACTCTACCAAGTCTTCGGCATGTTGCGGCTCAACACGGCCAGCTGCCGAAAACAAGGACGAACGTGTCCAATGGCCACGTGCTGATGAGAATGCACCGTGTCCACGACCAGCACTGTTGCCTCTAGACGCAGAGCCTGCTTGCCCTTGTGACTCTCTGCCTCTTCTTGTTGTCCTTCCAGACATACTAATGGCCTACAGAGCACACGTGCAGTACACACCAAGTAGCTTTATGTGCAAACTACAGAGCACACGCGCAGTACACACAAAGTAGCTTTATGTGCAAACTACAGAGCACACGTGCAGTGCACACCAAGTAGCTTTAGGTGCAAACTACAGAGCACACGTGCAGTACACACCAAGTAGCTTTAGGTGCAAACTATAGAGCACACGTGCAGTACACACCAAGTAGCTTTATGTGCAAACTACAGAGCACACGTGCAGTACACACCAAGTAGCTTTATGTGCAAACTACAGAGCACACGGGCAGTACACACCAAGTAGCTTTTGGTGCAAACTATAGAGCACACGTGCAGTACACACCAAGTAGCTTTATGTGCAAACTACAGAGCACACGTGCAGTACACACCAAGTAGCTTTATGTGCAAACTACAGAGCACACGGGCAGTACACACCAAGTAGCTTTAGGTGCAAACTACAGAGAACACGTGCAGTACTGGTACACACCAAGTAGCTTTAGGTGCAAACTACAGAGCACACGGGCAATACACCACGTGAGAATACTGCAGCTAGCACAATCAACTGCCTAACAGTAAATTAGGAAGAACTGATCTAGCTAAACTATACAGTGTATAAATATATGTACAACACCTGTGATGTATTTATATCCTCTACACACTGTAACTTTAACTGACTAGCCTGCCTGCTCTATCTACCTAGAAAAAAACTCTCTCTCTCTCTCTCTCTCTCTCTCTCTCTCTCTCTCTCTCTCTCTCTCTCTCTCTCACACAGATCTCTAGAAAAAAAAACTCTCTCTCTCTCATCTCTTACCACCGCCGCAACACACTACATAAGGCCGCCCTGCGGGCGGCCTTTTATAGTGTGGGGCGTGTACTAAAGCACTGAGCCATAATTGGCCAAAGCCACCCTGTTTTTTTGCGTGCTGTGATTGGCCAGCAATGCCGCAGTGAATTATGGGCCGTGACGCGCCACTCGAATTTGGCGCGAACAGCCCGTAACGTTCGTATTTCGACGAACGATCGAACATACGATGTTCGAGTCGAACATGGGTTCGACTCGAACACGAAGCTCATCCCTACTCTAGAGTGAGTAATAGTGCCCATATCCTTGTCTTCGAACGATAAGTGCTGTCCAACAGTTGCCTTTATTGATTCCAGTGCTGGTGGGGTATTTCTCGATGCAGCACTGGTTAAAAGAGTCTGCATATTCCCACTGCTCTGAAAGTCCCTTCACTGTGCGTTACTACTCTGGGCAGAAAACCTCTCGTGATGGACTTATCACTCTCAAGACCAAGCCCCTTTTCTTTCTAGTGGGGGCTCTGCATTTTGAAGAGTTATCTTTTGATGTCACTCCGTCTCCTAAGTATCCTGTAATCCTTGGGTTCCCTTGGTTATGTAAACATATCCCTTCTATTGACTGGTCCTCAAGGACCAAATGCTTTCAGTGGCCTCCTGAAGCTCTGGAGGCTTTCGCCCTTTTAAAATCTGCTTTCTACTCTGCTCCTGTTCATCGCCATCCTAAGCCTTCGGCTCAATATTTCTTGGAAGTTGATGCCTCCGAAGTAGGGGCCGGAGCAGTATTATCCCAAAGAGAACCCACTTCTAACAAGTTGCATCCGGTCGCCTTTTTCTCTAAGAAGTTCTCTGCTGCAGAATAAAAATATGACATAGGGAATAGAGAACTTTTAGCTATAAAATTTGCATTTTCTGAATGGAGACATCTTTTAGAAGGTACGGAACTTCCTGTTGTGGTTCAAATTGACCATAAGAACCTAATCTACTTGGAGAAGGCCCAAAGACTGAATCGCAGACAAGCCCGCTAGGCATTATTCTTCACCCGGTTCAACTTTGTAGTGATGTACATTCCTGCCACCAAGAACACCGAGGCCAATGCCCTGTCTCTACAATTCCCTTGCGAGAATCTGCAAAAGATTGGTGGATTAAATTAAAAAAGGGGACATATTAGTCAAGCTTTAGCTTCTTCTAAGCTCCCTTCACTCAAAACATTAGCTGGTGTTTAAAAGTTTACATTTTAGTTAATGTAGTAACACAGCCCTCAAAATTTTCACTTGCCTGGTCGCATTTAGCGAGTTAAAATTTGGTGGGGGCGAGTGGAGAGGGGGCGCTGAGAGCAGATGAGTGACACTGTGCTCTCCAGCTGCCTGAATGATAGGAGTGACGCTACCGTCACTCCTATCACACAGTGTAGGCTCCTATTGGCTGTTGGAGGGAGGATTTTGCTCCACCTCCCTCCAGCTTTGTGATTGGCAGTTTCAGGCTCTGGCTGCTTGTTGTGTGGGTGGGATGGGGATGCAGCAATCTTCTGAGATCGCCCACTCGCCCGCCCATCTGCCTGAACTGCCCACCCATCCATCTCCCTGCACTCCTGAAACAGATGTGAACTTATCAGGAACGAGTGTGTGCTGAGGTAAGCTCAGCTGAGCTAACTGCTTGTTTGATTGCTCCTTCTCCCTGTCCAGCACTATAGCGTTAGGGCAATGTCACTTGAACAGGCTGAAATTGAGGAAGGGGTTAGCATTACCAATGCAGGTGGGGGATGTGGGAGGGAGGTCAGTGGTAGTGAAAGTTAACCCCCCCACCTTGCATTGGTCTCTATGGCAGTGACATTTTAACCCACCACCTTCTTCTGCATTTGTGGTAATGTCAGTGAATGTTAACCCCCTCCCCCCACATTGGGGGTCATGGGAGGGGTTACATTTCAATGCCACCAACGTAGAAGGAGAGGGGGACATTAAAAACCACTTCCCGCCCAAGGACGTCATATGACGTCCTGGACTTTCAGTGGGGATATCTGAATGATGCCTGCAGCTACAGGCATCATTCAGATATCCATCTCTTCAGCCGGCGAATCCCTGCACCATAAGAATGATCATAGCGGCAGTTCCGCCGCTTGATCGTTCTTATGGGCGGCGGGAGGGGACGCCCCCCCTCCCGCCGCCATCCGGTGCTTCTCCGGGCTCTCCTTTGTCATCGGAGACCCGGAGAAACGATCCGCCGGCGTCCGATGGAAACCATAGAGTAGACTGGTGACCAGACAGTCACCAGTCATCTCTATGATTGTCGGAGGCCCGGGCGCGATGTTATGATGTCACGCCAGGTCCTGGAATGCAAACACAGCCGCAATCGCAGCTGAAAGCATTAGATCGGTGAATTTCTTTCACGATCTAATGCTTTCCAGCGTGGAGGAGAAATGTGGGGTCTTACTGACCCTGCATCTCTCCATAAAGAGTACCTGTCACAAACATTCCTATTACAAGGGATGTTTGCATTCCTTGTAATAGGAATAAAAGTGATCAAAAAAAAAAGACAAAAAAAAGTGTGAAAATAAAAGAAATCGAGTAAAATAAAAAATAAAATAATACATTTTTTTTTAAACGCCCCTATCCCCGGTAGCTCGCGTTTAGAAGCGAACACACACGTAATTCCCGCCCACATATGTAAACGCCGTTCAAACCACACATGTGAGGTATCGCCACGTGCGTTAGAGTGCCAGCAACGATTTTAGCACTAGACCTACTCTGTAACTCTAAATTTGTAGCTTGTAAAAAAAAATAAGCGACGCCTATGGAGATTTTTAAGTACTGACGTTTGGCGCCATTCCATGAGTGTGCGCAATTTTAAAGCGCGACATGTTAGGTATCTATTTACTCGGCGTAACTTCATCTTTCACATTATACAAAAAAATTGGGCTAACTTTACTGTTTTGTTATTTTTTAATTCACAAAACAGTTTTTTTCCCAAAAAATGATTGCGCAAATACTGTGCGAGATAAAAAGTTGCAATGGCCGGCATTTTATTCCCTAGGGTGTCTGCTAAAAAAACATATATAGTGTTTGGGGGTTTTGAGTAATTTTCTAACAAAAAAATTATGATTTATGCATGTAGGAGACAAGTGCCAAAATAGGCCCGGTATGGAAGTGGTTAAAGTGGTGTTCTGCCCAAAAAATAAAAATAAAACCAGCAGCGACACATACTGCAGCTGCTGGCTTTTAATAGGACACTTACCTGTCCTGAAGTCCAGTGATGTCGGCACCACAGCTGATGTTTCCATCAGCTGTCAGGTGCTGCTGACGCCATTGCGGGTAAGGGAACCCAGCAGTGTAGGCTCCCAAAAGTAGGAAAATATATTTCTAAAACAGGATCCTGTCCCCCCTCCCCCCGAAAGGTACCAATTGTGGCACCGGATGGGGGAGGAATCAGATGAGTGGAAGTTCCACTTTTGAGTGGAACTCCGCTTTAATACTGACACCTGTGCTAGCAGTTATTAATGTGTCCACTGACTTCAATGCTGAGAGTTACTAATGCGTCCTCTGATGCCAGTGTTGGGGTTATTATGATGTCCACTGACATCAATGCTGGGGGTAATTACCGCAGCCTCTGATACCCGTTTTTGAGGTTATTATTACTGGCACCAATGCTGGGAGGTTTTATAGCGTCCACTGACACCAATGCTGGGGGTTATAATTGCGCTGTAATTTAGAGGTTTAGGTGCAGAATTAGGGGTGGGACGGGGAAGGGTGGGGTAACTGGTGGCGAGTAACTCTTAAGGTCTGGCTAGTAACTCAGGACTTGAAATTTTGAGCCCTGTAGTAACATACATACTTATCAATTGATTGTGAACACCACTGCCATTTATCTTGTATGCACTCATCTGCCCAAATATTACAAGGGGTAAGCAATTGCTAGAAAGCAGTAAGTTCCTTTGAGCTGTACATAGCCTGTATGAACTGCACCTCTGAGATATAAAAAATGTAGCCCACACACTTAATAACAATATATAAAGAAAAAACAGGCAAATATAAGGGTGTGGTCAACCCGCTGTGCATTCTGGGAGAAGGTACTTAAGTGGCAGACCCCATTTTGAGGGGTTCATCTTCCGATCCCACCCTGAGGGCCCTCCTGGACTCAGGGATGTGTTGGCAGTTACTGCCTCTGGGCCACGTTGGCCTGAGGCCTTGCAACTGAGATATAGGCCCAAGAGCTACTGGGGCCTACTGATCCAGGGATAATCCTGCATTGCCCTGCCTGATGGAAGGGACCGAGTAATTAAGGACTCAATTGGAGGATGTATCCAGATCGAAGTTACCTCACAGTGCTGCCGGAATGGCTGAAAGATCCTGGCACTGAGAGCTGAGTTCTACCTTCACCTAGTCTGTGGCAGGGACTATCGAACAAGTTCTACAATTCACCTAGTCTGTGGCAGAGACTATCCTTTGATCGAGCTTCACACCGGCTGCTAGACCAGTGAGAGTGGGCCTATCCGGTGGTCGCTGAGTCCCGCGTGGAAACGACTGTTCCTCTGGACTTAAAAGAATATCTGTGGTTTGCAAGTCGGATGCCTGGATCTCCCCTAAACCTCCATCCATCATTTCTGAAGTTGTCTTTAATAAAAACCCTCTCTGCAGGGGGAGAAAAAAAAGACTTGGTGTATGGTGCAGACATTTCTTCCTTTAATCACTTCTTCAAGGATAACCCCTGAGTCGAGCGCACGGAACAGTAAGGTAACAGCAGACCCAAATCTAAACCAGCAGCTCCTTTGGGGTGTGCTACACAAACATAATAGGGGATATTATCTTAAAATACCAAAAATACAAATTCACAGTGTTGCGCAAAAAAAAAAAAAAAAATTACACTATTGGTGGTAGTTTCATACAACATGGTGAATTTACATAAATAAATATATTATATATACACAAACAATATTTTTGGTCAGTCATAAAGAATATATTGGTAATGTGAAACTCCAGCCCTGACATCTTTAGTTGTGGGCATAGTGGAGAAGGGTTGGAACCTTTGCCGTTTTTTTTTTTTGCTGTCTGTGTTCCCAGGTGGGAGATTCACTTTCACTTTCTTTGCTGGTGACAATTGTCAAAGATAGAAAGGTATTATATAAAGAAGACTTCAAAATCTTCCAGTCTTTACAGTGGTCACTGGAACAGGAGTAGAGGTGAGTTCTCCTAATTTGGACAATTTTTTTTCATGTTTCCCCTTTGGAAATATTTTTTCTCACTTGTTGTCAACCAGCATGTTATGTTTTTCTTATTTTGAAATCTGCTCTGTAAAGATGAAAATATAAATCTGGTGGTAATGGACAGCAAATTGCAATTATAGTTGTTCCTGTCCTAAAATTATTTTACTTTAATGCTGCTGCATTATTTGGTAAGATATACATTTCTAAATTAATTGAAAAATTAAAATCCCTATCTTTGTACTATTTTTTTTTTATAATAGCTATCTATCCTCAGGTACTGACTTCTGATTTACTAATAATCATTTGTGGTAATGTATTTAACACAGATGGAAAAAGAAGATACGTTCTAATAACACAGTTGGAATATTTCTACCAATACTAAAGAAAACATGAATGTAACCAGCATGAATGACACCCAGGATGAACCCTCTAGTAGCTATTCGGAATATTCGTACATACATTTCACCATAGTGGCTGTTGTAGCACTATGTCTTTGTATCGTTGGCCTAGTTGGAAATGTTATTGTGTTTTGGTACCTGTGCTTCAAGATCCAGAGAAACAAATACGAAGTTTATATTATGAATCTGTCGGTAGCTGACGCCCTGTTTATTGTATTTACTACCTTGCTTTTGATGATCCAGATAAATACAATCATTGGGACAGATCCTGATTTTTCAGGGAAGGAGAGTTTATATTTATTCATAGAAATATTTTATTATACTATGCAGTATTCCGGAATGTATATCCTTACAGCTGTCAGCATGGAACGATGTAGCTCTGTTCTGTTCCCCTTTTGGTACCGAAGCCATCGCCCCAGGAACTTGTCCACCATTATGTGCATTGCTCTTTGGATCCTTGGCTCTTTGGAAAGTCTGCTTAAGAACCTTGCGTGTACAGAAGATGCTTTCTTGGAACAAACCTCACAATGTTTAGCAGTTCAAATCATAGTTTTTATTTTAGCCATTGGCATCTGCCTACCAATTATGGTAATTTCCAGCTTCACCTTGCTCATCAAAGTAAAGAGGTCAATAAAGCAGCGATACACACCTAAACTGTACATCATCATCCTTATTGCAGTTCTTGTATTCATCCTATCAGTTCTTCCATTTACGTTTTTGTCAATTTTATTATACTTCAAATTAACACCAACAGATTTGTCAACTGTTATTATTTTCTTTGTAACAACTTACTGCACAGTGCTTAACTGCACCGCCAATCCCTACATTTACTTTATTGTTGGAAGGAAATGGAAACAAAAGACCCCTCACTCGATCCAGGAAGCCCTCCAAAGAGCCTTTAGGGAGGAAGATGATGAGAATGATGACTCAAACAGCAACAAAACAATTAACACATCAAGCTAAACTAACCTTACAGTTGCCTTCTAGATTTTCTTTAACCAGTTAAGGACCGCCACACGACTAAATACGTCGGGAGAATGGCACGGCTGGGCATATGGATGTACAGGTACGTCTCCTTTAAGAAGCCCAGCCGGCGGCTCACTCGTGACCCTGTCCTGTGCTCCGTGACTGCGGGACCTGTGGACCCGATTGCCGCCGGTGTCCCATGATCGGGTCACAGAGCTGAAGAACGGGGAGAGGTAAGTGTAAACAAACCTCTCCCCATGCTTCCTAGTGAGCCTGTCACTGATCGTCTGTTCCCTGTTATTGACGTCACACACCCTCCTACATAAGAAACACACATTAGGTAAAACACTTAACCTCTTTAGTTCCCCCTACAGGTTAACCCCTTCACTGCCAGTGTAATTTTCACAGTAATCAGTGCATTTTTATAGCACTGTTTGCTGTAAAAATGACAATGGTCCCAAAATAGTGTCAAAAGTGTCCGATGTGTCCACCATAATGTCGCAGTCACGATAACAATCGCTGATCACCGCCATTACTAGTAAAAAATAAATTAATAAAAAAGCCATAAAACTATCCCCTATTTTGTAGACGCTATAATTTTTGCGCAAACCAATCAATAAACGCTTATTGCGATTTTACATTATTTTTACCAAAAATATGTAAAAGAATGCATATCGGCCTAAACTTAGGAAAACAAGTTTTTATATATTTTTGGGGGATATTTATTATAGCAAAAAGTAAAAAATATTGTGTTTTTTTTTTTTTTTTTGTTTATAGCGCAAAAAAATAAAAACCACAGAGATGATCAAATACCACCAAAAGAAAGCTCTATTTGTGGGAAAAAAAAGGACGTAAATTTTGTTTGGAAACCACGTTGCACGTTGTCAGTTAAAGCAACGCAGTGCCGAATCGCAAAAAGGGGACTGGTCCTTTAGCTGCATAATGGTCCGGGGCTTAAGTGGTTAAAAAGCAAAGCACACCAACAATTATCTAGTTTAACAAGGAAATATGATCCACTCAGGAATTTCAGAGCATGAATCTTAAAGTAGGATCTTTATCAAGTGGAAGTGAAACTTCTTCTGTGAAGGGCAAAGACTGGAAATGCTAATGGACATTGTTTTTTATTTAATATACCTCCAACTGGCTGTAGCTGAAGAAAGTATTGCTTAAAGTGTTTGTAAACATAAAAATAAATAAAAATAACAAACATGTTATACTTACCTGCTCTGTGCAACAGTTTTGCACAGAGCAGCCCTGATTCCCCTCTTTTGGTGTCCCCCAACAGCACTCCTGGCTCCTCTCCCCTACCAAGTGACCCCATGGCAAGCTGCTTGTTATTAGGGCACTCAAATTTGCTTGCTCCTGAGCCCCATTTGATGTGTCTAAGACACACATAGTGCAGCTTGGCCCCAGCTGTTGCTCCCTCCTCACTGGCTGTGATTGCCAGCAGTGGGGGCCCATAAGGAGGGAGACAGTGCTGGATTAAGACCAGGCTTAGTATATGTGGAGGCTGTGTGGGAGCTATATACTGTCGTGGCAAAAAGCTGGGCTGTATGCAGAGCACACCGCCATTTTGCCCTGTGCTATAAAGCACAGAATCCATCTTAATGAAATAATGCTTATTTAAACTAAATAGATTCACTCACCATCATTCTCTGCCATTCATACAAAGAGACACCATCACCAGCCTGTTCTCATATCATTCTGCCAGCATGACTGCCATTCCTGGCTCAGCCAAGCTCCCTTTATTTACCCAAAACAGGAAGTGCTCACTGCACCCATTAAACACCTCCCTCATGGGAGTGGTTAACACATGATGTTCCACTGACACAGCTAACACCATATAAGGATGTTCCTTCTAACAGGAAGTCCCATAGAATACATGAATAGAATATAATACAATGGATACAATACAACGCATAGAAATACATACAATGCTGCTAAAGGCTTATGGGCGTGGCAGGGAGTTCCCCCCCTGCCTCTAACCGATCATAAGCTCTTAATATTAATCGCCTGATAGAATCCTAATCTGCGCCATTCCATAGAATAATGCATATCCAGATTATACCCTTATTAAGGTGGAAAGGAAGCTATCTACAGGCGTACGCCACGAATCGCAAGCCCTGCTGATCAGACAAGACCCAGATAAGAGCGCACATCTGTCCATAACCACTAGTGTGCTTGCGAAGTGAGTGCATCCCCTCCCCAACGATCGTCTGTGCTAAATGCACAGAGGGCCCCTTGTGGGGGCGGACATATGCCCACGCCGCAAACATCACATTCCAACCTCAAGACATTTTCTACTACCAGACGAGATTCAACCAGCCTCAGACTGCCCCAGTCAGTTCTATTTAGAGCGGGCTGCAGAAGTACTAAGACTGGGTGCCATTATGACAATACATATTAAATACATCTTCAAATTTCCACCACAGTCCTCCCTTTTTGTCATATTGCTCCCACTTGTCCTTCCAATCTTGATAGTCGTCTTACACCTAGAAACTAAATCAGTCTTTACAGTCCATAAAAAGGAAAACACGGCTTGACATGTAGACTCCGTTCTTCAGGAGACATGACTTATAAGGAGGGCACAACTTGGTGAGCTGTAGTAATCGCAGATCGGTCTGGGGTCCTCTTTGTCTTGTACGTGGGTCCGGCTTCGGGGCGTCTCATCAAGGAAGATGTGGTCATCTGCTCCGGCTCTGGTCACGCGTCCAATCAGGCAACAGGAGCGCCTCATCACGACATAGAAAGAATAGAAATAAACGACATGAGTATATATATATTCCCATTTCCATCAACCACGATCCGCTGTAAAATAAAAATTAATCCCCAAAGATTCCCAACCTTCACTTAGCTACAGCTCTGGCTCTGCCTTGCAGGGACCCAAACATTATCCATATGGGCCTGAACTCCAATTCCCAGTATCCCCGATCCAGGTATAACAATCTTTACTTGTAAATTCCCAGAAATCGCCCTTGGACCGTGAGAACTTCCTTGTAGCTTCAACAGTCACATGAAACATTCCATCCTCAATAGGTGTGAATTGTTCAATCGTATCATAAGCTCAAGCCCCCCACCTTGTACATGCAGGAAACCATGCCCATACCTGGTCCGGGTTGGTGAACAATTCCCGTCTTGCTGTCCCTGACATTCCTACTTTCTCTTGTGCCATCAGATCCTTGCGATCGGCCGCGATATAGGATGCTGGGACAGCTTCACCACCACACATGAACCTCTTGAATTACCTTATAAGCTATAGATACCCAACCGACAAGAGGCAGAGCCATAAAAACAAATAAAAATTCTACCCTCTAAAGACATCTCATTAAATTCTATTGCCAAGTGTCTGTCCGGAGTCTTCACTAGTTTGTCAATAATCCTCATAACGTCATAAATAGCATGTACCGCTGTCATCGCTGGGCACTAAAGCTCGGTGGAGACTCAGAACAGACCCCGCAATCCATCCCGTTCAATTTCTTAATTAGTCATAGAATAGACTTTAAATAATAACTTGGGATGTATTTCATCGTTACCTCTGCTAAAATTTACTAAACAAACAAATACAAAATAAACGAAGATACTACTAATTTCTTTGATGTAGTTGAGCCGCTTCTTGCAGTGGCTGGCGTGGTCTCATCCATCAAGTTTCTTTACAAACGACCCAGTCACCTGGTTGGGAAAAAAATGAAAACCAATTACCGTGTCGGGGTCCAGGAGAGACTCTCCTGAACCCTTTTGAAGTTCATGTTACAGTGATCGCACTCACCCCATCACCTGAGAAAAGACGTGACAGCTGGTGAGGTGGGTACGACCCTGGTTTCGGTTGACCTCCAAACAAACCTTATGACAATAACCCCGACCTCGGCACTGTGTTCACTGCGCAATCTGTGCATGTCTCCCCGTCGCCTATAAATCGCTTACCATCTCCTGTAATACCTGGAACCATTGGGAGGTTCTTAGCATCTAAGATGAGAACCTACTTCACCAGACTGCTGCTTGCTGATTCAAACTCTATCAAAGGAAGACAGTCTTGGCACAAACTTGATTTAGAATTAGAAAGATTAGTGTTATTAGTTCGAAAAACTGTCACTTTTACATTTATTTATCCCCCCTTCTTCCTCATTACAGACTGGAGGAAGAAGAAACAATGAAATAGCCTATGATACTTTAAACCTTCTTAGACTCGTATTTATCCATGTGTACAGCTGTCTACATACACCTGCTCTCTATGTACAGAAACTTCCAGAAGCTTCTTGGACCTGAAAAATACTTAAACAGAAATCATTACTTCATCCCTTATATTTATCCTGCAGAGAATGGCAAACAAAAATGACATTCCTGTAAATTTTCAATGACATTCTTTCAAAACCGATTCAAACAAAACCCTCTATAACCCTTACTTTCCCCGTTTCTACAAAAATACTACAGCCGCGACGCATCAGAGGATCGCCGCGGTAAATTCGAACATATTCACGTTACTACACACAAACATTCATATACAAATGTGGGGGAGATATTCATAGTATCCAAAACAAAAATGAAAAAAAAACAAAAACCAGCCGGAAATCTGCCTTCACTTTCAGCAATAGACGAAAATACAATGGGAAAATATGAGAACAGCGTGAGAGCCTTGCATAGACAGCTATACAACGTTCTCCTTTGAGGGTCACCAAAGCGTGTACCACACCTCCATCCACACTCATCATTACAGATTTCTGAAACCGCAGCGAAACCACATCCAGTCCAGAGGGATACCCAAATAGTATCCTTGGCAATCTTTTAAAGGGGTCTAAAGGCCTTTGCCCCCAAAACTAGGCTTTGTGCACCGTGTAACCGTCTGACTGTGGGAAGCCTTCCTTCCCACGCGATTCAAATCGACTTATCGTCTTACCTCCCGCGTCCGAGAGAAACCGTTGCACCCATTTCAGGGACCACCGCCCGGTGCCTTCTTCTACGGTGGATTGACGGACTACAACCACTATCTGGTCCAGTCCCTCAACTAGAAAACCCTAACCGAGGCATCATCTCTATGGCTTGTTGTCCCAACCCTCCTGGCACAGAACTACAGAGTAACTATGCCAAATGATTCGTCAACAACCACAGATCAACCCCCAAATTAGGCCTCTACCCCTCACAGTGTATGCATCCCATACACTGCGTCGCCAGACTAAACCACACGGAACACTTACGCCCAGTTACCACCTGCAGAATAATGTGGCTTCTGTCTGCATCTAGAGATTACAACAGTAATGGTGAAGCCCTCCTGTTTGCTCCAAAATACCCAAAACTGTATTTACAGTATAACACTTCACAAAAACGACTGAAATTAAACTTTAAAACACTCTTTTAAACGCCAAAATATTTTCCGTTGTCCTTTCAGGACACAAGTCTCATTGTTAATCTTTCGGAAGACTTCAAAAACTCCTCCCACTGACTTCCTGCTTATATATAAATGCCGAAAAAGGACTTCCTGTTGTATGCTGGTTCAGGAAAGGTAAAACAATCTCCTCCCATCTGCAGAATAGGAGTTGATCTCCCCCCTGACCCTACGATCTTCAAATACAAATGAATTGCCAAGGACCCCAAATATTCAATATTCAAACACCAACAAAATTCAGTGCATGCAAAGCAGTCTTTTCACCAAAAAACGAAATTCTTACACAAAAGCCTCCACTCTTATACTGCAAAGTCAGCCGGTAGGTTAGTCAGATCTTTTATATAAATTAGCCCTAGCACGCAAGCACTATTCAAAAGATAGCGCTTTAAACTGCATCTCAAAATGGCGACAAACCAAGCAAACAATGGCGCCATTTACGCTTGCAAAAAACAATTTAACTGCGCCTCGAAATCACCCTAAACATCAAAATCTGCCCCAAAGGCTGCAAAAATTCCACTGCTCAGTCACATGGTATCACACCCCAAAGAAAGGTGGCTGCACCTTCTCCTATAGGACGGCCCAAAGACCAAACAGACTTCACCTCACAAAATGGCCGCCAAACAACCATCGCAGCAAACAAAATGGCTGCCAGATGCAGTTTTCAAAAACCTGCCTAGAATCTCTCCACAAAGACAACACATGGAACATCAAATATGAACATTAAAAACATTTTCTAAAAACAACCAACCAACAAGGCACACATTTTAGGCTCCTTCAAATCGGACCTTTTGCCAACACAGCACATTCAAAAAATTTCAGATACATGCGCAACATTAAAACAAAAACACTTTTCTCAAAGCTCATGTACAAACTGCGGCATCACCTTTCATAACAAGCCATTTAAGAAATTCACAGTGAGGTCACATTTAAAACCTTAAAAAAAAACTTTTCATGCTCATGTAACAAGCCATACAGAGGGTTACCAACTTTGACTCAGTGATGGGACAGCCATGCTGGTTGCCCATCCCCCCCAAGCCTCATGGCACACCAAACAAATCACCCCTCCCCCACTAAAGCACATGTTTCCTTCATCAGCCAAACAATTCAATCACAGTTCAGCCACACTTATGCGGACATTACATTCAGAAAATACAAAATGTCTCCCTGCACACATCGCAGGCTGAATAATCCCACCTCTATACAGACAAATCATCCACAATATACAGGTTCCATATGCATCATAAAAATGTTATATCTAACTTTCAGAAGTTTCAGAATCAGAACACTGTCCATCCCTCCCCCAAGCCGCATGGTCCACCACATGGTCAGAGAAGCCATGCCTGGCTAAACAAACCGTACACAAAAGGTAATTTTTCCAAGCAGTTTTAATCTGGTCAAACAATCAATTACTTACTTACAAACTGTTCAGCCACACAAACATTCAGACATTCACACATAAACATTCCAGTCCATGACAAAATCATACGATCAAATCCACTCTATTTCACAAACGCAAGCAATCATAACGCAAGCCATCATACACGTGTCCAATCGCTCGCACACACACACACGTGTCCAATCGCTCGCACACACACACACGTGTCCAATCGCTCGCACACACACACACACACGTGTCCAATCGCTCGCACACACACACATCCAATCGCACACATACACACGTCCAATCGCACACATACACACGTCCAATCGCACACATACACACGTCCAATCGCACACATACACACGTCCAATCGCACACATACACACGTCCAATTCGCACAAGCATTATTTCAAAAAGACAAGAAATTTGATCTTTTCGCAGAGCAGAGTCCCCCCACGCATCGGAACATAACCGATACCCAAAGGGGCCCAGTCTGCTCCTACCTTGGCCCGCCAATTAACTGTCGTGGCAAAAAGCTGGGCTGTATGCAGAGCACACCGCCATTTTGCCCTGTGCTATAAAGCACAGAATCCATCTTAATGAAATAATGCTTATTTAAACTAAATAGATTCACTCACCATCATTCTCTGCCATTCATACAAAGAGACACCATCACCAGCCTGTTCTCATATCATTCTGCCAGCATGACGGCCATTCCTGGCTCAGCCAAGCTCCCTTTATTTACCCAAAACAGGAAGTGCTCACTGCACCCATTAAACCCCTCCCTCATGGGAGTGGTTAACACATGATGTTCCACTGACACAGCTAACACCATATAAGGATGTTCCTTCTAACAGGAAGTCCCATAGAATACATGAATAGAATATAATACAATGGATACAATACAACGCATAGAAATACATACAATGCTGCTAAAGGCTTATGGGCGTGGCAGGGAGTGCCCCCCCTGCCTCTAACCGATCATAAGCTCTTAATATTAATCGCCTGATAGAATCCTAATCTGCGCCATTCCATAGAATAATGCATATCCAGATTATACCCTTATTAAGGTGGAAAGGAAGCTATCTACAGGCGTACGCCACGAATCGCAAGCCCTGCTGATCAGACAAGACCCAGATAAGAGCGCACATCTGTCCATAACCACTAGTGTGCTTGCGAAGTGAGTGCATCCCCTCCCCAACGATCGTCTGTGCTAAATGCACAGAGGGCCCCTTGTGGGGGCGGACATATGCCCACGCCGCAAACATCACATTCCAACCTCAAGACATTTTCTACTACCAGACGAGATTCAAACCAGCCTCAGACTGCCCCAGTCAGTTCTATTTAGAGCGGGCTGCAGAAGTACTAAGACTGGGTGCCATTATGACAATACATATTAAATACATCTTCAAATTTCCACCACAATACTGAAGGTTTTTTACCTTAATTCAGAGAGTGCATTAAGCTAAAAAGCCTGAAGGCTTCAGAACCACTTTAAACCAAGCTCATTTTTATTACCTAAACCTGTCCTTCATTTGCACATGGCTGCTATAAATATATAAGGTTGTTTGAGGTGCTTTAAATGTACTTTCATACTTAATTTAATTTACACATGGCTATCAGGTTCCATCACATGCCTTCTTACCATTTTTTTTATTTAAATAAAAAAAGCAGTTGTACAGTTATGTATTAAAAACTTTTAATGAAGATGAGCTCTGGGTATCTGCTGACTTTGTGATATGTGTATTCTCAAATATATTGGCTCCTGTTCCACAAAATCTGTGATAAGTAAGGGCCCTTTCATCCGCTGACACCCGTAATCACATAGGGACCAATGTATGTCCCGTTTTTATCCGCAACGGACGGATGAAAATGCGGACATACAGTCCGCACGTGTGAAAGGGCCCTAAAGCAAAATCTGAAGGAAAGGGAGTAACCGCTCCAGGTGGGTGTGTTGAGAAGATGAGAAACAGCTCAGGAAATCAAGGGTGCTGGCAATGCACGAAGCAATTAATATGAGGAAAGACGGGATGGACAGCCGCACTCCAGAAAAACCATAAGGTTGTCTTTATTGTAATAAAGGATAAAAATGCACTACAAAACAAGCAGAACTCAGGGAAAACAGCCTACGCGTTTCACACTCCAATTAGTGCTTAGTCATGGTGCAGTCATGGAGTGCAGCTGTCCATCTTGTCTTTCCTCATATTAAAGCAAAATCTGAAGTGTAATTGTGTATAAATATTTGCAGCTCGCATTGAGTTCAAATGTAATTGTTTGTAATAAAACTGAGTATAACTTATATCTGCTCTGGTGTTGTTCTTTCTAGGACCTACGTGATTGTGTGTGTTAGTACAGAGACACACACACACACACACACACACACACACACACACACACACTGACATAACCTGCATACACTAACACTCACCTGCATACACTCACCTGCATACACTCACCTGTCCTGACTACAATGACCTAAACTGCATACACTGACCTGACCACCACATAATAAATACACTGTAAAAAATTACAACGTTGTATTCTAAAAGTGGGGGTATGATGAAATCCCACTTGACCAAAGTATAATTATTAACCCCTAGATATCTGGACATATAACATCAAAAGTAACAGTAATGACAATGACCCTGAGGGTGAGCACTGGAAATGCAGATCTTATACTGGGGCCATGTATTAAATGCTTCCACTAGGGAGTATAAATAACCTGCAAACAATGTTCCAATGGGCCAATATAGCACCAAGCAGAATGAGAGCACAGAGATCACTGTAAAGGTTAATCAATAGATCAGTCCATCAATTCCAGTGATAGTGGTAACGCTCTTATTCAAAAGATAAACCGCATAATTGCAAAGTCAATCCAGTGTAGAGTGTGGAGAGAACCGCCAGCCGCTCGTTTCTCAGTAAGACCGGTCTTACTGAGAAACGAGCGGCTGGCGGTGGAACGCACACTGGATTTCCAGGATACGACTGCATCTCTCTCCACACTTCCTTATCCCTCACAAGCATACAGCCTCAGTGCCGGGACACGGGCACCAGCAATAGTAAGCAGCCACTGTGCTTATAATTTTAATGATTTAATAAACGTTTTACACTATGGAGGCATTTCCTCTCTTTTTTTGGGATCTGGTCTGCTGCTGACATCGGAACCTGTATGAGATTTTGCTGACCCATATTTAACCACAAGCTAGCATTGACCATATTTTAATTAATTTGGTCAACAACGTTTGGTAAGAAGGCATCTATCTTTATACTTGGTGTACTTTGGTGAACCACTTTTTTCTGGCATATCATATTTGGAAGACACAAGAGCACTCTGCACTTTGATTATCTCCAATTTGTTTTGGGACTGTATCACTTGCATCCATTTGCACATGGATTATTCCAGTCACCAGATTGTGTATTAACACCTGTTAATAATTTATTTGTCACTCACATTGTATGGTATATATTTTACACATGGACACCATTTAAACATCCGTTGGTCATAATAGTTTATTATCACCCAGTTCTGTGTATGCAGTATAACTGTAATACACTGTAATTTATATTGTATATTTAATTTTCACTGTCCAGGTGTCCTCCCGGCTCCCCCCCCCTGTTGTCACTCACACTGGCTGTCTGCTCTAGTCGTCCTCCAGCCGTCTCCAGCCGTCCTCCAGCCGTCTCCAGCCGTCCTCCACGCTGGTGCCACGGTCTGCCGCCTCCTCACACAGACTCCAGTCTGTTTGCTGCGCCTGACGTGAAGTCAAGCGTTGCGCGCTTTCTCACCCCTTTTGGCCGTGAATCGCCATAGGATTGGTCCACTGTGATGTCCATCATAACAGCACAGCGCGCCTATGATGGACATCTCACTGGCCAATCCTGGGATCGCGGGCGGGGCCGTGTCTGTGATGTCGTTGGATGGACGCTCGCACGGCACAGACTCAGACACTGACATGACACAGCACCGCGCTCACACATTTTTTTCAGGGGATTCGGGGCTAATAATGTTAAATTAAACGGCCAAGACTCGGGGGTTTTCGGTAGGGTTGTCCCGATACCACTTTTTTAGGACCGAGTACAAGTACCGATACTTTTTTTCATGTAGTCGCCGATACCGAATACCGATACTTTTTTAAATGTCATGTGACAGTTTTCAAACCACAATCCAGACTAAGGATATTTTCTTTAGAATTATGAAGAACTCTAACTCAAGACATTATAAAAGAATAAAAATGAGTAAAAATGAATAAAAATGTTTTATTTGCTTGTCACGCAGTAGTAAAAAACTCAAAGAATTTTCATAGAACATGTTGATAAATACAAAAAAAGTATTCTATTTAGGTATCAGGAGCATTTGCGCGAGTACGAGTACTCCCGCAAATACTCGGTATCGGTCCCGATACCGATACTAGTATCGGTATCTGGACAACCCTAGTTTTCGGGGTACCATTCGGGGCTCCAGCCCACCAAGCCCCGCCCTAACGACGCCCCTGACTGCAGTGCCATTCATTGTAAATGGCACCCCACCACACTTAAGCTGTAATATTTCACTGTGTAGCACAACACATGCAGTTCTTCTTAGCGGCACTTTAAAAACCTGTCATTATGTCTGCAATAGGTAATTTAAAGAATTACTGCCAGATTAGCAAACTAGCAGCAATTAAGACGAACTCTCATATTGTGTACACGGTTTGTATAGTGTGCGGCTCAGGCTCGATCACTCATGGGGAGTAGTGTGGGTAATGCTGCAACCACTGCAGGAGTGCCAGCAAGGGATGGAGTTTGTCCCAGCTCCTGTAGTCACTGAAAGGAAGAGAGGAAAGATCCCTGGTACCACACATCCACAGAGTCCTATGGTGGTATGAGAGAGACAACCTCCTGCCTGGGCTCCCATCAGGCCACACCCCCAAAGTGGTTCACATAGTCCCTCGAGGGGCGGAGTGAAACACATTGGGGGCATGGCCTGATGGGAGCCCAGGTTGAGGTTGTCTCTCTCATACCACCATAGGACTCTGTGGATGTGTGGTACCAGGGATCTTTCCTTTCTTCCTTCCTCTGATATTGTGTACAGAGGTTATGCCAGTACTCTGAGTAGGGGCAGGCTCCCTGATTGCCATGAAGCCAGCATCATAGCATCCAATACTTCATCCAGCTGCCAAATAAAATAAATATTAAACATAAAATGAAAATTCAGCACTCCTTGTCTAGGCTAGTCTATTCTATAGTTATGCTAACATGATGCAGCTGCATTCCTTGTGCTAACTGTTGTTTTGCCCCACTAAGCCTCAAACTCTCCCCGCACAGGGCTGTGACTTCAAAGTAGGAGTGAGGTTCCAACTATTGCACAGCATCAAAAGTTTCCTAGAAGATGGCAGATACAAGAGTGAGGCTGAGTGGGGGGGAAGGCACACAGAGCACAGCAGAATTGTGGAGCTAGGGATATAGACAGGGCTGTCATGGAGGACGAGCATATCTCCCAACTGTCCTTGATTGAGAGCTGACTGTACCTGATTTGGAACAAAGTCCCTCTGTCACTCTTTCCTGTATATATAATGCACTGTTAATCCATGAAAAAAAATGTTTCCCAATGCTAAACCTTTCATCAAATTTCTGCATTTTTAAATTCCAAAAGCCAAAATAAAAGGAATAGTAGTGGTAAAAAAGCACTTATGGGCTTAAAGCGGAGTTCCACCCAAAAATGGAACTTCTGCTTTTCGGAACCTTCCCCCCTCCGGTGTCACATTTTTCAAGGGGGGGGGGTTGCAGATACCTTCTAAGACAGGCATTTGCACCCACTTCCAGGAATACACTCTGCGGCGGTCACGCCCCTACCCACACGCCCCGCTGTCTTCTGCCTTTCACTTTAGGTCTGCCTGACATACAATGGGGATTAACTAAATTTAATGTCAGCTATGGCAATAGTTGGAATAAATATGTTGTGATTTGGTGCACACTCCTTTAATGCACAAGCGTGCGATAGCATGCTGTAATCAAAGGGCAGCTTTGACTAAACAGCAAATACAGTTTTTGCTGACACACAAAAAAGGTAGTCCTATAAAAAACAGGTTTCTAAACTGTAAACATGGGGCAGGGGCAATTCAAGAATATGTAATTCTCCACACTGCAGCCATCCAAAATGTTGGGGTCCCTCACACAGCTTCAGGCATGGGCCCCCTGGAGCAGAGAACCTGGGGGAGGGGGGGGGGGGTTGCTGCCACGAATTGCGAGCCAGGGGGACTGCCGCGAATTGAGAACTGGAGGGGTGCTGCCGTGTGCAAATTGAGAATGAGGGGCTGCCTCAAAGTGAGAATCCGGGGGTTGCTGCCGTGAATTGAGAACCGGGGGGCGGTTGCATGGCAAGAATTGAGAACTGGGGGGGGGGGGGTTGATGCCGCGTAATGAAAACCGGGTGGTTGATGCTGCGAATTGAAAACTTGGTGGGGGGCAGGGGCTGCCATGAATTTAGAACCGGGGGGGGGGGAGAATTGTGCTGCTGCTATTTGTCATCTCAATGACAGTGTCACCTCACTCACCTCTTCCTCCTGACACAAATTGAAGTGAAAGTGTTTTTTTCTCCTCTCTCCAGTCCAGTCGCGACATGAGGGGGAGGGGGGGACTGCTGAAATTAAAGTTTTCTCCTCTCAGCCGCAAGCTCAGAAGGGGGGCGGCGGGCCCCTGGGAACATTCGGGCCCCTTACAGGTGTAATGTCTGTACACCCCCGATGGCGGCCCTGAGTGCAGTCCACAGTAATTTAGGGCAATATAGAACAGTAAAGCAATGTCCAGCAAGTAAATCACCCTACACCGATGTAGCACTACCCCTGTGGTAGCTGCTGGTTAATTGTCTCCTTCTGCTTCCAGAGGTAATCACTTACACAGACAGCACCTAAACTCACAAACCTACCTAATGATTTTATTGGTGTAAGATGCCCTGAAATGGTTTAGAATAGGCAGGCAGTAATACACTGCAACAGGTTTACAATGTTATTAAAAAACAGAAATGTGATGGACACAGCTTAGAGAATCAACTGTACTGTAAATGAGCCCAACTGTTAAGAGCGTTTGCACTGCTGAAATGCTTAACTCATTTGAAGAAGCCCATCTCTAAACCACTGGCCAGTGGATTCTGAACACAATTAGCTGGCTTTGGGGCCAGTGGATACTGAACCCTGTAACTGGCCTTGGGGGCGTGTTTTTTGGTTGGTGCACTCACTCCCAACAGGGAGTATTTTTGATTTACAAAGGTTGGCAACATGTAGCCATTTTTTAGGAGAGGGGGGGAGGTTATGAGAAACAGCCCTCCCCAAAACAGGTTATTGTGCAAAACCTGTAGGTAAATAAAAGCACCAGAACCTTTTCTAAGTGGTAGAGTGGGTTTGATAATAGAGAAAAGGGCCAGGTTCACATAGAATTCCGGCGGCGTAACGTATTGCATTTACGTTACACCGCCGCATTAATTCAAATGGGGCGTGTATCATTTAAATTAGGCACGTTCCTGCGCCGAACGTACTGCGCATGCTCCGTTTTGAAATTTCCCACCGTGCTTTGCGCGAAATGACGTTGCACCGACGTAATTTTTTGAACGGCGACGTGCGTTACGTCCTTTCCTATTCACGGACGACTTACGCAAAAAAAAAATTTTTTTAAATTCGACGCGGGATTGAGGGCCATACTTTAACATGGCAAGTCTAAATATAAGCCAAGAAATAGCAGCCGTAACTATACGCCGGGAAAAGCCGACTAGCGACGACGTAAGAGAATGCGGCGAACGCGCGTACCTTCATGGATCGCCGTAAACAGCTAATTAGCATACCCGACGCGGAAAACGACACAAACTCTACCCAGCGGGTGCCGAAGTATTACACCTACAATCCGAAGGCGTACGAAGCCGTACGCCTGTCGGATCGAAGCCAGAAGCCGTCGTATCTTGGGTTGAGGATTCAAACTTAAGATACGACGCGGCAAATTTGAAAATACGCCGGAGTATCAGTAGATACGCCGGCATATTTCATCTGTGAATTTGGCCCAAAGAGTCTGGTGAGCCACACATCCGATAAAAATCACCTTTATTTAGACAGCAAATTGACACTGTTATACAAGCTGTACACTCACTACTTTACGTTGTAACATGTCATTTCTTAAAGCGGTGTTTCACCCTGCAGAACAACTTTTTAGCATAAAATTCGGCATAGTAGCGCGAGCTACAGTATGCCTGTCTTAATTTTTTTATCCCCGTACTCACTGTTATATCGTACATAGAAGATTCCGACTGCCCGCGGGGAATGGGCGTTCCTTTCAAGAGGGAGGGTGATTGACGGCCGGCTCTGGCACGTCACGCTCCCCGAAGACAGCCGGAGTAGGTCTCGGCTCTTCACGGCGCCTGCGCACAGACTATGCGCAGGCGCCGTGAAGAGCCAAGCCTATTTTGGCTATTTCCGGAGAAGCGTGACGCGCCAGAGCCGGCCAGCAATCACCTTCCGTCTGGATTTGAACGCCCATTCCCCGTGGGCAGTCGGAATCTTCTATGTACGATATAACAGTGAGTACGGGGAGAAAAAAATTAAGACAGGCATACTGTAGCTCGCGCTACTATGCCGAATTTTATGCTAGAAGAAAAACATTTTTTTTTTTTTTTTATAGGGTGAACCCCTGCTTTAAGTGTTGTCACATTAAAAGATATAACATTTTTACAGAAATGTGGAGGGGTGTACTCACATTTGTCAGATACTGTGTATACATTCACAGATTTACTTGATAATCTCTTAATTGCAAAAACCTTCTGAGCAGCTGCCGACAATTATCGGTAAATTGCTATGTCTCACAATCTACAGAACCAATAGAAATAACGGGCCAAATTCTCAAAAGAGATACGCAGACTTAACTCCATTTTTCTAATTTTACACGGCGCGTATATTTGCGCGCGATCGTCAAAACGACTTAAGCAAAGATTTCCGTATTTTCAGCCGTACTTAAATTAGTTACACCTGCGCATTCCCGGGCGCAAATTACGCTAGGCTCGCCGCTGTTTTTGATAGGCAAAGATGCAAATGAGGGAGTTAGGGCGATTCTCAGAATTAAGTGTGTGTGCCGTATTTTCCGCCCTGTGCGCACCTGTTAGTTTTTCTGACTAAATTTCCACATTATAAAACCAGCCCTAATTTTACACATGCTGTGGAAGGGTTTGCAGAAGGAAGTGACTAGAGGTTACAGCTCTAGTTGTGAAGGTTGTTGTTGAAAAATGCCAGGACCAGCAATGATTTTGACGGCACTTGCTGCCTTACAGGCACAAAGGAGGAGGAGGGCACAGAGGAGGAGGATGAGGGCACAGGCGCGTGTTTATCGGCCACGCCGTGATATTTGGCAAATGCCAGTTTATGAGGTCATTGGCAACTACCGATTTGATAGGGAGGCCATCCTGGAGATCACCCAACTCCTTCATGAGGATCTAATCGCCCCAACCCTACGTTCCCATGCCCTGACACCTCTTGAAAAAGTTATGGCAACCCTCCATTTTCTATCGAGTGGCTCATTCCAGCGAGCATCTGGAGGTGTGGCTGGGATGGTGCAGTCAACCATGAGTAAATGCCTACATCAGGTGGTCCCTGCCATACTGCGGCGCATGAGCCACCAGTTTGTCATGCCCACCCAGGAGGACCAGCGTGTGCAAGCAATGACAGACTTTTACAATATTGCTGGCTTTCCTAAGATCATCGGGGCGATTGACTGCACCCATGTGGCACTCCAGCCCCCCCATGATACTGAACACCTGTTCAGAAACAGGAAAGGCTGGCATTCAATCAATGTCCAGATGATCGTAGATGCACATGGCCTCATCTGGCACGTTTGTGCCAAGTTTCCCGGCTCGTGCCATGATAGTTTCATACTAAGGCAGACCAAGATCTACAGAGACTTTGAGATGAACGTGTATGGAGACAGCTGGCTGATTGGTGAGTGACATTGGTGTCAGGTATGCCCCCCCATGATGGAGACATCACAAGGGGCACATGCATGACTAATATCCTCCTGTCTTTTCCCTTACAGGTGACTCAGGATATGCATTGGGACCCCACCTGATGACCCCCTTTAGGAACCCCCAAACACCCGGAGAACGAAAATACAATGAGGTGCACAGCCAGACCCGGGCTATAGTAGAGCGGACTTTTGGCATGCTAAAGTCACGATTCAGATGCCTGGACAAGACTGGGGGTACACTATTGTATTCCCCAGACTTTGTATGCAAAATTATTGGTGCATGTTGCATACTGCACAATTTTGCATTAAGAAGGGGCATGCATGTGGAGATATCTCCTGACCTAACCCCCCACCCAGGCAACCCCCCCCCCAAACCCCTCTACCCAGTCTGCTGAGGGCCAGGCAATCAGGAGACAACTGTCTGAAGGCATCTTTGCCCAGTAAATGCATCCTAATACTATTTTTGTTTTTGATTTGCCAAGACCAAATCACAGAGATTATGTGACCTTTAAATCTTTATTTTGGTAAATAAATGCACATTACTTATATGCCAAAGAGAATGTTTATTTTTATTTACAAAACGCACATTAATTATCTCACAATGAGAATGCATGAATGCACGTCACTGTGGTCCCTAGCACAGACACATCACATGCACATCGAATTGGATTAGATCCAAGTACCCCCCCCTTTGGTACTTGGGAGCAGTAACGCCCCGCCACGGCTCCAATTATGTCACTGTGCATTCATACACCATTCAGGAACCTAGGATGACTTCTCCCTGGTCCTGGGGATCCCTACTCCACCAAAACTGAGGGTGACACCCTTATGTTTTCAGGAATGCCATCCCCCCACATTCACACATCATTCACACACATATACCAAATCATAAGTACAGTGTAAAAAAAAAAAAAAAAAGTACCCCTGCAAATTAGGGATGTTGCCGAGTGCTCCTTCTGGGCTGCCCACGGGCACGGTCACGGGGACGGGCACGGGGACGGCCACGGGGACGGCCATGGCCAACTGGGGGATCTTCACGGGGGGGGGTCTGTGCAGGGGAGGGAGTATTTTCAGGGGGGGGGGACTGTGCAGGGGAGGGAGTATTTTCAGGGGGGGGACTGTGCAGGGGAGGGAGTATTTTCAGGGCGGGGGGACTGTACAGGGGAGGAAGCAGCCTCCCCTGGTGTCTGTCCTCCTGCTGGCCTTCCCTCCAAGGCAACGGCTATCCTTGTCAGACAGGAAGTTATGTCAGCCGTATTGGCCTGCACAGCCCGGGTATTGGCCTGCACAGCCTGGGTGAGGGCAGTCACCTCCTGGGCCACACCTGTTGTGGCGTTCCTCAGGTCCCACAAACAGGTGATGACCCCCACGGAGTTGGTGGCCACGTCACCCAGTGACTCCCTCATTGCACCCAGGCTGGCTCCACCTTGCTCATAGTTTTTTGTATTGCAGACAGACTGCGGGTCTGCCGGACATTGTCCCTCAACAGACTGACCGGCAGACGCACCAACCCCCCCCTGTTTTCAGGGGTCGGCATCCTACTTGCCCCTGAGGCTTGTGGCCTTGGAGGAGGAGTTGGAGTGAGCCATGGGTGCTGCTGCATGTTGGAGGAGGGTTGGAAGGGGCGACCCATGATGGTGGCCTGACTTCTGGGCGCCTGTGGGGTTCCCTCAGGGGATGATTCAAAGGTCATATCTTGGCCCATCATTATTTCCTGCCCAATCAGAATATTGTCATCTTCCTCCCCCTCATCCTCCTCCCACTCAACATCCAAATTAGGGGAGTTGTGGGCACTCCCCTCCCATGGCGAATCCTGCCCTTCTTGGGACTCTGCATGAGCCTGTCTTGGGGGTGGTGCAGCAGCCTGCCCTGATGGGCCTGCAACCTCCTGACCTGATGGGCCAGCAACCTCGTGACCTGATGGGGCTGCCACCTCCTGGGCTGATGGGGCTGCCACCTCCTGGGCTGATGGGGCTGCCACCTCCTGGGCTGATGGGGCTGCCACCTCCTGGGCTGATGGGGCTGCCACCTCCTGGCCATCTGGGGAGGACACAAAACAATCACAGGTTGTTGGATCCATACACTTGGCACATCTTCCCTTCCCCCACCCACACATGCTAATCACCAGATAGAAATTCCTAAAAATTACCTGTCCTCATAAGAGGATCATTGTCAAAGCCAGGCAGGCCCACCACCTGCTGTGGGTGGAAACACTGGGCCACTGCCCATTCCTCCTCACTCATCCTGACTGGGCAGGGTCCCCCTCCTCCAGTGCCCCTGGTATGGGCATGCAGCGTTGCCAGCTTGTTCCGGGACACGCTCCTCAAGTCATTTATTTTTTTTTGAACTCCAGCGATGGTCCTGATCTCCCCCCCCCGCCGCATTGATCCGATCGGTGATCTTTTGAAGGATCTCCTTCCTCCTGGCCGGGGTGGTGGTGTGGCTCTCAGGGCCATGGAGAAATCACCCAAATTTAATGACGCCCTGAGCAAGTATATGCTTCTCTGCCGGAGAAAAATTTAGCTTCCTGCGCTTGGGAGCCATGACAGACAACACCCAGCAACAGGGAACTCAGCCAACAAACAAACAACAATACACACACACACCAAAGAAAATACAAACAAGCCAAAATAAAAAATAGACAGACAGCTACTATTAATTCGAAAACAAACAGGCAAAAAAGGAAAACAAAAAATATAAACAAAACCCAAAAAAAAATATTAGGAAAAACAAACAGGCAAACAATCAAAACCAAAAACAAATTAGCAAAAACAAACACCAACTATACCCTCCAACTTCACAAACACTTTTCTCACTAAACAATCTTACCAACAAACACTGACAAACGTTCAAAGCAGAAGCAACTTGCTTTAGGAAGGGAACACAGGGAAATACTTTTGCAATTGAAGTGTGTTTGACTGGGGCTATTTAGACACAGGGCGATCTTCAAACTAAGTACGCTTGGCCTTTTACCTATCTCACTGATTGCGCTGACCAAAGTTCTGCACATGCGCATTGAGGTCCAGATTCGTGCGCGCATGCGCAGTACGGCCGGCACTTCATTTGCATGGGGTCACGGCTCATTACAATGAAGCACGCCCACTTCATTCCCACTTGCCATAACCACGCCTTAGGCATTGAAACTTAAGTTAAGGATGGCGCAGTTTTGTGCGCAAATGCACTGAGAATACGGTAGTTACGACACCAACTTAGGGCGCCGTAACTTAAATGACATAAGTTAGATAATCCTAAATTTACACATGGTTTTGAGAATTTGGCCCAACATTTTATAAAACGAATGACACAGTGTGAAAAGTTCATGAAAAAAATATTATATGGAAATTTTGCATGAACACAATACATGAAAAAAAAACAAATTCCTTGCATAAAAAAAAAAAATATAATTATTTATCAGAAATCATTATCTTTATTTATTCATATACAGTGCCTTGAAAAAGTACTCATACGGCTTGAATTTTTCAAAATTCTGTCATGTTACAACCTAAAAAAACTTAAATGTATTTTTTTGGGATTTTATGTGATAGGTCAACACAAAGTGGCACATAATTGTGAAGTGGAAGGAAAATGATAAATGGTTTTCAATTTTTTTTACAAATAAATATGTGAAAAGTGTGGCATGTATTTGTATTCAGCCCCCCTGAGTCAATACTTTGTAGAACCACCTTTTACTGCAAATCCAGCTGCAAGTTTATTTTCGTATGTCTACCAGCTTTGTACATCTAGAGAGTGAAATTTTTGCCCATTCTTCTTTGCAAATTAGATCAAGCTCTGTCAGATTGGATGGAGAGCGTCTGTGAACAGAAATTTTCAAGTCTTGCCACAGATTCTCAATTGGATTTAGGTCTGGACTTTGACTGGGCCATTCTAACACATAAATATGCTTTGACCTAAACTATGTATTGACACCATTTAACCACTTAAGACCCGGACCAAAATGCAGCTAAAGGACCTTGCCCCTTTTTGCGATTCGGCACTGCGTCGCTTTAACTGACAATTGCGCAGTCGTGCGATGTGGCTGCCAAACAAAATTGGCGTCCTTTTTTCCCCACAAATAGAGCTTTCTTTTGGTGGTATTTGATCACCTCTGCCGTTTTTATTTTTTGCGCTATAAACAAAAATAGAGCCAATTTTGAAAAAAATGCAATATTTTTTACTTTTTGCTATAATAAATATCCCCCAAAAAAATATATAAAAAAAAAAATTTCCTCAGTTTAGGCCGATACGTATTCTTCTACCTGTTTTTGAAAAAAAATAAATAAATAAATCGCAATAAGAGTTTATCGGTTGGTTTGCACAAAATGTATAGCGTTTACAAAATAGGGGGTAGTTTTATTGCATTTTTATAAAAAACATTTTTTTTACTACTAATGGCGGCGAACAACGATTTTTTTCGTGACTGCGACATTATGGCGGACACTTCGGACAATTTTGACACATTTTTGGGACCATTGTCATTTTCACAGCAAAAAAAATGCATTTAAAATGCATTGTTTATTGTGAAAATGACAATTGCAGTTTGGGAGTTAACCACAGGGGGCGCTGTAGGGGTTATGTGTGACCTGAAGTGTGTTTACAACTGTAGGGGTGTGTGGCTGTAGGTGTGACATCATTGATTGTATCCCCCTATAAAAGGGATCACACGATCGATGACGGAGCCCCAGTGAAGAACGGGGAAGCTGTGTTTACACACAGCTGTCCCTATTCTTCAGCTCCGGGGACCGATTGCGGGACTCCAGCGGTGATCGGGTCTGCGGGTCCCGGTCACGGAGCTTTGGACCGGGTCTCGGGCACGCGCCCGTGACCCATGGCTGGACAATAGCACAGCACGTACCTGTACATGCATGTGCCCAGCCGTGCCATTCTGTTGACGTATATGTGCAGGAGGCGGTCCTTAAGTGGTTAAAGTCCCAGGGTTTAGTTTACCCAAGTCCTTATTCTTTTCTAAAATTTCAATAATGGGATGTGGTGTCTGGTTTTGAGGATCTGTGTCCCACAAATTGCTTTTGTTATTCCATTGTAGCTCTGGCTGTATGTTTATGGTCGTTGTCCTGCTTGAATGTGAACCTCCACCCCAGTCTCAAGTCTTTTGCAGACTCAGGTTTTCTTCTAAGATTGCCCTGCATTTGGCTCCATTTATCTTCCCATCAACTCTGACCAGCTTCTCTGTCCATGCTGAAGAAAAGCATCCCCACAACATGATGGTGGGTGGGTTCCTTGGCCTTCACAATGCTGTAGGTTCACTAAGGTTCTCTAATAAACCTCTGAAGGTTTCACAGAACATCTGTATTTATACTGAGATTAAATTACACACAGGTGCACTCTATTTACCAATTAGGTGACTTCTGAAGGTTCTACTAGACATTAGTTAGGGGTATCAGAGTAAAGGGCATTGAATACAAATGCACACTGCACTTCAGATATTTATTTGTAAAAAAATAATAATTGAAAACCATGTATCACTTTCCTTCCACTTCACAATTATGTTTCACTTTGTGTTGGTCTAGCACATAAAAACCCAATAAAATACATTTACGTTTTTGGCTGTAACAGACAAAATGTGGAACATTTCAAGGGGTATGAATGTAAATATTAGTAGTATTCTTAAATGGGTGTCAGCAAACAAAAGTAGGAAGACCAATCAATGTACTTTTAATGAGATATTATCAAATGTAGACCAACACATTATTCATAATCGTATGAAACATCCCATTCATGAGTGAGTCCCATTTGCTTCCTAGAACCCAAAGTGAAGATCCAGAATACTTGTTTTTATATAGCGGTCTGAATTTATCACCCCCCCCACCCTCTGTTATGTGGACTAGTTTATATTCTTTGATTTCCCAGGTGTTGGGTTTATAGGCCGTCTCTTATTTTCTGAAGCAATCCGGCAACTATTCTTTGGTGCATCAGGAGTTTATCGTGCAGAGTTTGGAATATCTGCTAACACATAATTTTTTATGTTGGGGACTGCTACCTCCAGAGGTGCGGGGCCTCTATGGGAACTTAGTTCTCCCTTTTCCAGGCCAATCTTTTTATGGGCTTGTGGAAGAGGTCCTGCATCTTTGGGGCTGGCTGGACCCGTCAACCATTTATTCAATTTTATTTCCGATTTTATTGATGACCTTTTTACTTCCAGTTCGAGAGAGACAGTTTGGAGAATTTGCTTAATTATTGACATTGGATTACATTTAAAATGTATGGGCCATATGGACCATAGGTTTGTTTCCTTTCTGGATGTCACTGTGGTGGGTGAGGATTGCAGGGTAACCTCCAAGCTTAACAGGAAACCATCTGGCGGCAATGGTAAGAGCCGATTTTGGGCATCCTATCCACACAATATCCCTGTTGGATAAAATGAATAAATATAAATAAATACTCTTCTCCATGTATTGTGTTTTATACAACTTTCTAATAATTTTTTCATAAATTTTTCACATTGTGTCATTGGTTTTATAAGATGTTATTTCTATTGGTTCTGTAGATTGTGTTTTTGCAATTAAGAGATTATCAAATACACACACTAAATAAATAATGGTGCGCTTATTCAGCAAGTGTAATCAGTCATTTAACCACCAACAGTGATGTACCAAAAATAAAATAAAAAAATACCCCCAAAGTACCTTGCATATCCACTTATCTAAAATTAATCAAATCTTCATTATAATACTTATGAATATAATATCAAACAATGTGTAACCACACGCATAAAAATTAAATATAAATACAATATCTTAAAGTCTAAATGATAATATACATGTTAAAAACCTTGAGATCTGAGCAGGAAATCTCTTTAAAACAGTAGACCTGCTCCAATATGTGCAGAAATAGTGTTGAATAGTGGTTAAATATGTTCCACCAACCACCTCTGAGTGAATTGGCTGCTCACCTTTAGTGATGTCGCGAACCTAAAATTTTCGGTTCGAACGGCGAACGCGAACTTCCGCAAAAGTTAGCGAACCGGGCGAACCGCCATAGACTTCAATGGGCAGGCAAATTTTAAAACCCACAGGGGCTCTTTCTGGCCACAATAGTGATGGAAAAGTTGTTTCAAGGGGACTAACACCTGACCTGTGGCATCCTGGAGGGGAATCCATGGCAAAACTCCCATGGAAAATTACGTAGTTGTCGCAGAGTATGTTTTTAATCCATAAAGGGCATAAATCACCTAAGATTCATAAATTGCTTGGAATAATGTGCTTTAAAACATCAGGTATGATGTTGTATCGATCAGGTAGTGTAAGGGTTAGGGTTACAGACAGGGTTAGGGTTAGGGTAACAGATAGGGTTAGGGTTACAGTCTGTAACACTAACCCTAACCCTGTCTGTAACCCTAACCCTATCTGTAACCCTAACCCTGTCTGTAACCCTAACCCTGTCTGTAACCCTAACCCTATCTGTAACCCTAACCCTATCTGTAACCCTAACCCTATCTGTAACCCTAACCCTGTCTGTAATAGGGTTGGGGTTCACAGTGAAAGACCAAACTCTGACTATGTCCTCAGAACTTTTCGAGTTCAGGGTACGTGGCCTCTGAACACTGGGCATTTTTCTAGGGCCAAAGGGAATCACAGCACCATGACCACGACGGCCCCTGCGGGGTGGCCTGCCTCTGCCTGTCATTTTTTTTAGATTAGTTTCGTTGTACTATGCGTGCAAGCTACTGTGCCACCAGATATGAGATGTGGCACTGGACAGGTGGGCACAGTTTACCCTGTGAGGCAAAGACACCCTGGCAGACAAATGACTACTATTATGTATTGCAGTGAATTTTGTTTTTATATCTTATCAACTGTGCCAACACAATATAGATGAGATGTGGCACTGGACAGGTGGGCACAGTTTACGCTGTAAGCATGGGCCCCTTACATTACACAGCACCCCACAGCTCTGGACCCCTTTACATAGCACCCTGCACCACTGGACCCCTTTATATTACACAGCAGCTTGCACCACTGGGCCCCTTACATTACACAGCACCCTGCACCACTGGACCCCTTTATATTACACAGCACCCTGCACCCCTTTACATTACACAGCACCCTGCACCTCTGGACCCCTTTACATTACACAGCCCCCTGCACCACTGGGCCCCTTACATTACACAGCCCCTTGCACCTCTGGACCCCTTTACATTGAATAGTACCCTGCACCTCTGGACCCCTTTACATTACACAGCACTGCACCAGTGGACCCGTTTACATTACACAGCACTGCACCAGTGGACCCCTTTACATTATACAGCACTGCACCACTGGAACCCTTTACATTACACAGCACTGCACCACTGGAACCCTATACATTACACAGCACTGCACCTCTGGACCCCTTTACATTACACAGCACTGCACCTCTGGACCCCTTTACATTACACAGCCCTGCACCACTGGACCCCTTTACATTACACAGCACCTCTGGACCCCTTTACATTACACAGCACTGCACCACTGGACCCCTTTACATTACACAGCACCACTGGACCCCTTTACATTACACAGCACTGCACCACTGGACCCCTTTACATTACACAGCACTGCACCACTGGACCCATTTACATTACACAGCACTGCACCCCTTTATATTACACAGCACCCTGCACCTCTAATCTAACTAAACTATACAGTGTATAAATACATGTACAACTCCTGGTGATGTATATATATCCTCTACACACTAACATTAACTGACTAGCCTGCCTGCTCTAACTAACTTCAAAAAATTACACTCTCTCTCTGTCTGTCTCTCTCTGTAAACCACGCAGTACAGATTACAGAGAAAAAAAAGCAGACTGATTGATTAGCCCTAACAAGGGCTGTTTGGGGTGCTGTTCTAACAGCAGAGATCAGATGAGTCTTTCAGGACTGGAGTACACTGGCCTAAGCTAGAGCTTTCCCTATCCACTTAAGGACCGGACCAATATGCTGCCTAAAGACTGTTTTTACAATTTGGCACTGCGCTGTTTTAACTGATAATTGCGCGGTCATGCAATGTTGTACCGAAACGAAATTTGCGTCCTTTTCTTCCCACAAATAGAGCTTTCTTTTGATGGTATTTGATTGCCTCTGCGATTTTTATTTTTTGTGATATAAACGGAAACAGACCGAAAATTTTGAAAAAAAAAAGATTTTTCTTATAACAAAAAGTAAAAAATATCGAATAAACTAAATTTTAGTCAAACATTTAGGCCAAAATGTATTCAGCCACATGTCTTTAGTAAAAAAAAAAAAAATCGCAATAAGCGTATATTTATTGGTTTTCGCAAAAATTATAGTGTCTACAAACTAGGGTACATTTTCGGGAATTTACACAGCTTTTATTTTATGACTGCCTATCTCATTTCTTGAGGTGCTAAAATGGCAGGGCAGTACAAAACCCCCCCAAATGACCCCATTTGAAAAGTAGACACCCCAAGGAAACTGCTGAGAGGCATGTTGAGTCCATTGAATATATTTTTATTTGTTTTTCCCAAGTGATTGAATAATGACAAAAAAAAAAAAATTACAAAAAGTTGTCACTAAATGATATATTGCTCACACATGCCATGGTTATATGTGGAATTGCACCCCAAAATACATTCTGCTGCTTCTTCTGAGTACGGAGATACCACATGTTTGGGACTTTTTTGGGAGCCTAGCCACGTACGGGACCCCGAAAATCATGCACCGTCTTCAGCATTTCTAAGGGTGCAAATTTTTGATTTCACTACTCACTACCTATCACAGTTTCGAAGGCCATAAAATGCCAAGATGGCACACAACCCCCCCCCCCAAATGACCCCATTTTGGAAAGAATACACCCCAAGTTATTTGCTGAGAGGCATGTGGAGTCCATGGAATATTACATTTTTTTGCCCTAAGTGATTGAATATTGACCAAAAAAATTTAAAAATTTAAAATAAAAAATAAATGACAAAACGTTGTCACTAAATTATATATTTCTCACACATGCCATGGTTATATGTGGAATTGCACCCCAAAATACATTCTGCTGCTTCTCCCGAGTACGGGGATACCACATGTGTGGGACTTTTTGGGAGCTTAGCCACGTACGGGACCCCGAAAACCAATCACCACCTTCAAGATTTCTAAGGACATAAATTTTTGATTTCACTCACACAAATCTTGAAGGCGGTGATTGGTTTTTGGGGTCCCGTACGCGGCTAGGCTCCCAAAAAGTCCCACACATGTGGTATCTCCGTACTCAGGAGAAGCAGCAGAATGTATTTTGGGGTGCAATTCCACATATAACCATGGCATGTGTGAGCAATATATCATTTAGTGACAACTTTGTGCAAAAAAAAATCAGTTTATCATATTCTCGCAACTTGTGTCAAAATATAAAATATTCCATGGACTCGACATCCCTCTCAGAAAATAGCTTGGGGTGTCTACTTTCCAAAATGGGGTCATTTGGGTTTTTTTTGTGCTATTTTGGCATTTTATGGCCTTCGAAACTGTGATAGGTAGTGAGGAGTGAAATAAAAAATGTACACCCTTAGAAAGCCTAAAGGCGGTGATTGGTTTTTGGGGTCCCGTACGCGGCTAGGCTCCCAAAAAGTCTCACACATGTGGTATCCCCATACTCAGGAGAAGCAGCAGAATGTATTTTGGGGTGTAATTCCACATATGGGGGGGGGGAGTATGCTTTGCGCGTGGGTGTAAGCGTTACTGGCACTAACTAGCTACCTAGCGGCACCAGCGACACTAATACAGTGATCAGATAAATGATCGCTTAGTGACGCTGGCAATAGGGGGGTGAAAGGGTTAACTCTAGGGGCAATCAGGGGTTAAAACCTTTATTAGAAAATGTATAGGGGTACCTAGCGCTATAAAAACCTAGCGGGCGAACCTCAAAAAATAACTAGCTACCTAGCGGCACTAATACAGCGATCAGAAAAACGATCGCTTAGTGAAGCTGGTAATAGGGGGTAAAAGGGTTAACTCTAGGGGCAATCAGGGTTAAAACCTTTATTAGAAAATGTATGGGGTTACCTAACGCTATAAAAACCTGGTGGGCGAACCTCAAAAAATAACTAGCTACCTAGCGGCACTAGCGACACTAATACAGCGATCAGAAAAACGATCGCTTAGTGACGCTGGCAAAAGGGGGGTGAAAGGGTTAACTAGGGGGTGATCAAGGGGTTAAAACCTTTATTGGGGGGGGTAGGGGGCTACCCTGGACCTAACACTAACTGCCTGACACTAACTGCCTGTCACACTGACACTAAATGCAGTGATCAGTAAATAAACACTGCTATTTAGTGACAGTGTGACAGGGGGGGGGCTGGGGGGGGGATGATCGGGGGGTGACCGGGGGGGGGGGGGGGGGTTTGTGTGCCTATGTGTACAGGTGTCAGTGTAGTGATTGTGTACTCACTGTGTGATGTCTCCGCTCCTCCACCGGACGAATATACCGGCGGGAGGAGCGGTGACATCACTTCCTCCTCTGCCTGTGTTTACAATGCAGGCGGAGGAGGGCGGGGGGAGGACGCGCATTGGCTGATAGCGATCCGGAGGGGGCGGACAAAAATGAACCACCGCCCCCTCATCCCGGATCGCTCCTGAAGCCAACCGGACCGCCGCAAGTACCGGGGGGGTCCCGATCGGACCCCCGACCCACGTCAAGCAGAGCACGTACAGGTACGTTGATGTGCCTGTCCGTGCCATTCTGCCGACGTATATCTATCTACATGCGGCGGTCTGGAAGTGGCTATAAAATCAGCAGAAGCAACTCTGTCCCTCTCACTAAGAATGCAAGTTCAGAATGAATTTAAAATGGATGCTGCCCGAGAGGTGGGAGGGTCAGGGAGGGAGGGTATGCTGCTGATTGGCTGGAATGTGTCTGCTGACTGTGAGGTAGAGGGTCAATGTATGCTCAATGTTAATTAATAGGAGGCGGATCGAACATCGCATATGTTCGCCCGCGGCGGCGAACAAGCGAAAATCGCTGCGAACTATTCGCTGACGAACAGATCTGTAGATCTCTACTCACCTTATGTCATGATCAGGAGTCGGGCTTGAAGACCAGTAGCTATAGCAGTTGCAGGACAGGTATACAGGCAGTCACTTCTGGCAGATACTAGCAAAGTACTAGCTGGTGTTTACCAGAGCTCCTGATGGTGGAGATGGATTTAGCTGCTAGCTAGTACCAGGTCGCGGTCCTCAGGTTTGCCCCACCAGGGTGTGAGCAAGCGGGGGTTCAGTAGCGGATAAGCAAATAAAAGTTAAACAGCAGCATGGTCAGTAAGCAAGCCAAAAAGGTCGGTAAAGAGTAGTTGCAGGTTGGGATCAGGCAGTAGAGTAGTGAAGGAACAAGCCAAGGGTCAATCACAAGTGGTAGCAAATACAGATGGCAGCAGGACGCCAAAAAGCACAGCACTGGCTGAGAAGCACAATAACCTGGCAAAGAGGAAGTGCGGATACCAGGCTTTTATAGGAAGTTCATGGGAGGAGCAAGGGGATCAAGGTTCAACAGCAATCAAGACACAAGGCAGGGTTGTCCAACGGATCAGATAGTTTTGTCCAGCAGATCAGGCAGGGAGCTGTCCAGCATTCCAGATAGCTCAGTGGGAAGAGTCAGTGCCAGACACAGAAGAGGTCCCCAGGTTCAAGCCCAGGTCCTGACACCTTATGGGTCTAATCACACCTTGTATATGTAGCGCCTGGTTACTTAACCACTTCCATACCGGGCCTATTTTGGCACTTCTCTCCTACATGCATAAATCATAATTTTTTGTTAGAAAATTACTCAGAACCCCCAAACACTATATATGTTTTTTTAGCAGACACCATAGGGAATAAAATGCCGGCCATTGCAACTTTTTATCTCGCACAGTATTTGCGCAATAATTTTTTAAACACCTTTTTTTGGGGAAAAAAACAGTTTTGTGAATTCAAAAATAACAAAACAGTAAAGTTAGCCCATTTTTTTTGTATAATGTGAAATACGAAGTTACGCCGAGTAAATAGATACCTAACATGTCACGCTTTAAAATTGCGCACACTCATGAAATGGCGCCAAACGTCAGTACTTAAAAATATCCATAGGCGTCACTTTTTTTTTTTACAAGTAACAAATTTAGAGTTACAGAGTAGGTCTAGTGCTAGAATTGTTGCTGGCGCTCTAACGCACGCGGTGATACCTCACATGTGTGGTTTGAACGGCGTTTACATATGTGGGCGGGACTTACATGTGTGTTCGCTTCTAAACGCGAGCTACCGGGGATTATTTTATTTTTGATTTTACTCGATTTCTTTTATTTTCACACTTTTTTTGTCATTTTTCTTTCTATTTTAAGGAATGTAAACATCCCTTGTAATAGGAATGTTTGTGACAGGTACTCTTTATGGAGAGATGCAGGGTCAATAAGACCCCACATCTCTCCTCCAGGCTGGAAAGCATTAGATCGTGAAAAAAAATTCACCGATCTAATGCTTTCAGCCGCGATTGCGGCTGTGTTTACATTCCAGGACCCGGGCGTGAAGTCATAAAATTGCGCCCGGGCCTCCGACGATCATAGAGATGACTGGTGACCATCTGGTCACCAGTCTACTCTATGGTTTCCATCGGAAGCCGGCGGATCGTTCCTCCGGGTCTCCGATGGCAAAGGAGAGCCCGGAGAAGCACCGGATGGCGGCGGGAGGGGGGGCTTTCCCTTCCGCCGCCTATAAGAACGATCAAGCGGCGGAACCGCCTCTATGATTATTTTTATGGTGCAGGGATTCGCCGGCTGAAGAGATGGATATCTGAATGATGCCTGTAGCTGCAGGCATCATTCAGATATCCCCACTGAAAGTCCAGGACGTCATATGACGTCCTTGGGCGGGAAGTGGTTAAAAGGTACCGATGCTAGTCAAAATTAGAGGAGGATCAGAGTGTTAACTGACTCTGATCCAATTATTATGTTCTAAAACTAGGTCTTTGTCTCAGCTTGGCTGTGCTGTGGGCTGTCTATTGTTACTGGGGTGTAGTTCCTACCCCAGGACAGTGGGTAACAGCAGTGTATTCAAGGTTTGGGTGCTCTTCCCCAGCGGCCAATCAGGAGGGTTGAGCCTCGCTGTGCATGGCACAAATTGAGGAATTGAGAGAGGAATGGTGCAAGGATGCAATCTGGGAATATTTGAATGTCCCAGGTGCTGCTCGTGACACGTGCTATACTTTTGTCAATCTAGGCCATCGGTTTGAGGATTGCTTAAAAGAATGGAGCCCTGGTCTGTACATCTACAGTGATCGAGTGGTTCTTAAAAGTCCTGGAAAAGTGGATCAAGTTTATTCAATCACCACAAGAAATGCCAGGGGTTATGTGATTTCTTTGCCGGATCCAAGGTTCTACAAGTAGGCCCAATGCCTATAGTGTCACTTTGTTCGCTGCTTTCTGAAAGAAGTCATGGACGACAGTGATCGCCCCTTTTCGGTTTTGTTTTCATCTTTTTTTTTTTCTCCAGATCCACATTTTGGGCTGTAATGTGAAGAACTTCCGGGAAGGGGATATTTTGATAAGTTAGTAAGAATAGGGTCTTGCCGACTTCATCACTTCAAGAAAAGAAAGAAAGAAGAGAAAAGTTTTTTTCTTTCTCCTGATGGCTCTAATTTGAGCATGGACTGCCTTATGATGGTAGTACTAGCGCACTGACCACTAGGGGCAGTGTTCTGCAACTTCTACCACTGCAGAGACTAACTTGTACATATAGACCCAGGTTCTCAAAGGAGATACAAGGTCGTATCTCCAGATACACCATCGTATCTCTGAGTCTGAGCCGTCGTATCATGGCGCCTGATTCAAAGAGTCAGATACGCCAAAATTTCACTAAGATATGACCAGTGTAAGTCTCTTACGCCGTCGTATCTTAACTGCATATTTACGCTTAACTGCATAGGTAGGCTATACCCACTCTGGCTGGAGTTGTGAAGAATACAAAGGGCCTGATTTACTATGCTCTGTGCGCTGCGCTGGTTCATGCCTTAAATAGTGCGCCGGGTGGAGGCTTAATTAGGCGCATGAACCAGCGTAGCAGCCGGCACATTGAAAGTAATATGTAAAGCCGCGCCGAACTCCCTATAGAAGTCTATGGGAGAAATCAAAAGTGTTCATTTTAAAGGCTAATCTGCTAGTTTTGTCCTAAAAAGTGTTTGGGGACCTCAGTCCTGCCCCAGGGAACATGTATCAATGTTTTTTTTATTTTTTAAAACGGCCGTTTTTTCGGGAGCAGTGAAATTAATAATTCTTAAAGTGAAACAATAAAAGTGAAATATTCCTTTAAATTTCGTACCTAGCATATGTAATGTCAGCATATGAAATAGCGCATTTTTCCCGCACTTAGAACTGCCCCTGCACAAAATGACATTCAGAAGGAAAAAAGTCATTTAAAAATTCACACGCGGCTATAATGAATTGTTGGCTCTGACAATTCTAAAGGGATTCATTCATAAAACAAACAAAAAAATGTGTAGGGGTTCCCCCAAATTAAATTACCAGGCCCTTCAGGTCTGGAATGGATATTAAGGGGAACCCCGCCATAAAAACAAAAAAAAAAAGACGTGCGGTTCCCGGCAAATATCCATTCCAGGCCCTTCAGGTCTGGTGTGGATTTTAAGGGGAACTCCACCCCAAATTGAAAAAAAATGGCGTGGAGTCCCCCTAAAAATCCACACCAGACCCTTATCCGAGCACGTTGACCTGGCCAGCCGCAGAAAAGAGGGGGGGACAGAGTGCGGCCCCCCCTCCCCTGAACCGCACCAGGCCACATGCCCTCAACATGGGGAGGATGTCCCCATGTTGATGGGGACAAGGGCCTCATCCCCACAACCCTTGCCCGGTGGTTGTGGGGGTCTGCGGGCGGGGGGCTTATCAGAATCTGGAAGACCCCTTTAACAAAGGGGACCCCCAGATCCTGGCCCCCCCCCTATGTGAAATGGTAATGGGGTACATTGTACCTCTACCATTTCACCCCAAAAAAAATGTCAAAGTGTTAAAAATGACAGTAGCCGGTTTTTGACAAATCTTTTAATAAAATCTTCTTTTCTTCTTTCCTTCGGGTTTCTTCCGCTGCTTCTATCTTGGGTCTTCTCGTCCACATCTTGCCCGACGTCTTCTTCTATCTTCTCCGTCCGTCCTTCAGCCTTCTGGTCCCGCATCTTGCCCGTTGTCTTCTCCTGTCTTCTTCTCCGTCCGTCCGCCAGCCTCCTCGTCCGCATCTTGTGTCTTCTCCGGTCTTCTCGGTCCGCCAGCCTTCTCGTCCACATCTTTTTCTTCCCCGGACCCAGCGTTTGAATTTGATTTGGCCGCCGTGTTGCGCTCCTGGGACCCGCCCCCCTCTGACGCCACAAGTAAACTCCTTCGAAGGTCATGTGCGTCAGAGGGGGGCGGGGTCACAGAGCGTCACACAGCGGGGGAATTCAATTTCAAGCGCGCCGCCCGGAGAAGAAGTTCCCGCTGTGTCACACTCATGTGACCCCGCCCCCTCTGACACACATATGCCACACGCGGACTTTCATATGAGTTTACTTGTGGCGTCAGAGGGGGGCGGGTCCCAGGAGCGGGAACACGGCGGCCAAAACAAATTCAATCGCGGCGTCCGGGGAAGAAAAAGATGTGGACGAGAAGGCTGGCGGACGGACGGACGGAGAAGAAGACCGGAGAAGACAACGGGCAAGATGCGGGACCAGAAGGCTGAAGGACGGACAGAGAAGATAGAAGAAGACGTCGGGCAAGATGTGGACGAGAAGACCCAAGAAAGAAGCAGCGGAAGAAACCCGAAGGAAAGAAGAAAAGAAGATTTTATTAAAAAGATTTGTCAAAAACCGGCTACTGTCATTTTTAACACTTTTGACATTTTTTTGGGGGTGAAATGGTAGAGGTACAATGTACCCCATTACCATTTCACATAGGGGGGGGCCAGGATCTGGGGGTCCCCTTTGTTAAAGGGGTCTTCCAGATTCTGATAAGCCCCCCGCCCGCAGACCCCCACAACCACCGGGCAAGGGTTGTGGGGATGAGGCCCTTGTCCCCATCAACATGGGGACATCCTCCCCATGTTGAGGGCATGTGGCCTGGTGCGGTTCAGGAGAGGGGGGGGCGCACTCTGTCCCCCCCTCTTTTCTGCGGCCGGCCAGGTCAACGTGCTCAGATAAGGGTCTGGTGTGGATTTTTAGGGGGACTCCACGCCATTTTTTTTCAATTTGGGGTGGAGTTCCCCTTAAAATCTACAACAGACCTGAAGGGTCTGGTATGGATATTTGGGGGGACCCTACGCCATTTTTTTGGGGGGTTTTTACGGCAGGGTTCCCCTTAATATCCATTCCAGACCTGAAGGGCCTGGTAATTTAATTTGGAGGGACCCCCATTTTTTTTTTTTTTTTTTTATTATTTTTAATGAGCAATGACTGTATTCTTTATAGCCATGAGTACTTTAAACTTCCTTTTTTTTGTTTCACTTCAGAAAAGACATCTTGTACAGGGACAGTTCTAAGCACGGGAAACATGCGTGTACCCCCTCCCCCCTGTATGAAATTTAAAGGAATATTTCACTTTTATTATTTCACTTTAACCACTTCCATACCGCGCCTATTCTGGCACTTCTCTCCTTGATGTAAAAATTATATTTTGTTCCTGGGAAATGAATCAGGACCCCCAAACATTATATATAATTTTTTAGCAGACACCCTAGGGAATAAAGTTAGCAGTCATTTTTTATTTGATTTCCAACGGTATTTGCGCAATAATTTTTCTAACGCCTTTTTTTTGGCCCCAAAAAAAAACACGGTTCATGAATTTAAAAAAAAAAAAACAGTAAAGTTAGCCCAATTTTTATGGATAATGTTAACGATGATGTTACACCGAGTAAATAGATACCTAACTTGTCACGCTTTAATATTGTACACACTCATGGAATGGCGCCAAACTTCGGGACATAAAAATATCCATAGGCGATGCTTGTTTTTTTTTTACAGGTGACCAGTTCAGAGTTACAGAGGAGGTCTAGGGCTAGAATTATTGCTCTCGCTCTAACGCACGCGTCAATACCTCACATGTGTGGTTTGAATGGTGTTTACATATGTGGGCGGGACTTACATGCATATTTGCTTCTGAGTGCGAGCTTCTAGGGACAGGGGCGTTATTTTTTTATTTATTTTTTTACCTCATATTTTTATTCTTGCACTTTTTTGACACTTTTTTTGATTTTGGATCACTTTTCTTCCTATTACAAGGAATGTAAACATCCCTTGTAATAGGACTAGTGTGTTACAGGTCCTCTTTATGGAGAGAGGCGGGGTCAATAAGGCTGGAAAGCATGGTATTGGAGAAAAAAAAAGATCTCATGCTTTCAGCTGCAATAATGTTCGTTCAGCACAGTGGTGTAGTGTATAGCACTTTGACCTAGCAGCAAAAGGGTCGCTGGTTCGAATCCCGCCCGTGACAGCATCTGCATGGAGTTTGCATGTTCTCCCTGTGCCTGCGTGGGTTTCCTCCCACAATATAAAAACACGCTGTAAATCGGATCCGGTCTAAATAAGCCCTAATATGCAGTAGTATATTTAGGTTTTGTGCTGCCCTAGGCCTGACTACATTTCTGCACCTCCTAATAGAAAAATGACCCACCCCTTCCTGTCAAGGTCACACCCTGTTTTTGTATGACCCGCCCAGGAATTTTCAGGGGACCCACACACTAGTTCTGGGGGGGAGGGGGGCACTGGATTCCCTTAACCACTTCCATACCAGGCACTTACGCACCTTCCCGCCCAAGCCAATTTTCAGCTTTCAACACTGTCGCACTTTGAATGGCAATTGCGCGGTCATACAACACTGTACCCAAACAAAATTGGCGTCCTTTTCCCCCCACAAATAGAGCTTTCTTTTGTTGTTATTTGATCACCTCTGCGATTTTTTTTGGTGCACAACAACTAAAAAAAGACTGCAAATTTAAAAAAAAAAAACGTTATTATTTTTTTAGGTTAATTTTTTCTCTTTCAATTACGGGCACTGATATGGCGGCACTGATGGGCACCGATGAGATGGCACTGATGGACATCGATGAGGTAGTACTGACGGGCACAGATGAGGTGGCATTGATTGGCGGCGCTGGTATGCGGCACTGATGGGCACTCATAGGCGGCACTGATGGGCACTCATGGGCGGCACAGATGGGCACTCATGGGCGGCACTTATGGGTGGCACTGATGGATACTTATGGGTGGCACAGGTGGGCACTGATAGGTGGGCACTGTGCATGGATGGGCACTGTGGGGTGGCACTGATGGACACTGTGAGGTGGCACTGATGGACACTGTGGGGTGGCACTGATTTTCCCAGGTTGCCAGTCAGTGCCCATTTGTGGGCACTGATTGGCATCTTTTTTCTTTTTTCTTTTTTTTAATGCTTTTTGTTTTTTTTTCCATATTTTTTTTTTTGCCCACCCTGGTGGTCCAGTGTGGTGATCCGAGGGGGGGCTGCGCTGATAAACAATCAGCGCAAACGCCCCCTGTCAGGAGAGCCGCCGATCGGCTCTCCTATACTCACGTCTGTCAGACGCGAGTGAGGAAGAGCCATCGATGGCTCTTCCTGTTTACATCGTGATCAGCCGTGATTGGACACGGCTGATCACGTGGTAAAGAGTCTCCGTCTCCGTGAGAGACTCTTTACCGAGATCGGAGATGCAGGGTGTCAGACTGACACCCCGCATCACCGATCGCCGCGCTGCGTGCCCCCACAGGCGCGCGCGGCATGAAATCCTGCAGGACGTCCTGTCAGGATTGTGTAACCACTTCCCGGACGTAAATCGGCCATAGGCTGGGTGGGAAGTGGTTAATTTGCATAGTTTTTCTCTCACTTCCTGTTTGGCTATGGGGCAGGAAGTGAAGGCAAATCTCCCCAATTGGACACAGATAATACAAAATAAACTGACAGGGCCTATAACCAGGGGCGTCCCTAGGGGGGGCCAGAGGGGGCCCTGACCCCCCCAACATCATGCTGTGCCCCACCATGTGCCCCCCCAAAAAAAAAAAAATTTTTGTATTTTGCTCCCCGAGAGGGAGAGCGTCCCCAGTCAGCTCTGCAGGGGATTCCTCCCCCTCCCTCTGCTCGCCATCACTGCATAATGCGAGCGCTCACACAACCAGATATTCTAGCCTGGACCGTGTTTAAGTGTGTGCACTGCAGACTGCAGTACACTGTAATCACTGAACTACATTATCTCCATCCCTTCTCTCTCCCCCGTCTGTCTCCCTCCCCCTCTCCTGTTCTTTCAAAACATTCACAATTTACTTTCACTTTCAGTTAGGCAGATTGCATGAAAGAAACTTGCATGATTCCCCCATTAACAGAGGTGACAGGGGAATATCCCTCCTGCCCAGCAATTATATTCTCCCGACAAACAGTGATTATCACCAGTGGCTATACAGAAACCACTAGTGATAATTATAAGAGAATCTGCTAATTAATGGTTCAAATCTCAGCCAGTTTCTGCTGAACCAGCTGAGATTTAAACTGTCTATGGCTGGTCTTAGCTCTTAGGCAGCCCATACATTGATTAGCACTGTGGAGCCCATCTCTATTGGTTGTAGACAGTTGAGCTCCCTGCAGGTTGCTTAGCAGCAGTGGACCCTTCTCTGACATGCTGATCGGGATGCAATCCAGGTGATGCTCTTAGTCAAATCCTAGTCATAAATATCAAAGATTTTATTGATCAAAGCCCACACTTTACAGGCATAGAGCCCACATGGCTGCTGATCATACGGTTGATTATATTCATGTGGTTGTACTCTTGATGCTAATAAATACTGTGTTTATTAGATCTGACTGGGAGCATCACCTGGATCACATGCCGATCAGCATGTCAACAGAGAAGGTTATACAGCATTACTGCTGCTAGGTGACCAGCTGGGGGCTCAGCTCTCTATAACCAATAGTGCCAGCCTTCCCCTGCATGCACCCATAATGTCACCAGCACTAGGTCCTAATAGACTGCCGCCGCTGCCAAGGAGACAGATGCCAGACCAGCGCTGTAAATAGCAGCGACAGGACAGCTGGGGATCCCCACTGTGGCAGAACCCCAGGGCCCGGTGGCAAGACAACCTTTGCAACAATGATAGTTCTCCCACTGCTTTGGACCCTTACATTTTCTTGGTGTGCTGGTGACATATCTCTTGTTTTCTGCCACCCTGGGGGGCCCCAGTATAGTAGGAAGGGAGCTCACTGCAGAACATATGAAAGGGCCCATAGTGGGATCGTAGTAAAGGGTCCCAGGATATATATATATATATATATATATATATATATAATTGCATTTTATAGTTGGCCCCCCTACTTTTGTCCCTGTCCCCCCATGTGCCCCCCCTAAATATGAAAGCTGGAGACGCCACTGCCTATAACCCTCCCTCACTCTATCCAAAATTAAAGAAAATAAAACTTGTTGATTATAGTTCTAGTCAGGGGCGGACTGACCATTGAGTCACTCGGGCACTGCCCGAGGGCCCCATGCCACTAGGGGGCCCCATCCGGGTTGCCAGGCTCAGTAAAACCAGGGACAGTATGTAAAAATCTGTGTTTTTTTTAGATCTGTCCCTGATATGTCCGAAAATGACATGCTTTTAATGTGAATATCCCAAGATTTTAGCTGCCCGCCTCTGCACTACCTCCTGGCGTGGTGGCCATCTGTAAGCCAGAGGGGCCCCATAATCTTCTATTGCCCGGGGGCCCCATGAGTTGTCAGTCCGCCCCTGGTTCTAGCTTAAGCACAAATTTCATAGAGTTTTATTGAGAGCCCTAAGAAAATATAACCATGCCAATAGGCCAGGATACAGCGTTGCTAATATGTAGGAATGTGTGTGTTAGAGCACCCCACCCAATGTTAACTAAAAAATTATTAATTTGCAAATAAGTATTATCTGCTCATTTTTTGGGGATGTCTGCACCCCTGATAGTGACAACATTTGTGAGGTGTCTTCACCCTTTCTAATTCATTCACTTCCTGTCACATAGCCAAACAGGAAGTGAGGGTAAAACCTTACTAATATCTTTTCTTGGGGACACAGAGATCAATCTAAATAGTTTCCCATTATGTAAATTGCACTCTAGCATTTTGCTGTGTACACCCCAAATTATTAGGGATCTTGGACTTTGGGGTCCATTTACTAAAGGCAAATCCACTTTGCACTACAAGTGCAAAGCAAGGAAGAAAACAAAACAACTTTGCTTCTACAGGATTGGATGTTAAAACCATCAGTGCTTCCTCTCTGATTTTCAGCAACTATGCTTGTACTGCAGAGTGGCTTTGCCTTTACTAAACCCCAAACTAATTAATCATTTGGGGCAGGGATCCTCAAACTACGGCCCTCCAGCTGTTGTAGAACTACACATCCCATGAGGCCTTGTAATGCACTGACATTCACAGACATGACAAGGCATGATGGGAATTGTAGTTCCTGAACAACTGGAGGGCCGTAGTTTGAAGACCCATGATTTGGGGTGTACACAGCAGTGCTGGAGTGCAATTTGCTTAATGGGGACACTAGTTAGATTGACCTGTGTGCCCAAGAAATGACACTGGTAGGGTTTTAACCTCACTTCCTGTTCAGCTGTGTGACAGGAAGTGAAGCCAATTTTAAGAAAAGGGACACAAAGCTCAACCCAAAAATAAAAAAACACAAAGCAGGGGTTCTAACACTCACTTGGCTTCCTTCAAACACCCACAATTTGAATAGGATTGCCTTGCGCTAGATTTAAGCACAGTGCTGTAAATCAGCACGTCAAGCCTGTCCACCAATAGCAAACCCCCCCCCCCCACACAGGCCATGTTTGCAGGTTTTCCTTCATCTTGCACATGTGCTTTAAAAGACAGTCTGGACAGCAATTCTTGATAAGAGAAATCCACAAAACATGTCCTGTCGGGGGTACTTGAGGGCTGAGGACCACTGCAGAAAAAAGAAAATACTTACCAGTTTTGTCTTTAAAGTCATGGAGAATAAACATGGCAAACATTTCATGATTACACGCCAGGAAAGAAGCTTAGACAAAAATCACACATAATTTGTTAGGCCCAAACCGATTTCAGCTGCAGCTGTCAACATATGTAGCATGAAAAAGTAACAAAAGACAAACTTAAAAATTTTAAAGTAATTGGTCAACAAAACAAGGAAAGCAAAAAAAGACAAACAAACACAAACAAAAATACATTTCAAAATTCTAAATAACCATAGCTTTAACATCTTCACACATTTTTCATAAAATAAGGCCACATAGACAAATACATCAAAGTGAACATCATTTAAAAATAAACCAAAACCATTGGCAAAACAAAACCCATGCAACAAACCACATTTGTGTTTAGCAACAGCATTTCTGCCAGCCTGCCCCTTCTGAGGGCAGCTGAGGACTGATCGATCCCTGCTTTTTATAACAGTGCTAGTAATGAAGCAATTGAAATCACATGAACAAATTGCAGTCTCTAGTTTGGGTGAGCTTGTAATTGGGCACACCTGCAATTAACCCAAACCACGCTCTATGAGCATCCAAGTGTTTTTCACCTTTTAAAAAGAAAGGATAATTTTTTTCTAAGTGTTTGAGTATGCTCAGTTCATCACACATGTAGGAACCAAGCTGCAATGGAATGAGAGCTTTTTTTTTTTTTTTTTTCCCCTGATCTGATGCTTTCCAGCCTGAAGGGGAGGTGTTAAAGACAGAAGTAAACACGCACATTTAATAATCTATTTGTGGGAAAAAAAAGGTTGCCAATTTTGTTTGGGAGCCACGTCGCACGACTGCGCAATTGTCAGTTAAAGCGACGCCGTGCCAAATCACAAAAACTGGCCCGGTCATTGACCAGAAATATGGTCCGGGCTCAAGTGGTTACAAATTCACAAAACACTAAAGTTAGCCCAATTTTTGTTGATAATGTGAAAGATGATGTTACACCGAGTAAATAGATACCTTACATGTCACGCTTTACTATTGCAAACACGCCTGGAATGGGGCCAAAATTCAGTACTTGAAATTCCCCATAGGCGACCTTTTTTTTTTTCAGGTTACCAGTTTATAGTTACAAAGAAGGTCTAGTGCTAAAAGTCTTGCTCTCGCTCTAACGCACGCATCAATACCTCACATGTGTGGTTTGAACGATGTTTATATATGTGGGCGGGACTTGCGTAAGTCCCGCCCACATATGTAAACACGGTTCAAACCACACATGTGAGGTAGTGACGTGTGCGTTAGAGCGAGAGTAATACTTTTAGCACTAGACTTTCTCTGTAGCTATAAACTGGTAACCTGAGAAAAAAAAAAAAAAAAGGTCGCCTATGGGGATTTTTTTAAGTAATGAATTTTGGCCCCATTCCAGGCGTGTTTTCAATAGTAAAGCGTGACATGTAAGGTATCTATTTACTCGGTGTAACATCATCTTTCACATTATCACCAAAAATTGGGCTAACTTTAGTGTTTTGTGAATTTTTCAAGCTATAACCAAAAATAGAGCGACAATTTAAAAAACCAAAAAGAGTAATTTTGACTTTTTGCTATAATAAAGATCCCCTAAAATATATATTCAAAAAAATAAATAAATCCCTCAGTTTAGGCCGATACATATTCTACATCTTTTTGGTTCCCAAAAACTCGCAATTAGCGTTTATTGATTGGTTTTGGCAAAAGTCTCCAAAATATGGCATTTTTGTTGTATTTTTTATTTAACAAGTTATTGCGGCGATCAGCGATTTTTATCGGTACTGCGACATTATGGCGGACACATCGGACACTTTTTTGGAACCATTGGCATTTTTCTAGCGATCAGTGCTGTAAAAATGCATTGCTTACTCTAAAAATGCCACTGGCAGGGAAGGGGTTAACACTAGGTGCGAGGGAGGGGTTAAATATGTTCCCTGGGTGTGTTCTAACTGAAGGGGGGGGGACTGACATGGGTAAATGACAGATCGCTGTTCATGAAGGGGAACTCCAGACCAAAAAAAAAAAAAATGTGGGTTCCCCTTCAGGTGCATACCAGGCTCTTAGGCTTGGTCTGGAACATAAGGGGTTAAATCCGCGCCGAAAACCAGCGTGGGGTTCCCCCCAAGATCCAAACCAAGCCCTCATCCCAGGCACGCAGTCTGGCCGGACAGGAATGGGGGCGGGGACGAGCGAGCGCCCCCCCCCTCCTGAGCAGTACCGGACCGCATGCCCTCAACATGGGGGAGTGTGTGCTGTGGGGGAGGGGGGCACTGCCCCCCCACCCCAAAGCACTCTTGTCCCCATGTCGATAGGGACAAGAGCCTCTTCCCGACAACCCTGGCCGTTGGTTGTCGGGGTATGCGGGCGGGGGGCTTATCAGAATCTGAGAGGCCCCTTTAATAAGGTGGCCCCCAGATTCCGGCCCCCCACCCTATGTGAAGGAGTATGGGGGTACATCGTACCCCTACCCATTCACCTGGGGAAAAAAATGTAAAGAAATAAAACACCACACATGAATAAATTCATTTATTAGTCTGCCGGGGGTCTTCTGCCGGGGCCCCCCACCACCACCCCATTAGGTCCCGGGCTTCGCCGTCTTTTACCGGGACCCCCTTCACCAGTGAGGCTCCTGCCTTTGGGGGAGGGTCCCGGGCTTCGACGGTTTCTGCGGGGGGGGGGGGTGCACCCCACCCCCGTCTTCAGCGCCGTAATTCACCGGGACCCCCTTCACCAGTGAGGCTCCTGCCTTTGGGGGAGGGTCCTGGGCTTCGACGGTTTCTGCGGGGGGGGGGGGGGGCACTGGCACCCCACCCCCGTCTTCAGCGACGTAATTCACCGGGCTTGTACGGTGTCTTCCGCCGGGGGGCGACACCCGCGGGCTTCTGCGATGCCTTCCGCTTCTGCCTGTCTCCTCCGCGGAGCACAGGGCTTGTCTCCGCTGTCTTCTCCCTTCTCTTCCATTCGATGTTGACACGACGAGGTCCGGCGCTGGAATGCCGTCTGAGCAGCGGGCATGGACTTATATAGGGCAATGCCACCATGTGACCTCAACCCATGTGACATCACATTCCCATCATGCCCAGGGAATGTGATGTCACATGGGTTGAGGTCACATGGTGGCATTACCCTATATAAGTCCATGCCCACCGCTGACACGGCATGTCAGCGCGGAACCTCGTCGTGTCAACATCCAATGGAAGAGAAGGGAGAGGACAGTGCAGACAAGCCCTGTGCTCCCGGAGGAGACAGGCAGAAGAAGGAAGAGAGAAGAAAGAAGACGGAAGAAAGCCCTGGCTCCGCGGGGGAGCCAGGCAGAAGAGGGAGCAGAGAAGACAGAAGAGAAAAGACCTGGGAGTTGGCGCACCCCCGGCAGAAGACCAGGAAGACCGGAACCCTGGCGGAAGGCACCGGAAAGACCGGGGGATAGGCGCCATCCCCCGGCAGAAGACCCCGAAGTCCGGATGCCCCCCCTAATGTAAAAGAGCTTAAATGGGGTGGGGGCGGGAGAGGACCGAGGGATGGCGCCCTCCCCCGGCAGAAATCACCGAAGCCCAGGGTCCCGGCGGAAGATCGGGAGAGAAGAAACCCCCCCTTGTAAGAGAGCTAAAGAAGAAAGGGTGGTGTTTTATTTTACTTTACACTTTCCCCCAGGTGAATGGGTAGGGGTACGATGTACCCCATACTCATTCACATAGGGTGGGGGCCGGCATCTGGGGGCCCCCTTATTAAAGGGAGCTCGCAGATTCCGATTAGCCCCGCCCGCATACCCCGACAACCAATGGCAAGGGTTGTCGGGTAGAGGCTCTTGTCCCTATCGACATGGGGACAAGAGTGCTGTGGGGTGGGGGGGCAGTGCCCCCCTCCCCCACAGCACACACTCCCCCATGTTGAGGGCATGCGGTCTGGTACGGCTCAGGAGGGGGGGGGCGCTCGCTCGTCCCCACCCCCATTCCTGTCTGGGCCAGACTGCGTGCTTGGGATGAGGGCTTGGTTTGGATCTGGGGGGGACCCCCGCGCCGAATCGGCGCGGGTTTAACCCCTCATGTTCCGGACCAAGCCTAAGAGCCTAATGTAGCCCTGGAGGGGGACCCGCGCCGATTTCAAGTTTGAAATTTGGCGCGGAGTTCCCCTTCAGGGCTGAAAACAGCTCGGAGATTCATTCACGGGTAAGCCGCTTGGTATTTACCAAGATTTTCACGGCGTACTGACAAGGCGCACGGGAAGCGCCAAAATTTCTCTCTGCGCATGCCCAGTATGCAAATGAACCTCCCGAGGTTCAGGCGCACTGTGCAAGCGTACGGGGATCTGTTTTCAAAAAACACTTTCCCTTTCAATTCGGCCCGCCAAACACATTCAAACACATGTCACTTCACTTCCCCTGCATCCCCCCACCTCCCCCCCTAATAAACTCCCGCCCAAACCCCCGATATTTACATTTCAATGTGCCGTGCGCCAGGTTATAGTGGAGCACAATGCACCCTCTCCTGGGCGCACGGAGCACATTAGTAACTAGGGAAATACACTGCACTAGCAGCGTATTTCTTTAGTAAATGTCAAAACGGCTGCTACTCCTGCTTTTACTCCATGAGTCATGGAGTAAAGGCTTGGTAAATCAGCCCCAATGTATTGTTGGAAGCAGGACTGTTTCCCTATTGTTTTGCCTGAGTCTGCTATTTCTTCTTCTACTATACCTCTACTCTTCATCACAACTGTTTTAATGTTTTTACCTGGCTGGGTAATAAAGAGCACAGCAAAAGACACTGGTCGTGGACATTCCATTACTGCTATATGCACCAAACACCCCTAGGCCGGCGGAAGAGCCATGAGGTAACATGCCACCCAAAACAAACCAGCAGCTCCTTCGGGGGTAGTGCTACATATATATAAAGAGATAATCAAATATCAATGGACAAACCCCTGATGTAGTCTAGAATGCCCACAGTCCCTGTTAGGCAAAATAGGAATTGTTCCTTGATGATTACTTTAATATATATGAGATTTTTATTGCACAACATTGTTTAAAATGTTTCTGTTTTATTAAACATATAAGAAATGCTCACTCACATTTTCCACATCTTGTTAAATTGCAAATAGAAATCCACAATAAGAGCTCCTCGCCTCCTCACCGCTAATTCCAAGTGAACCAAACACCAGAAATTACATCACCGGCTTCACCCAATGTGTTGCGTCACCTGTCGCATGACTTCTTTAAGGGATAGGAGCCTAGTGATGAGCCCAGATTTGTGTACCAGTAGCTATTGTGATGGGTGTGATTATAACACCCGTAATGTTATCTCAGTATATTTAAACCATTTACATATATATTAACAGGTTGACATTTTTAGATTTTTTCATATATTTTTTCTCAATTTTTTCATTTATTTTTTACCCACTAGATGGCGGTAAATACTATTTTTCTTTAAAAATTTACAGTATTTTTTTATTTTTTTAAACAAAATGAAAACAACCCAGCAGTGATTAAATACCACCAAAAGAAAGCTCTATTTTTGTGAAAAAAATTATGAAAATTGAATTTGGGTACAGCATTGCATGACCGCGCAATTGTCATTCAAAGTGTGACAGCGCTGAAAACTGAAAATTGGCCTGGGCTGCAGGATTGGGGGTAAAAGTGCCCTGTATTGAAGCAGTTGAATATACCATTTCAATAAGTGCAAAAAGATACCTGTTGATCCTGCCACAAATCCTGTGAGCCCATGACTTCTGTGTTCTTTGCCTGTGCTGAGCTCAGTTATCATTGTTCCAAACACTCTCTGTGGACTACAAACCACCTCCCCTATAAGGTATAGAGTAGAGAGGGAGGTGTTCTGCATTATTGTTTTGGGTTGATAAAACTGTTCCACTATAAGCAGAAAATGGCAGGATCACCTGGTGAATATAAAGACAAAAAAGCTAAAAAAAAGTGCTATGCTGCAAGGACTAAACTGTGACATTATTACCTGTGCACTGGGAGCAAACAAACAAACTGAACTTCAATGCGCTACAGAATCCCACCAGCAGGGGGAGTGGAAGTGCCAGCAGCACCCAATGGACTCTGAAACTCTGAAGCTGGTCACAGTGGATGTAGGAAATTGACTTAGTCATTCTCTTGGGTGCTAAGTCGTAATATACTTATTCACAAATGCATGAATGACTTAAGTTGGTGTTCTGTCATTCTCTGAGGAAAAGAGCTTGACCTCCAAAATGTGCCAGATTGCTGTCTTAGGCTGGGGGAGAGAGCTTGCTCAAGGTGTAATAATTTGCTTGTTGTGAAGTGGAGGGATAATGAGAATGTTTTCGTTCTGTCCTCCCTTCATGCAGACAACGGTCCAAATTCCTACGGCGACTGGTGTTGTGGAGAAACTCCTCTGTGTCCATGAATATAACTGTAACGGGGGTCATCCTATCAGAGACTATTGATAGGTCTGCATCCCCACCGGAGTTGAGACACACCTGTATATATGTTAAGATGCCTTTAAAAGTTGTGCATTGTGGGACCAGAAGTACTGGGAGATATGGACTCCATTGACACTTAGTAGGAACAGACTACACTTCCTACAATGCCCTGCCATATTGGAACATGTGACACCTCCGCACAGACTTATGGGGGAGGTTACTTCAGGACAGGGAGGCGTTGATTTCGGGCGCTCGGGACCTGCATCTTCCCCTCTGCGGATCTGTGTGAGCTCCACAGTCAAGCTGTTAGGCCTGAAGCCTGGGCCTGAATCCACCGGAGGACCAACCACCCGGAGGGAAGCAAGACCAAGGGTGTCCAGCCTGTGTTCCAGGAGACCGGAGAAGTTCGCCAACTGCAGACTAAAAGAGCAGCGGAGAGCCAGACACCGGAGGCCGTGTGTTACGAAGCAGTACTTACCGGTGTGCCTTTGTGAAGGACTCAGGCATATCGGGCCTGTTCTGGTGAGCGGGCACATGCCTAACTTTCAACCCCCAATTTGACTGATAGTCTAGTGTCATCCAATAACCCGGAGCCACGTGTTTGATCTTTGGTTATATCATAGAGGCCTATCAAGTTGGGAGTTACCCCCGCAGAACTCGCTAACGAGCGATCAGTCCATCGGCATGGGAGTTTGTTACACCTTGTTTGACTGAATTTGTTCTTCCTTTACCCTTTTGGATTACAGTTTTAAAGTGCACCAACGGCTGCAACATAAACGTTGTTTATCATTGCAGTCTCTTTGCATGTTTCATGTATGCTATTGTGGCCTCAACCAATCAGGGGTCACAATACTTTTGTATTTATCTGGTGTGCCAAGGGAGGGTTTGAGCAAGTTAAAAGGGGTGAATCAGTTGCTGCGAGTAGGTCCCAAAATCTAACCAGCGGCTCCTTCAGGGGTAGCGCTACATGTGGGAGCTCGTCCGGGATCCTACTTCTCAAAAATAAAAGTTTCCCCTTATACTGAACCTCACCCTTGCTAAGATCAGCCATGGATGCAGCTGCGACATCCAAGTGGTGCGAAGACGAGAATGTTCCCTTGGAGACTGGCCTAGTGATAGAAGTCAAGGGAGAAGCTTGGACCGAAGAGAAACTATTCCAAGTCCTGAAAACTTTATCCACCGACCCAAACACATATGCCCTATGTGAATGGAGAAATGAACTTCCAGATTGCTTTAAAAACCCCAGTGTGAAGACCACAGATAGCGTAGAACTTATTCTGATACACCCTACAGGAGAGCAAGACAGTCCTACTTCTTCTAGTACACTAGCACCCAAAGGGGCTACAGAGCAAAAGAAGGGGTCTGACACCCTACCTCTAAAGGACATCAGCCCAGAGTTATGTGCTGTCCTGGGAGAAATGGTGGCCCAGTGCATTAAGGACTCCCAGGATTACCCGATGACAGGATATAGGAAGCTTAGGACCTTCTCCGGAAGACACCCAGTGCCATCCTCGGAAGACGGTTTTGAAGAATGGATGGACCACAGGATTCAATTAAAGGAGGACAAGCCTTTCAGGGAGCGGGTCCGAAAAGTCCCTCTGACGGATTTGGAAGATCTCAGGGAGCAACTCGCAGATTGAAGCGGACCGGGACTATCCGAGAATCCAGGAGTCCTTATGCTTCCCCTATAGTAGTGGTGAGAAAGAAAAATGGCTCCTTGAGGTTATGCATTGACTACAGAACCCTGAACAAATGGACCATACCTGATCAATACACTACACCTCGGATTGAGGATGCACTACAGAGTCTGACAGGAGCTAAATGGTTCAGTGTAATGGACTTAAAGAGTGGTTATGGTCCTCTCAACAACCAGAGCCTAGTACTTCGTTCCTGCCCTCATCTGAAGTGACTAACAGTGGAACACTTCGGCCAGAGGCTCTAGAATTTGTACCTAAAAATGTGCTTGTTGAAGAGTTAGAGGAAGATGCTGATTTATATTCCGCAGAAGGTTTCATAGAGGCCTCAAGCCTGCCTGATAGAGACTTAAATGACTCAGAGGATGTGGAATCTATTGTATCAGATACAGAGGACAACGCTGATCCTAAGGAAAGTGAAGCTAACCCTGTTCTTCCTGAACCTATAATGCCCAAAGAACAGAGGGAAAGAAGGATCAGTCACCCCTCAAAGAGACTAACCTATGACCAATTGGGGGAGTGCTCTGAGACAGCTGTCCTCACCTCTAAACGGTCCATTACTTTACTCAGTCCTCCCACTGCAGGACAGCCCCAGCTCACCCCCTGGCACATCTGAGCAAAACACCTCAGTGTTAGTAAGTAGTGGACAGAGCAGCCTGCCCATACCCAAAATTGGTGGGAGGATCCCCTGTCCACTCATGTCAGAAGATGAGCTGTTTGGCCTTGCATAATGTCAGGAATAATGCACAGTGTTTTTTGCTTTGCATAACCTAACAAAACCTTTCTCCGCTTGTATTCTGAAAAGCATGTATCAGGATACATACCGTTGTCCTCTTTGGGGACCAAAGACTTTGAGTGGGGGGAGTGTGTAGCGGGGGTCATCCTATCAGAGACTATTGATAGGTCTGCATCCCCACCGGAGTTGAGACACACCTGCATATATGATAAGATGCCTTTAAAAGTTGTGCATTGTGGGACCAGAAGTACCGGGAGATATGGACTCCATTGACACTTAGTAGGAACAGACTACACTTCCTACAATGCCCTGTCATATTGGAGCATGTAACACCTCCGCACAGACTTATGGGGGAGGTTACTTAAGGACAGGGAGGTGTTTGATCTTTGGTTATATCATAGAGGCCTATCAAGTTGGGAGTTACCCCCGCAGAACTGACTGACGCTGACGAGCGATCAGTCCATCAGCATGGGAGTTTGTTACACCTTGTTTGACTGAATTTGTTCTTCCTTTACCCTTTTGGATTACAGTTTTAAAGTGCACCAACGGCTGCAACATAAACTTTGTTCTCAGAAGACGTGCGAGAACTGTTAGAGACAGGCCTGTCTAAAGGTTCTTTATATTAACTGTTCTGCAGAACTACCCACTAGGGGGAGCTCGTGAGCTTAGATTGCCTAACACATCATAAACCAAATAACATTACCCTTTTAGAATCAGACCCCTTTTATTTACTTACTGACTCTTGCAAGGGCCCTTGCAGAGTCATTGTGTGTTAATATCTGTGTATGATTGATATGATATTCAAACCTTTCTTTATTTGCTTTATCTCATGCTCAGTAAAGTTATCCTTTGGTTTGAATATAATAATTGTGTAACGTGTGTTTACTCCTGGGAATCGCCTACAAGAGAAGGTAATAACATCATTGCAGTCTCTTTGCATGTTTTATGTATGCTATTGTGGCCTCAACCAAGCAGGGGTCACAATACTTTTGTATTTATCTGGTGTGCCAAGGGAGGGTTCGAGCAAGTTAAAAGGGGTGAATCGGTTGCTGCGAGTAGGTCTCAAAATCTAACCAGCGGCTCCTTCAGGGGTAGCGCTACATAACCTTAATATGGGAGGGGTGGACCTTAACTACCAGTTGTTGGCGCCGTACCTAGTTGCCCATAAGGCCAGACACTGGTACAAAAAAGTGTCTGTATACTTACTGTATCATTTGTCATTTTGGCTTTGCTGAACGCTCATGTGCTATACAGAGCTTCAGGAGGGACTGGATCCTTCGTTAAATTCCAGAAAGAGATTGTCACAGCCCTTCTGTTTCCAGACGGTGCTGCACCCCATCGTCCCAGCGCAAATGCAGTAAGCGGCTGCATGAGAGGCATTTTCTGTATGTCCTCCCTGGTACCCCTACCCAACAAGCCCCCCAAAGAAGATGTCGGATATAGGCATGACACCCGCTATTATTGTCCCTCCTGTCCTGACAATCCTGGTCTTTGCATTGGTGAATGTTTTGAATGCTACCATACACTAGTGGAGTATTAGCGTAGGGTACAGCACTGCACAGACTAGGACACGCTTTCACAGGGTCTCCCATTGCATTTTGAGAGACCCAAACCATTACAGTTACAAATAAAAGTGTGAAAAAAAACAGTTGCTGTTTTATTGTTCTTTCTCTCTCTATTCTCTCTCTATTGTTCTGCTCTACTGTATTCTATGCTTAACTGCAATGTTTTATTGTTATTATGTTTTATCATGTTTGCTTTTCAGGTATGTAATTATCTTATACTTTACTGTGTTTTTTTGTTAACCATTTTTTTGTTTTTAGGTACGCCATTCAGCTGCAGCGTGGATTTATTTATCTTGACAGCAACAGTGTTTGCTCCCACGATACATAAAGCCGTGACTCCAGCGCTGTAGGAGGTGATTTCACCACCACAGTTTAAAAAAAGAGCATATATGCCGAAGCATGGGGGCAGGGGTGGGGTACCAATTTGCTCCTAACATTAGGGGTGGATTGTCCCCATGCTTTGGCATATATATATTTTAGGCACAGATTGCATTAAAAAATATGTTTTTTTACAGTTTTTTGTATTTGCTTTGCAGGTATGGTATGTCTTACTGTTATACTGTAATGTTACTTTGTTTTATTGTTAACCATCATTTGCTTGGCAGGTACACCATTCAGCTGCAGCACCAATTTATTTATCTTGACAGCAACAGCGTTTGCTCCCTCGATGCGTAAATCAGTGACTTCAGCGCTGTAGGAGGTGATTTCACCACCACAGTTAAAAACAGAATGGTGCATGTATGCCCATCATTAGAAGTGGGTGGATGAAGGGCGGTATTCTAGTGGTAGGCATACCCAGCAATTAATCTCTTTTTTTTCATGCAGCCCATAGGCTGCATGAAAAAAAAATACAAAATCTAAAGTGGTAACCTGTAAAGGCTTTTAAAAAAATGTATGGAGTTTGTTGCCGATGCACATTTGTGCGCAATTTTAAAGCATGTCGTGTTTGGTATCCATGTACTTGGCCTAAGATCATCAACATAGTGTTTCATGTAAACAAAAAGTGTCTGAAAGGGCTTTGTCTTCACGTGGTTAGAAGAGTGGGTGATGTGTGACATACAGTAAGCTTCTAAATGTCATACATAAAATGCCAGAACAGTTCAAAACCCCCCAAATGACCCCATTTTGGAAAGTAGACACCCCAAGCTATTTTCTGAGAGGCATGTTGAGCCCATTTTTTTTGCACAAAGTTGTCACTAAATGATATATTGCTCAAACATGCTATGGGCATATGTGGAATTACACCACAAAATATATTCAGCTGCTTCTCTGGAGTACGGGGATACCACATGTGTGAGCCTAGCCGTGTACAGGACCCCAAAAACCAATCACCACCTTCAGGCTTTCTAAGGGTGTAAAATGGTGATTTTACTTCCTCACTCCCTATCACAGTTATGGAGGCCATGAAATGTCAAAATAGCACAAAACCCCCCCAAATGACCCCATTTTGGAAAGTAGACACCCAAGCTATCTGCTGAGAGGCATGTTGAGTCCATGGAATATTTTATATTTTGCCACAAGTTTCTGGAAATTTTTTATTTTTTTTTGCACAAAGTTGTCACTTAATGATATATTGCTCAAACATACCATGGGCATATGTGAAATTATACCTCAATATACATTCTGCTGCTTCTCCTGAGTACGGGGATATCACATGTGTGGGACTTTTTGGAAACCTAGCCGTGTACGGGACCCCGAAAACCAAGCACTGCCTCAGGCATGACGTTTTTTTTTATGTCATTAAAAACGATCGTGTGTGGGCTCCAGAGCATTTTTCACGATCTAAAAAATTTCGAACATGCTCTATTTTTTAACAACATTTTTAACGTCGTAGTTTTTAAGGTTGTAAAAAATGGTCGTGTGTGGGCTTTAACGACGTGAAAAAATGCGCATGCTCAGAAGCAAGTTATGAGACGGGAGCGCTGGTAAAACTAGCGTTCGTAATGGAGTAAGCACATTCATCAGACTGAAAAGCGCGAATCGTCTTACTAACACAAAATCAGCTAAAGCAGCCCAAAGGGTGGCACCATCCGCATGGAACTTCCCCTTTATAGTGCCGTCGTACGGGTTGTACGTCACCACGCTTTGCTAGAGCATTTTTTTTCACGATCGTGTGTAGGCAAGGCCGTTTTAACGATCGGGTTGAAAAATACTTTGTTTTTTCTAGACCCTTAAAAACGTAATTTTTTAGAACCCAAAAAAAGGATTGTGTGTACGCGGCATCAGGGTGTACATTTTTTATTTCACTCCTCACTGCCTATCACAGTTTCGGAGGCCATGGAATGCACAGATAGCACAACCCTCCCCCCCAAATGACCCCTTTTTGGAAAGTAGAAACCCCAAGCTATTTGCTGAGAGGCATGTTAAGTATTTTGCAGCTCTCACTTTTTGTGTCAAAGTTTTGAAAATTGAAAAAAGGAAAAAAACATGTTTTTCTTTTCTTTCTTCATTTTCAAAAACAAATGAGAGCTGCAAAATACTCATCATGCCTCTCATCAAATACCTTGGGGTGTCTACTATCTGGACATTTCATTCCATAATTGTGATAGGTAGTGAGGAGTAAAATCACCATTTTACGCCCTTAGAAAGCCTGTACACGGCTAGGCTCCCAAAAAGTCTCACACTATCCCCATACTCAGGAGGAGCAGCAGAATGTATTTTTGGGTTTAATTTCACATATGCCGATGGCATGTTTGAGCAATATATCATTAATTGACAACTGTGAAAAAAAAAAGTTAAGAAAAAGTTGGCCGGCCGAGGAAGTCCTGAGGAAGTGGGCAACCACGAAACTAGTCGAGAATTCGACCAATCCAGCAACTGACAATTACAGATGTCCATGGGGGGTTACCTGAGCATTTGTTTATTGTTTGTTCAATTTTAATTGTGTCAAGTGTATATTTGATTTCTTCAATAAATCGTTTTTATATGCATTACATTGCATCTTTACTAGTACCGACATAGTCCAGGAAATCCCTTTGAGTGGGGATGATTTGGGTGTAGTTACAGCCACTACCCCGTCCTCCCCACCCTCCCTTATCTTGCTGTAGTCATTTGGATGATGGTACGTTTTTATATATTTTTCTTTGTTCCCTAAGTGAAGCCATACTCCACCTTCTTGCTTAAGAAAAAGTTTGTTCCATGGACTCAACATGCCTCTCAGCAAATAGCTTGGGGTGTCTACTTTTCAAAATGGGGTCATTTGGGGGGGTTTTGTGCTATCTTGGCATTTTATGGCCTTCGAAACTGTGATAGGTAGTGAGGAGTGAAATAAAAAATGTACGCCCTTAGAAATCCTGAAGGCAGCAGTGGCGGTGCGTCCATAGAGGGCGCAGGAGCGCCGCTCCCTCTTGCTCCTGCACCTCCACTAAAAACAATACATAGATTCATGTATTGTCGTCGCTGCCGCCCAGTGTAGATTCCAAATCAGTCCAGTGAACAAAATCTTGATAACTGTAATGATATTGTTGCTTAAAGTGAGATAATCCTTCACCATACATAAATCTCTGCCATCACCCAAAGTGCACAGATGATAAATGCGCTTACCAGATGCACCTGACTTCGTTAATGAAAAAGAGAGTCAGATAGAGCATTTGCAGGATAGTGCCTGCATGCACACCAATCAGACAGGAAAAATGTGAATACCTCTTCCTCGGAGTTACAGACAAAATATGTAAAAAAGAATAGGAAGATCCATCGCATAATACTGTTTATTTAAAAATTTTAAATAGTATAAAACAGCCAATTGGCCTCTTACATTAAAATGTGCCTATCCTGGCACCGGGGCTAAAATCTCGTCTGTGTACTGCTCCACTTCCACCTCCGTGGTGGCGTGCCTTCCACCCAGCGGCAACAGAAACCAGATTACCGGAACTAGCGTCGGACAAACACGTGACCAGGTACCGCCGCCAACATACGTCGCCCTGAAGACGTTAACAACGAAACGTACGGGGCGGGGGAGGGGTGGTGGGTTTAGGCTAGGGGAGATCCACCCTAGGTTCCCCTTACCTTGGAATGGCTGGAGCTGGTCTTTGCTGGAGCAGTCTCTCTTCTTTCTGCCTCCGACATTTCTGTGTCACCAGTGGTGCTATCTCCAGCTCCCTCCAGCCTCTGCCTGGCTCTGTTTCATAATTCACTGCCGGAACCGGAGCCGCAAACCCGGAAGTGCACGCCCCCATTTGCCGGATATGACGTCACTCGCCGTCAGCTCCGTGCGGTCCCGATACCCGGCGTGGCTGCCTCTCTGGAATTTCCTTCCTGTGCTGCCCCACATGCTGATGCGGTATGGGACGGCTGGCTGTGCACCTCTCCCCACCACACTCGGTGCTGAAATCGGAGCCCCCCCCGACCCACTTCTGCACTCAGGGATGTGAGGGTGGCAAGTTTTTTCGTCAGGTTAGTAACCTGGCCTGTCCTAGGATGCCTCTGCTCCCTTTCTGGACTGTCTGCCTGAGCCTCCCTGGCTCTCCTAGCATGATTCCTGTGGTGTCTCCCCTCTGGAGGAAACACAAATAACTGAGGAGCCAGCAGGGGAGGATTGGCTGGCGCTGTGTTTCCTACAGAGGGGAGGAGCCAAGGTCTCAAAGGTGGCTGTCCTGAAAGACGATTAGGGGAAATTGGTGCTCCCCAGCTGTAGGTCGTTTGGACAAAAAACTTTGCACACTTGTAGAGGAAGAGTGGGGCTACATGTGTGACAATTTTGGGGTCCAGGGACCTACGGCCGGCTGGTAACGGGTCCCCAAATTCCAGGAGATCAAGCAAAAAAAGTGACTAAAGTATAAGCTGAGGGGGGCATTTTCAGCACAGAAAAGTGTGCTGAAAAACTCGGCTTATACTCGAGTATATACGGTACCTATTTTGTGTTCACAATAGAAGTGGTTGGACATTTCTTGGCCTCTAAATACATGTTCCACAACAAGTCAGTTTAAATCTAGTAAAGTAAAAATAGAATTATTAAAATATGCCTATGTTTTCAATGATCTATTACATTAAAAGTATAAACATTAACAGTGCTTGATTCAAGCTAAACGTGCTAGAATATAAATGTGTTACCACATCCTGCTCAATATTGGTTTCTATTGGAGTGACACTTGTATGAACCACCACTACAATGCACTTCAAAAATAAAATCAAAACCTCTAAGGGTTAAAACCCTCTCAATAGTCCTTATTAAAATTAAATTAATCGTAACAAAAACAAGATGCAAGATGAATTAAAATAGAATAGAATTGCGTCTATAGTCCTTTAAAACATGTTAGTTAATTTCACTCTGCAGCTCTAGAACTTGCAGCAACTCTTGACAGTCCTAAATCCAAAAACCAGGCTAAATCTTTCAAAGATAATGCTGTTATGGCTGTGCTGTTGCATGCATTGACACGTAGGGATCCCCCTTAAAACCTCACTCACCAGATGGATGTCAAAACAGGCATGGAATGCTGGCTCTATGACTGGAGTGTATGATGGTTCAGCTGGATCTCTCCCCTTCCTTCTGCTGCCGTCTGGTGGGTTCAGGTAGTGCTCAGATGGATGCAATCATGAAATGACATAAAGAGACTCCACATAGTGTATAACTGTTTATTACCAAAAGGTGAAGAACTCTTCAATGTTGTGCTTACATTTAAAACTTTCAAATATGGCGCTTGTGTCACAATCTAAATGCTTGCTGGCTCTCACTCTCTGATGCTGCCTGGGGATTCCTCCTCCTGACGCCGTGAGTCCCGGGAAAACCGCTCGCCTGATTGGACAGTCGTATCACGTGGCCACGCCCTGACGCGTTTCGTGATTGGATGTCACGTCTTCAGAGGGCGTGGCCACGTATCGTGAGTCGACTATATTTATAGCGCTGAGTATTTCGCTTCGTCCGCCCTCCGCATGACGTCAGCTATACTCTCGATGTATCGAAAGGGGGCTCCATGTGTCAGCTGCAACAGCTGATAGGACATAGTAAATAAACTGTCCACAGCTGTTTGGTCACGCTGCACGGTCATCCATTATCTAACTGCAATGGACTCCCTGCGCCCCCTATGGTCACATAACATAATGTTGGTGTCTGACTCCTCATCAGATGTGCATTGCTACTACCAATACGAGTATGATCTCAGCAGGCTAATGTTATTAGGTACCTTGTATGGCCCGTCAATGTACTCTAAAGCAATGCTTTTTCCGATAGGAATCCTGACACCTAGGTTATCTGACTTTTTTCATATGTAATAAATAAAAGAAACTGCAATATATGCTATTGCGCCACTACTTATGCAAAATAAAATACATCCTTATAACATAAAGAGCATGCATGCATATAAATAAATATAACTATATCTGTATGAATACATTCTAATAGCAATCCAAAATAAATATTTAAAAATAGTTAAAATGCATCCTATAAAGCTATAAAATCCTAATACTGCTATAAAAGAAGGACTTATAATGTTAGTAGCTAGATGTGGCAATACTATCAGTACTAGCCCATTATTTATATTTATCTCTTTATGGGCTACTATACTGATTGGTATTAGCTGTTAATCTACCTTTATCATGTTAGTTCTCTTGCTGAGGTTATGGGGGATTATAGCCTGCGTCTTAAAATGATATATAGTAAAAAGCATAATAAGATAAATATTTTTAAAAAAAAACAATTTAAGCTATTATCCATAATAAATGCCTAGATGCTAGAGCTCTATTTCTGCTTAGTGCTTAATGATTACTTATAAAGCAGTTGAGGTCTAGTTCTATATTTAACCCCTTTGGGCTCAAAGTGTCAGTAAGAAATATCCACTTCGTTTCAGACTTGGAAATTTCCCGCACCATGTTGGCCCCTCTCCACTTACGCTGAATTTTCTCCACTCCCCAGAATTTTAAACCTATGGGGTCCTGATCATGTTTTTTGAGAAAATGTAACGACACACTGTGATCCTCGTAACCGATCTTAATGTTGTAGATATGTTCCGATACCCTTTTTCCTAAGGTGCGTTTAGTGCGTCCTATGTACATGAGGCCACATGGGCACTCCAAAGCATAAACGACATGCGTGGATGCACAAGTTATACATTCATTAATCTGGAACTGTCTTCCATTAGCTGTTGATGTAAAACTCGTTAGACCTCGTAAGTGGGTAGACACCTGTTGACATGCTTTGCATCGGCGGCATGCATGGAAACCCTTCTGGTCCCAGAACATCTGTAGTGGTTTTGGTTGGTCAAGTACCTTCTTCACCACCTGATCTCCAAAAGAGGGAGTCTTCCTATAAATGAAGGTAGGTGTTTCTGGTAATGTTAGTTTGAGTATCTTGTCCATGGTTAGAATGTTCCAGTGTTTCCGGAAGATGTTTTCTACTTCCTTATACTGTTCATGGTATTGGGAAATAAAGCCCCACTCATGCTTCTGATTGGGGTTTTTTTCTTTTGGTAGTAATAACGTTTCTTGAGAATTTTTCCCTACGTCCTTTCTAATATGTTCTAATGAGTCATGGTTATAACCCTTCTCAATAAAACGCTTGGCTAAAATGGACGATTGTATCTCATAATCTTGTTCATGTGTGCAGTTACGGCGTATACGTAAAAATTGGCCTTTTGAAATGTTCTTCAGCCAATGAGGATGGTGTCCACTTTGCACAGGTATATAACTATTCCTATCTGTGCTTTTAAAGAAAGCTTTGGTGGTTAATTTTTCCTCCTCCTTCATTACCGTTACATCCAGATAGTGTATTTGTTCTGTATCCCAATTAAATTCTAATTTGATATTGTTAGTATTGGTATTAAGCCACATTGCAAATTCTTTTAAAGATTCTTCAGGCCCCTGCCACACCATGAATAAATCGTCTATATATCTCGTATAGAAAATTAGCTCCTTGCGTCTATTTTTATATATCCATTTATCCTCCCATTCGCTCATAAAGAGGTTCGCTAGGCTGGGAGCGAACTTAGCTCCCATTGCGACACCAGTTTTTTGGCTGTAAAATTCTCCTCCATACCAGAAGTAATTTTTTGATAAGCAAAATTCCAGTATCATTTTCAAAAATTTCTTTTGAATATATGGTACCTCCTCTCGTTGGCATAGAGCCCAATTGAGTGCCAGTAATGCGTCATCATGTTGAATATTTGTGTATAACGCTGAAACGTCAGCCGTTACTAAAAAGATGTCTGTATTCTTAGATATATTGACTTCTCCCAATTTCCGTATGAAACTGGTGGTGTCTTTTAAGTAGGCTTGGGTGTTCTGTACACTGGTCTGTAGGAAATGGTCTAAATATTGTCCTACTCGAGAGGTAACGGATTCGATACCGTTAACGATTGGCCTTGCTGGGGGAATCACTGCATTTTTGTGGATTTTTGGCACCGTATAGATTGTTGGAATACGGTTATAACTAGGACATAAAAAACTTTTTTCTTTCTGGGTTATCACTCGCATGTAGTAGCCATAATCCACTAAATTTCGTAGGCATATTCTATACTCTTTAGTGGGGTCCTTTGGAAGGTGTTTGTACGTAGTATCATCATTAAGCATTTCTTGGAGTTGTGTGTGGTAAAAGGATTTGTCCATTATTACCACTCCGCCTCCTTTGTCCGCCGGGCGTATAATCACCTCTTTCCTGGCTTCCAACGCCTTGATACCTTCTCTTATGTACTTAGGATTAAGGCTATTCTTAATGGGTAATTCTTCCAAGTCCCTTAAAACCACTTGTTTGAAAACTTCTATCTGGTGGTTGGCTTGCTGTTGAGGATTAAAGAGGGACCTATTTTTTAATCCGCTGTCTATTCCTATGGTGTCTTTGGGTTTTGTTTTGTAAGGCATGCCTGTATTAGATAGAAAGTATCTTTTCATGTTAATTTTTCTTATAAATTTGTGTATGTCTATATACATATCAAATTTGTTCAATGGTTTTGTAGAAGAACATTTTAGGCCTGCATTAAGTATGTTCGTTTCTTTTTGAGATAAAGTGATAGTGGAGAGATTGTATATACCACTCACTCTGTTTGTCTGGGCCTCTTTCTGGTGGACCCTTCGCCCCGATCGACATCCTCTGCGTGTTGCATGTTTGGCTGTCTGGCAGGGCTGTGATATTCCTGCCATTGGGGAGGGTTCCACCATTCCTGCGAGGTATTCTGGTTCTGTGGTTGTTGCGGGCGCCCCCTCCAAGGTCTGCTGCCTCGTCCTCTGCCCCTGCCTGCACCCCTCTTGCCCCTCCCTAAAAAAGGAACCTGGCGTGGGGAAGATCCATTATTCATATTGTCCCTATTACCTTGTAGTGGATCAAATCTATTATATGTATTGGCTGCATATGCCCCATAAGTTTGGGTGTCATATTGGTTACCATATTGGGTATAGTTCAAAAGTCCTTGATCCTTACCCCTCTGGGCTGTTCTGTTGTTTCCTCTCCCTCTTTGTGGTTTAGGTGGTTGCTTCTGTATCCCTTGTGTTATTGGTTTTTCAGGCTGCCCAAAAGAAGGTCTGCTTAGGTTTAAAGGGATAATCCCCCTCTGCGATTGTTCAGTGGGGGGTATGTTTACCGGGATTAAACTGTTGGTGGCGTTCTGCCATAAATAAACCTCCCCTTTATTGAAATCATTATAGTCCCGTCTATATTTTTTGATTTTTTTCTTTTGCGTTTCTTTATCCACCTTTTCCAATTTTTTCTTGATTTCATTATCAAAATTAGTGGCTAAAGTAGTACCTTTAATGGGGTCTAATTTCTCTTTTAGCTCAGAGATCTTTTTTTCCAGCAAAATCATTTTTCTTTTTTTGCGTCTCAACACCAGTTGCTGTAGTTTGAAACCCACCCCATTGAAGAAGTCCAGCTACTCTGAGGTGGATTCTGCATCGTCTAAGCCATCCTGAGGGCTGACTTCCCATCTCAAACTGCGCATAATGATGTTTTCTTTCAAGTAATACTCAAATGTGGCTATGTCCCACCAGGTACGTACCTGTTTCTCCAGAGTATTACTTAAAGTGCTCAATAAATTATTGAAATCCACATCATCATCCCCTCCTCCATCATTGGCAAAGATGGAATCCATATTAAGGAGGCGATTACTGAGGAAATTAATAGAGTCCATGTTCGCTAAGGGTTAATGGAAAGATATAAGGTGAAAAACTCAGTAATATAGGTTGATAAAAATCAGTCTATTGGTACTGTCCCAGCGCTACTATGAGTATTGACTAATGCGATTCTGGTAAACCCCAAAAAACGCCAGTCATCAAATTAAATGTGGAGCAGTATAGCAGCTATTATATACAGGGTAAAACTTATTAAAATATGCCTATGTTTTCAATGATCTATTACATTAAAAGTATAAACATTAACAGCACTTGATTCAAGCTAAACGTGCTAGAATATAAATGTGTTACCACATCCTGCTCAATATTGGTTTCTATTGGAGTGACACTTGTATGAACCACCACTACAATGCACTTCAAAAATAAAATCAAAACCTCTAAGGGTTAAAACCCTCTCAATAGTCCTTATTAAAATTAAATTAATCGTAACAAAAACAAGATGCAAGATGAATTAAAATAGAATAGAATTGCGTCTATAGTCCTTTAAAACATGTTAGTTAATTTCACTCTGCAGCTCTAGAACTTGCAGCAACTCTTGACAGTCCTAAATCCAAAAACCAGGCTAAATCTTTCAAAGATAATGCTGTTATGGCTGTGCTGTTGCATGCATTGACACGTAGGGATCCCCCTTAAAACCTCACTCACCAGATGGATGTCAAAACAGGCATGGAATGCTGGCTCTATGACTGGAGTGTATGATGGTTCAGCTGGATCTCTCCCCTTCCTTCTGCTGCCGTCTGGTGGGTTCAGGTAGTGCTCAGATGGATGCAATCATGAAATGACATAAAGAGACTCCACATAGTGTATAACTGTTTATTACCAAAAGGTGAAGAACTCTTCAATGTTGTGCTTACAATTAAGGGACTGCCATAAAAAAGGCGAGATGATCGCCGTGCGCCGGATGGGAGGCATAGAGATGACCAGTCATCTCTATGACCGTCGGGGACCCGGGCGCAATGTGATGACGTCACGCCTGGGTACCCGTAAGAAAACAAACCACAATTGCAGCTAGTAAGAATGAGATCTGTGAATTTTTTTTCACAATCTCATTCTTTCCAGCCTGGAGGAGAGATGTGGTGGGGTCTTATTGACCCCGCATATCTCCTTAAAGAGGACCTGTCACAAACTATTCCTATTACAAGGGATGTTTACATTCCTTGTAATAGGAATAAAAGTGATCAAATTTTTTATTTTTATTTTTAAAGTGTAAAAAATAAATAAATAAGTAAAAAAAAAAAAACGCCCCTGTCCCCGGTAGCTCGCGCTCAGAAGCGAACGCACGCGTAAGTCCCACCCACGTATGTAAACGTCGTTCAAACCACACATGTGAGGTGTTGCCACGTGTGCTAGAGCATGTGCATCAATTCTAGCACTAGACCTCCTTTGTAACTCTAAACTGATAACCTGTAAAAAATTTCAAGCGTCGCCTATGGAGATTTTTAAGTAACGAAGTTCCCATTTAAAAGCAAAAACTAGTCCAAAGCAAACATATGCATTAGAGGGGGAAGGTTAAATGGCATTTTATGAGGAGCTAGAGAAGCAAGAGTATTTTTACATTATTTTAACTACAACAGGTAACACGTTAACAACGACACATGCTAACATGTCCTGTGTACAAATATACTTAAATAAAGACATAAAAGTGAACCAGCGTACACAACAATAAAAAAATAAATGAGGTGCACCTGTTCAACACACGCAAATGTTAAAACTCGTCCAAAACATACATATGCATTAGAAAGAATAAAAAAGAGCATTGGAGTGTGGAGTTCCCCTTTAAAAGCAAAAACTAGTCCAAAAAAAACATATGTATTAGAAAGAGAAAAAAGGAGCATTGGAGTGTGGAGTTCCCCTTTAAATGTTAAAACTTGTCCAAAAAAAAAACATATGTATTGGAAAGAGGAAAAAAGAGCATTGGAGTGTGGAGTTCCTCTTTAAAAGCAAAAACTAGTCCAAAAAAAACATATGTATTGGAAAGAGGAAAAAAGAGCATTGGAGTGTGGAGTTCCTCTTTAAAAGCAAAAACTAGTTCAAAGCAAACATATGTATTAGAGGGGGAAGGTTAAATGGTCTTTTATGAGGAGCTAGAGAAGCAAGAGTATTTTTACATTACTTTAGCTATAACAGGTAACATGTTAACAACGACACATGCTAACATGTCCTTTGTACAAATATACTTAAAGGAGTTGTAAAGGAATTTTTTTTTTGCTGAAATGACTGTTTACAGGGTATGGAGACATAATAGTTAACTGATTCCTTTTCAAATTGATTACAAATAGATACAAATCAATCATATAATGTACCTCTAGTTTCGTTTTTGCATCTAGTTTCGTTTTTGCATCTAGTTTCGTTTTTGCATGTTATCCTGCCTCTGTGCTAGACAGAGCCATAGAGCAGTGATGGTTTGGAAAATGAAACTAGAATCTCCCAGTACTGTGGTCACCAGGAAACAGACAACCAGGAAGTGTCCAGAACAGAGAAGGATTAGAGCAAAAACGAACAATGAGGACATGAAACCAGGACTGCAGTAAGGTAAAGGAAGCTATTTAGCTTAAAAAAAATCCTTTAGTGACCCTTTAAATACAGACATAAAAGTGAACCAGCGTACACAACAATAAAAAAATAAATGAGGTGCGCCTGTTCAACACACACAAATGTGTGTGTGCGCCACATAACATTTATCAAGATTTTGCCTGCGCAGTAAGCTGGCGCACCCTATCGCTCGTAAATGGTGCTTACGCATGCGCAGTGACCAACTAGACCCCGCACAGTTCTAGACGTATTTGCAGGTGCAGCAAGCTTGTTCAGAAAAAGTTTGTTTCCCATTCGGTTTTGGCCATATTTTCAACTTGGGCAGTTTGTACTGTACTACCTCATATCACCCCACCACAACCCCATAATATTGGCACTTCCAGATTCTATCTATTTTGACTTGAGAATGCAGTGTGCCAGGTCTACAGTAGCGTGCCGATTGCGCGCTGCAGCGTGCTTGGAACCTGTTGGTAAATGGGGAATTGAGCTACGCCGCCGGCACAAACGTTTTGTAAATACCATATGGGTGTTGCGCCTCGTCGTGCGCCACAACTCAAGGCGCAAAACGGTTCGTAAATCAGCCCCAATAAAATGGTTTAGATCAAAGCATATTCATGTGTTAGAATGGCCCAGCGATTATCTGGACCTAAATTCAATTGAGAATCTGTGACAAGACTTAAAAATTGCTGTTCACATACACTCTCCATCCAATCTGACAGAGCTTAAGCTATTTTACAAAGATGAATGGGCCAAAATGTCACTCTCTAAATGAGCAAAGCTGGTAGAGACATCCCCAAGAAGACTTGCAGCTGTAATTGCAGAGAAAGCTGGTTCTACAAAGTATTGACTCACTGGGGTTGAATACAAATGCATGCCACACCTTTCAGATATTTATTTCCCCAAAAAATTGAAAACCATTATTATTTTCCTTCCACTTCACAATTATGTGCCCCTTTGTGTTGGTCATTTTTGGTTGTAACATGACAAAATGTGGAAAATTCAAGGGGTATGAATACTTTTTCAAGGCACTGTATATGTGTATATATCTTACTGACACTTTAAGATATCCTTCTTATTCTATGGGACTGTAGGCCATACTCCTCACCAACCACCTTACTCCAGGCACAATAACAAATAAACACACTGACCCATTATTGGCGAATAAAGGCCGCGGTAACTTTTATTGGTTTAAACACAAAGAATTTTAAAATTCAAATTCATTTTTATTACATAACTTCAACCATCAATAAATTGCCATTAATCAAGCAAAACCAAAATATGTGTAACTGCTCAGTTTTTGTAACTCAAGCAGAATTTAAATTATAATTGACATATCACGTCCCCCCTGGATCCCAAGGTGACGCATACCACATAAACTTTACCGCGACAGGGGAGGAGGGAGGGAGTTCCACAGCTGCTGCTGCCAAAGGGAAAGAGGGAGATTCCCAGCCCAGCCAATCCTTATAAAGCCTTCCCAGGCTCCTAGAAACTTCCGACACCTCCTATTGGCTGGCTGATGATCCCAGAATTTAAAGGAACAGAAGCATATTAATTACATACATCATTTAAACAGATACAACCCATACTCCAGCAACTATTAACCTATTAACCCCGTGTTGGCCACAATCCCACTCAAGTGGGCTCCTAATGTGCCCCCTTTCTTATGGGACTGTAGGCCATACTCCTCAACAACCACCTTACTCCAGGCACAATAACAAATAAACACACTGACCCATTATTGGCGAATAAAGGCCGCGGTAACTTTTATTGGTTTAAACACAAAGAATTTTAAAATTCAAATCCATTTTTATTACATAATTTCAACCATCAATAAATTGCCATTAATCAAGCAAAACCAAAATATGTGTAACTGCTCAGTTTTTGTAACTCAAGCAGAATTTAAATTATAATTGACATATCACGTCCCACAAGCCGGGCCTGAGCATCATGCCCGGCCCCACCCCACCTCCGCGGCCTTCTCGATTCCATACTGCAATCCCAAATTAAATATATCAATTCCCACGTCCGAGAGGTGGACGCCATCCTGCCTGTATAGCCCGTTAAAACCCCCTTCTAAATCCACATGTCTGTAGGACAAACCACCAATTTGGGTCATGAACTTGCACATGGCCTGATTTATACGCTTCCTTATCTTCTCCATGGCCCTCCTCTGTGGAGAGGAGAGCCAAGAGAGGCGCGGAACGATTTCTGAGAAAATTAAAATTGTACCTGGAGAGGCTAACGAGAACCTTTGCAGATCCCTTTGCATCAAAAAAAGTAAATCCAGGGTTCTTACTTTACCCAAATCATTCCCACCAGCATGAACTAATAATAAATCCGGCTTAGGCCATTGCTGACTAAGCCTACTTAAGTGAAAATATAGTTGGTGCCACTGAAGTCCCCGCACACTTTTCCAAAAGACCTGGAATGATTCTGGACAAAGTGATAAATTAGTTGAATACCTCCGCAAGGCCGCTCTCTTATGCGCCCAGTGAATGTAGGAATGCCCCAGAATCCAAACCGTGCGGGGCTGACCTGAAAATTAAACAAACAAGTTAGGACGAACATAAACTCTAAAACAATTTGATTTCCACCTCCCCATGTCTTTAATGGCTGACTCACATACTCCTCTCCGGGCCGCCTCTGATGCGGCGCCAATTCTAAAAGAGTGGGAGGATATTCGCATGTTCTGCAAACCTAAATTTACCAGGCACTTATGCAGCACCGCATCAAATTGAAATTTGGTAAGCGGCCCTCCATTCTGGTGAACTAAAAATAACCCTGGAACTGGGGGCCTGACACCCAAAAAACGAGTCACCGCGTCAACGGGGCAAACAGCCTTGACACCCTGGGCCGCCAACCGAATCCTAACGCCTTTACCTAAAGCGTCGGTCTTAGAACGACTTAACCATAGCTGAATTCCCGTGGGATCTACCGTTACGTGGTCGACTAAAATGCCCGACCCCCCCCGTTTAGAATTTGGGAGTAGCTCCGATATCCGTAACGCCCCGTGAAAAGCGAGCACAAACGCCGTTCTGAAAAGTAGGGATTCAAAACTTGAAAAACAAACGGACGACGCTGTCTCGCACAACTTGCCCAAAAGGTCAAGTGAAATTGGCCTTCTGTCGTCTGGAACAAAATTAGCCCTTCTATACCCTTTTAAGGCCTGTTTCACCGAAAAGTAAGCTGTGCACGGCGTAAAACCCCGCAGTCGGCAAAAAAAGGATATTCCTGCTAAGGTTTTTGAGATATGGCTGAAAGACAAACTTTGCTCCATCAAGGAAGCCACAAACGCTAATAAAGCCCCCTCGGAAGGGCGGCCATCACTAATTCCTAGCTCTTCTGCAAAGGATAGCCAGCTCTTCCAAGAAGCAGCGTAGCACAACCACGTCTTTGGGGCCACCGAACCCTGTATTGCTCTTGCCACTAAGTCCAGATTAGGTCCCACAAATATTCTGGGCAACGAATCCCTTCCACATCCGCCTCCGGCAGCAGCTGGCGAAAGCGGTCCATCTGAAACCGAGATAACGCATCGGCAAGGTTATTTTGCACTCCCGGTGTGTGCTTAGCTTTTAGCCAGACATTAAAGTGTAAACAAAGAAAAACGACCTGCCTTAAAATCTTGACCACCAGCAGAGACTTTGACGAAAGGCAATTTATGGCAAAGAGGACCCCTTTATTATCTGTTTCCACCAGAATCCTTTTATTTGCAAACTGAGCTCCCCACAACGTTAAAGCCACCAATATCGGAAACAACTCTAACAGAACAATGTTTCTTGTGACCTCTTGAACCACCCAGGACTCTGGCCATGCTGCACAGCACCAGTGTGTTCCCCATATTGCAGCAAAGCCCTTGGACCCCGCCGCGTCCGTGGATAATCTGAAATCTGGCGCTGCCACAAACTCCTCCTGAAAAAATGATCTGCCGTTGTACGTCTCCAGGAACCGAGCCCAGACCAACAGATCTGCCTTGATCGAACTCGTCAGCCTGACATGGGCAAACAGGGACTTTAAACCAGCTATTGCTAAATACAAACGACGCGAAAAAATACGCCCAACAGGCATGATCCTGCTAGCAAAAGCCAGGACTCCCAGCAGCGACTGCATCTCTTTGAGCAGCACTTTTTTTTTTGATAGAAAGGAAGCTATTAATGAATTTAATTTCAACAATTTTGCCTCTGGCAAACGAAACTCCATCCTACACGTGTCTATACAGATGCCTAAAAACTCCAGGGTTGTCGCCGGGGCACACGTTTTCTCCTCCGCCAGCGGGACGCCAAACTGCGCCGCCATATCCTGAAACGCCTGCAATAACTCCTGACAACTCCCCGAATCCTGTGGTCCTATAAACAGAAAGTCATCCAGGTAGTGGACGATTTTGTCACTACCTGAACGAAAGCCAACCACCCAATGCAAGAAGGACGAAAATGCCTCGAAGTAGGAGAAAGAAACTGAACACCCCATAGGCAGACACCTATCGAAGAAATAGGCCCCGTCAAAATAAAAACCTAACGAATTAAATGCCTCAGGGGCAATGGGCAACAGTCGAAAAGCCGATTTAATATCGGCTTTTGCCAGCAACGCACCTTGGCCACACTGCCGTACTTTAACAATCGCCTCCTCGAAAGTCGCATACTTCACCGAGCAAAGTTCCACATTAATCTCGTCATTAAGCGAATCCCCTTTAGGGAAGGATAAGTGATGTATAATCCTATAGGTATTCTGCTCCCTTTTGGGCACCACTCCTAGAGGTGATATACGGAAATTGTCAAAGGGGGGGTGCTCAAAAGGACCCGCAATGCGACCTTCCGCAATTTCTTTTACAACCTTTTCCCTCACCGCTTGCGGAAACTGACTGACTGATTTTAAGTTATCCACTACTGTGCATCCTGCCCCTGAGAATGAAGGGAGGGGGAAACCAAATTCAAAGCCTCTACTGAGGAATTGCGCCGTCTCCTGGTCTGGATAGATTTCCAGCCATGGGCGCATACTTTCCAGCCTCACTGGCGTGCAGGCTTTTTGGAAAAATATCCCTAGTACTTTGACTAGCAGCATTTGCCGACTTCTTTAAACACTTTGCCGCAGGGTGAGCCCCTGCGCAAAACGAACACTCGTGTCTGTATTTACAAGCCGCATTCCAGCGGCACTGACTATCATTGAACGCGAAACAGCTTCCTTTCCTGAAAACTGCGCCAGAAGTGGAAGCCGCAGCTGGCTTTGGCATGGCAGACCTCTGCGGGGCCAGCAGATTTAGCCAAAGGCCGACGTCCTTCATACCCCAGCGCAATGAGGGATGGACCGCCAATTTCTGTCTAAACGACTCATCGTAATAGAACCAGCCAAGTCCACCAAAACTCTTGTATGCCTCCAATATATGATCCACATGTTGGAACAAACCACTACTGCGTTCCGGGTACTTATCCGACATGACACCAGCAAAGATGCAAAACGCTTGCAACCAGTTATTGAAAGACCTAGGTATGGGTCTGCGTCTGTCATCATCATGTTTGTCATTTTTTTCCATTTTGGCCATAAAGTCCTTCTGGGAGGGTAAAAGGGATAGAATGTCCATAAATTCCCCCCTCCAAATTTTTTCCTTCACTAACGTGCTCAAGTGATACCCCAGGGGAGACATTTCGCAGGGCATCACTTCTTTCATGCATGCCTCAGGCACGCTGCCCCTCCCGGTGGAGTTACCCTCCCCCGACACACTCCCAGGGGCCATAACCATATTGGGGGATTGATGTACTGGAGCAATGGGATGTGTGCTGTGTAAAGGATTAATCATTAAATGTGACACAGTACTTGCAGTTTGCACAGGACCAGCAGGGGTCAGTGTTCTGACTAGGGAAGACAGAGAATCTACAATGACATTCAGAGCCTGCAACTGAGCACACTCACCCACTGCTTGAGGCTGTGTACTGACGGCTGGACTAGGCTCTTCACACAGCATGGCTGCTGCAGGCTCCTGCCTGAAAGGTGAGACTTGTGGCTCCTGTCCCCAAACGGAGACCTGCGGCTGTCTGGGTGAACGTGGGGGGGGCGGGCGCCCCCTCCCCACGCTTGCTGTGGGCTGCACAGCCCTGCCTCTCCTGGCGTTCCCCCTCGCAGGGGACTGAGAAATGTTCCTCTTCTGCCGCACTGAGCGGCGCACGCTTGCGGGTCCGCCCCCGCCATCTTCCTCCTCACATTCGCCGCTCCCTCCGCTCCGCCTCCACAGCTGACTGGGATTCCCCTGCGCGTTCTGGAGGCTGACTCCTCCGTGCTCTGACAGGGAGCTCCCTGCTCCCAGACGCGCTCTCACTCAGCTGCTCAATGGGTGACACAAACCCAGAGTCTGACGCCACTTCTGCAGGTTGTTCTTCAGGGACAATGTCCCCCAGAGTTAAGCAGCGTTTAAGCCACTCTTCCCCCCCTTCACTGCCTGCCTTCTCCAAAAGTTTTTTAAAGAGGGACTCCATACCTTAAAGAGAAGGGCAGCTAGACCAGAGAAGTCCAAGTTCCACAGCTGCTGCTGCCAAAGGGAAAGAGGGAGATTCCCAGCCCAGCCAATCCTTATAAAGCCTTCCCAGGCTCCTAGAAACTTCCGACACCTCCTATTGGCTGGCTGATGATCCCAGAATTTAAAGGAACAGAAGCATATTAATTACATACATCATTTAAACAGATACAACCCATACTCCAGCAACTATTAACCTATTAACCCTGTGTTGGCCACAATCCCACTCAAGTGGGCTCCTAATGTGCCCCCTTTCTTATGGACTTTCTATAGATGTGTGTAGCATTACCCCCGGAGGAGCTGCTGGTTTGTTTTGGGTGGCACATTTACCTTGTGGCTCTTCCAAATTCCTAGGGGTGAATGGTGCATTTAGTATGAAGTAAAGGAATGTCCGCACAGCTCTTTGCTGTGCTCTTTATTGCCCAGCCGGGTAAAAACAATAAAACTTGTGGTGAGGAAAGTAAAGTTGAAGGAAGAAAGGAGAATAGCAAATTCAGGCCTAGTGATAGGGAAACAGTCCTGCTCCCAAACGTAACACTTCTCTGCGCCACTCCTGTTTGAGTCACTGACCTGGCAGCCGGAGTATCACTCGAACATTTGTAGGATAAAGTCTCTGCCACAGACCCTCCTTAAAATGAACTTCAGGGAGACGCCTCTGCCACAGGCCCTCTCTGACTGCAGTTACGGGGGCAATCCTCCTTAGGTGAATTACACCTGTATCTCCTTCTTAATGTCACCCAGGTACCGACTAACAGGTGATCAATCCATCAGTGTCCGGCTACCTTGATCCCTGGTGGTTTGTCAAGGCCCTTTTGGATCGCCAGCCTCTCAATGGCGCTCCTCAGACGGACTCCCCACCGAACAGTAATACCGCTTGGGATCCTCGAAGGTGGGAACCCAGTCGCTCACTGGGTCCTCATCGTTGCTCAGATGTTCCGGGTCAACGTGGCCCCGGAACCAGGAACACCGTGTGGCATGCACGCCCCGGCCAGGTAGGCCTCAACGTCCGGGTGTCGTGATGTGGTCACCCTAAAGGTGGGTGCCACACTGGACGAAGCAATACCCAGAACCAATGGTGCCTGCCCCATAAATACCCTCCCCCAGCATGCACAGCGAGGCTCAACCCTCCTGATTGGCTGCTGGGGAAAAGCACCCAAACATTGACTCCACTGCTGCCATCTACTGCACAGGGGTGGGAAGGACACCCCTGCACAACAGAATGAGCCCACAGCACAGCCAAGCTGAGACAGAGACCCTGCTTTGCACATAACAAATTTGGATCAGAGTTTAACTACACTAAATTTAAATAGCACCTGTACTTAACCACTTAAGCCCCGGACCAATATGCAGCCTAAAGACCCAAGGTGTTTTTACAGTTCGGGACTGCGTCGCTTTAACAGACAATTGCGCGGTCGTGCGACGTGGCTCCCAAACAAAATTGGCGTCCTTTTTTCCCCACAAATAGAGCTTTCTTTTGGTGGTATTTGATCACATCTGCGGTTTTTAGTTTTTGCGCTATAAACAAAAATAGAGCGACAATTTTGAAAAAAAAGCAATATTTTTTACTTTTTGCTGTAATAAATATCCCCCAAAAACATATATAAAAACATTTTTTTTCCTCAGTTTAGGCCGATACGTATTCTTCTACCTATTTTTAGTAAAAAAAATCGCAATAAGCGTTTATCGATTGGTTTGCGCAAAATTTATAGTGTTTACAAAATAGGGGATAGTTTTATTGCATTTTTATTTTTTTATTTTTTTTTACTACTAATGGCGGCGATCAGCAATTTTTTTCGTGACTGCGACATTATGGCGGACACTTCGGACAATTTTGACACATTTTTGGGACCATTGTCATTTTCACAGCAAAAAATGCATTTAAATTGCATTCTTTATTGTGAAAATGACAGTTGCAGTTTGGGAGTTAACCACAGGTGGCGCTGTAGGAGTTAGGGTGCACCTAGTATGTGTTTACAACTGTTTGGGGGTGTGGCTGTAGGAATGACGTCATCGATCGTGTCTTCCCTATAAAGGGAATGACGCGATCGATGCGCCGCCATAGTGAAGGACGGGGAAGCCGTGTTTACACACGGCTTTCCTCGTTCTTCAGCTCCGGGGAGCGATCGCGACGGAGCGGCTATAAACAAATAGCCGCGCCGTGGTCCCGGATCGCTCCCCGAGCGGACCCGACCTCCGCATGTAGCGGGGGGGGTCCCGATCGGACCCCCCACCCGCTAATAGGCGAGGACGTACCTATACGCCCATGTGCCTGTACGTGCCATATTGTGGACGTATATGTACATGGGCTGGTCCTTAAGTGGTTAAAGTAACCAGGCGCTACATGTGTTTATTTCTTTAGGAATTTGTGTTGTTATCTTTTTACAAGGTCTCATTTAAAAGACCAAATTAAAGTGAAAACATTGCCAGTAACTATAATTAAAGCTGGAATGCATATCTGACATGGAAGATTACCTGGACAAACAGGTATAATTTGTTTTTAATTGCTTTTGTATAGAATAATTCATATCAGGCTTAATATGATTTCACCATCCAAAAACAACATGGGGAAACCCAGCAAAAGGGTGGGGATCACGGTCCAATCACAGCTAACCACATGTAAACAAGGAAATTACGGTTATTGGCACTCCTCACTTCACACTGACAGAGTGTGAGGAGAGGAAAGCTGATCAGCGGCATCTCCTCACAGGGGAGACCTGTACAGGTAATCTGGGCACCAATCATCAGTGCCCTGATTTTCAGTGCAGCCCCAACAGTGCCCAGCAGTTATGCCAATCTGTGCCAATCAGTGATGCAATTCAGTGCTGCCTTTCAGTGGCCATTGGTGTCTGCTCATCAGTGCTGCCCATCAGTGCCACCTCAGTGTCCATCAGTGCTGGCTATCAGTGCCTCCCATCAGTGCCACCTATCAGTGTCTCTCATCAGTGCCTCCTCATCAGTGCCACCTTATCAGTGCCCATCAGTGCCTCCTCATCAGTGCCACCTCATCAGTGCCCATCAGTGCAGCCTCATCAGCGCACATCAGTGAAGGCGCAAAATTACTTATTTACAGAATTTTCTGCAAGACTTTTCTTTTAAAAAATGTCTGTATTTTTTTTTTCTGTAAATTACTTTTTATTAAAGCGGAGGTCCCGCGAAAAAAAAATAATTAAAAACCAGCAGCTACAAATACTGAAGCTGCTGACTTTTAATAAATGGACACTTACCTGTCCAGCGCGCCGCGATGTCGACAGCAGAAGACGAGCAAGCGATCGTCTCTCTGCTGCCACCGCCGCCTTGCGGCTTCACTGCCTGGTTCCTTACTGCGCATGCACGAGTAGCATGGCGCCTTCCCAGTGGTCCCTGCGGTCTCCTGGGACCAGTGTGTTTCCCAGAAGGCAGTGGGGGGGGGGGGGAGTGGAGTGACTCTCTCCCTGGAAGTGGTTGCAAATACCTGTATTATACAGGTATCTGCACCCCCCCCCCCGAAAGATGCCAAATGTGACACCGGAGAGGGGGGGGGGGTTTCCGGAAAAAAAGAGAAAGTTCAATTTGGAACTTCACTTTAAGTTTCGTGAAATACAAACAATAACCCACATATAACTAAAACAACCCAGCAGTGATTAAATACCACCAAAAATAAGTTTTATTTTCGGGTACAGTATTGCATGACTGCGCAATTGTCATTCAAATTGGCCTGGGCAGGATGAGGAAAAAAGTGTCCTGCATTGAAGGGGTTAGATATACCATTTCTATAAGTGCAAAAAATTATCTGTTGATCCTGCCACAAATCCTGTGAGCACAGGACTTCTGTGTTCTTTGCCTGTGCTGTGCTCAGTTAGCATTGTTCCAAACACTCTCTGTGGACTACACACCACCTCCCCCATACGTTATAGAGGAGAGGGGGAAGTGTTCTGTATCCTTGTCTTGGTCTGTCTTGGGTTGATAAAACTGTTCCACTATAGATAGAAAATGGGTAGGAAGTGTGTTAATGACAGGATCACCAAGACAAGGAGGAGGCGGTGCCTGAGCATGTTGTGTGATGTCATGGTGCAAGCGCCTGGAGCCTCGTGTGGATATGTGGGATGGGAGCAAGGAAACTTAGGAACAGGACTATCAGTGCTGTTTGGACTGGAGTGGACTGAAGAGACCACCTGGCTTGGAGAGAGACTGTCACTGTGACCCAGGAGGGGGATGTGTTGTGTCGGTGAGGTGTCATCATTATCTGTGCTGCTGCACACTGCTGTCAGTGTCACTGCGAGAGTCAATTTCATGTATGTGTGTCGCCCATTCCAATTTTTTGCCCTCCTGTGTCCTGTTTCTGAGCTACTTACTTACTATATCAAAAATAAAATAAGAAATGTGTTTGTTTGCCTTACTATCTACCTTACTCACATTGCTAATTGTATATTGTACTTGTCTGTAGCCTACATACAAAAAATTAAAACACTTAAATGTAATTTTGTAACTATCTTTGCTGTGCCAGTAAATTTTTGCGTACATATCACTGGTATGTAAATCTTACATATTACTTCCTTGTATTTCCCAATAATTACAGGCTAAGGTACTATAGTGAAACTGACATACCTCAATTTTTACATTTGGTGCTTAATTATGATCAGCTGTAGTTCCACCTCTGTACTTTTTATGACTCCATCTCTTACACACAGCTACCTATTTAAGTAATTTATCTCATATCGATGCATCTGATAGAAACACAGCAGTTAATGGCTGAGTGTCCTGGAATGGTGTAAATATATTCAGTATTTGTAGTTACCTGGAAACATAAAAACAACATATTACAGGTGAGATCTAGTATTTTAGGCTTGTATCATTTTATATATATATATATATATATATATATATATATATATATATTGATGTTAGCTTACATTTCTAAACTAAATTATTGCTAATCAGAACTGTATAAGATGTACAGAATATGAACTATTTGTGAGTTCTTTAAGGCTTTAATTGGATAAGAATGGCAACTTTAGAAAATAGATGCATTTTGTCTGTTTTGTATATATGTTAATGATTAAGACCCCAGTGCTGGATTTAAAAAAATCAGTTATGCAGAAGATATACAGAAGCATAATATAACATTTACAGTAAACCTGCCAATAATATAACTCCACTTTTGCTGAAAGAAACCTCCCCTGGTAACATAGATACCGGATTTTAGCAAACTTCTTTACAATTTTGTACATGTTGTTTGTATTGGAGATCACATATTACTTCTGGCCCCTTTCAGACGGAGCTAAATTTGTCAAGCGAATCCACCTACTCAGTGGGGAATCTCTCCACAAATCCCAGCTGAGCAGGTGGATGAGAGGTCCGTGTCCATTCCTTTTTTTTTAAATTTTCCTTTTTATTTTGTTTCTTTTCCAAGAAAACAAAAAGCAAGAAAGTGATACAGGAAACATAAGAAGAGGACTAAACACAGTCCTATACATCAACATATATATGGATATTATATGTATTCTCTCTCTTCAGCTCTATTTACTGTTCATAATATCTGTATCACTTCTAGTTTCAATCCACTCCTCTATGAGAGACCAAATACTTTCTACTTTTAAACTAAATTTCAGACTACCCGAGTATTCCATCTCCCCCTAAGTATCCATTTATTCTTTATCTAAAGTACTAATTCCCTCCTTATCCCCGCAGCACTTCCTTCCTCATTTTATCCCCCCTTTCCCTCCCCCCTTATCCCTACCTCTAGACCCCCTTCTTCCCCCATTCCCCTCCTCCAGCCGTCTATATCCTCAGGCCGGAGAGAAGAATAGGAGAAGAGAAGAAAAAAAAAAAAAATAGTGGTCCGTGTCCATTCCATTATGCAGAGCAGACACAGACAATGCCTGCTGTTCTCTATGGGGTGCTCAGATGGAAACAGACTGCCTGTCCGTTTCCCGCTGGCTCAAATCCGATCCCCTGGAGGGATGGCGAACGTATCTCCATCCGTCTGTTTTTAGCAGACCGGATCGGACACAGGCGGGTGTCAGCAGACACATGTCTGCTGACATTCCGCTCCATAGAGAACAATGGGTGGTCTGATCCGGTCTGCCTGAAAAACGGACAGGCGGACATGACCGGGCCACTGGTGTGAAAGGGGCCTTACTCAGTTCTTACTTTTCACAACCACTTGCATGATCAATACCAATGTTATAAAAAGGAAACAAACATTGGGTTTGATTTACTAAAACTGGAGAGTGCAGAATCTGGAGCAGCTGTGCATGGTATCAGCTTCTAACTTCAGCTTCTTCAATTAAGCTTTTTTGTACTCTCCAGTTTTAGGAAATCAGTCCCACTGGGAGCTATCAGTTAGTGACTCACACAATCAAGACATGGCACTTTGAGTGGTGGTTCACACCTAAGCCAATTCTGTGTGGATTCAATGCAATCCGAAAAGTATAAATTTGTATGTCATCTAAAAAAGCATTATTTCTAATGAAGGCCATTCACATCCATGCGGTGTGCGATTTTCAACCGGTTAAAAAAAGGGTCCTGTGCAAGTTTAGTATGGGTGTGGTGCAAATTCAATCTCCAGCTACTGAACCAGCACTTAAAGTGATTGTAAAGTCAGAAGGTTTGTTTATCCTAATGCGTTCTATGCATTAAGATAAAAAGCCTTCTGTGTTCAGCAGCCCCCCAATACTTACCTGAGCCCCATCTCTATCCAGCGATGTCCACAAGTGAATTGGCCCTCTGGGAATCTCCCTCCTGATTGGCTGAGACACAGCAGCGACGCCATTTGCTTCCACCCACTGCTGTCAGTCAAACTCAGTTAGCCAATCAGGAGAGAGGGGGCGGGGTTGAACTGAAGCTCTGTGGCTGAATGGATAGATGGAGCTGCAGCTCGGCTTGTGTCCCCTCGTAGCAAGCTGCTTGCTGTAGGGGCACTCGACAGGAGGAAGGGGCCAGGGATCCAAGAAGAGGAGGATGTGGGCTGCACAGAGCAGGTAAGTATAACATGTTTGTTACATTTTTTTTTTTTATTCTTTTTATTTAAATGTTCAACATAGTATAAGCATAGTAACAACACAAGAAAGAAAAAAAAAAAGAAAAAAACACAAAACATAAATGAGTCGTACAGCAGAACAAGTGGCCAGCATGATCCATATAATCAACCCTTCACAGATGGAACTCACTAAGTGTTATACTAAGTGATACCGAACTCCATCATAAAATAAAGCGCTACATGCAGTAATGTTTGTTATTTTAATAGAAAAAAAAAAAAAAGACTTTACAATCATTTTAAAGTGTTAGTTTACCTATTGAAAAAAAAAAAAACACTCTATGCAGTCACTATACAAAATAGCATCAACCTAAGCTAATCATATTTTTAAATTATTTTCATACAAACATTCAATCACTTTACCAATGTCATTTGAAAGTAATTCAAAATTCTGTTTGCTTTAAAAATAGTTTTTGAAACAAATGGACTTTCCCAAATGAAAACCACATACACTGCTAGAAATGTGTTTGTTCGAGAATTTTTTTACATCCGTCTCCTTTGAATTTTCTCATCACTGAAAACAGATATCAATTTGACCCACCTAATGATTAGAAAATTAAACAAATGTTCTTGAGACAAAAAAGTTCAAACTAAATTTTGCTAGTGTAAGGCCAGCTTAACCCTTTAATGCTGTATATACCAACAGTGTACACAACATCCCTATACAAATGAGACATGCTTGATTTTTTTGCCAATTTTAGAAAACCTTAGTTGGTTGCAGACTGAAATAGAAGTGTTTTTTTCAACACTAAATTATATATTAAAAAAAAAACTATTTTGTAGCAAATATTCAGTTAAAGGAGTTGTAAAGGAAAAATATGTTTTGCCTAAAATTAATGTCTGCAAGGTAGACAGGCAGAATAGTGTAATTAATCTGTTAAAAAATGAGTAAATACCTATTAAATTCCTTCATCTATATCACCTCCGGCTTTCTAGTTTCTATTCTCTCATTCACTTCCTGTTTTGCATCGCTCCTTCATGTAAGAACTACATTTCCCAGTATGCATTGAGGCACACCCAGTAATTCACACCTACTTGAAGTCTCTAACACATAGAGAGCGTCCTGCCGCACAGATGTAGTTCCCAGGAGGGGGCAAGCACGTCACTGACCACCGCAGTAAAGTCTCCCTTCACAGTGGTGAGTAACAATCAGACAAGCAGGAAGTGAACAGAACAGAGAAGAAATAGAGCAACTTCTGAGCAAAAACGAACAATGAGGAAGTGAAAAGAGTAATGTCTGCAGGTAAAGGATGCTTATTATGAAAAAAAAAAAAATCCTTTACAACCCCTTTAATCCCGCGTCATTTTTTTCTTTTAACAAACGTGGTTTTACCACTCATATTTTAGTTTTGGGTAGATGCCCCCTGATTGACTCACCTCTATCTTGCTGATACTTTGGCAGCAAGATTTCTATTTTCCACGTTCAAATCTGTCTCCGGATCATAAGCAAGGCCTGTAGGCATTAAAAGACAATCTCATGATCCAGCTGTTGTCAACTAGATCAGATTATTGTCTACTGTCTATGACAAACGTGCAAATGCAATCAGGCAAAACTCATAAGGACTATTGCTATTGAATAGGTAAGAAAAGCTTGCCACTTTATATTGTTTCTTCTGCAGATAAGTTGGCACTGGAGATGTCATAAAAGGTGTTATACTATTCAGTTTCAGTATTCTTCCAGATTCTGCCTGTACCCAGGGCTGGATTTTACCCTAGGCTACATAGGATGTGGCCTAAAACATCACAGCCACTAGGGGCAGTGTTTAGTTGATCAAGCTGGATTGCAACCTTCTGGGCAGTATTATGTGGGCACCACCATTGATACTAGCCCATGCATTCAGTTGCAAAGGCTCTATCCTTCCCTTGTCCGGACCCCCAACCCCCCCCCCCCCCCCCGATGTCATAGCCTGGTTCCACTGACTTGCTCCTTTACATTTTAACCAATGCTTGCCCCAGCACTACACCCTTTGTTACAGTGTGATAGATTGCCAGTAGACTTTATTATGTCTTGCCTCAGACTGAGTTCAGGCAAGATTTAAAAGAGTGGAGAAACTGGAAGTGAAAATTTGAGACTTTTAAAATTGGTGGATTAAATTAAAAAGGGGGCATATTAGTCGAGCTTTAGCCTTTTCTGAGCTCTCTTCACTCAAAACATTTTAGAGTCAAATATGTTTTTATTAATATTTTGATAAAGTAAAATAACATGACATGAGTAAGGGACAGGTGTTCAATACAGAAAGCAATGCAATGTAAATCATATAGCTAGCATGTGTCCAATGAGAATGCACGTAGTCATTACTCAGGGTCATACACTGAAAGTCTATACATATCACAAAACTAAACAATAGAATCAGGTGAAAGTACATCTGGGTGTGAAGTAGAGAAGAGCAGACATAGGGGAGAGCACTCAAAACATTTTAGATGGTGTTCAAAAGTTTACATTTTAGTTAATGTAGTAACATACATACTTATCAATTGATTGTAAGCACCACTGCCATTTATCTTGTATGCATTCATCTGCCCAAATATTACAAGGGGTAGGCAATTGCTAGAAAGCAGTCAGTCCCTTTGAGCTGTACATAGCCTGTATTAACTGCACCTCTGGGATATAAATTGTAGCCTACACATTGTAGCCTACACACTTTATAACCATATATAAAGAAAAAACATGCACATATTTTAATTTTTTTACTGAAAATAAAAATAAGTTGCAAACACAATAGGGGATATCATCTTAAAATATCAAAAATACAAATTCAGTGTTGCGCTAAAAAAATTACACTATTGGTGGTAGTTTCATACTTGTACGTTTTTGAGCACAACATGGTGAATTTACATAACAATATATATATATATATATATATATATATATATATATATATATATATATATATATATAAAATATGTTTGGTCAGTCTTAAAGAATATATTGGTTAATGTGAAACTCCAGCCCAGACATCTTTAGTTGTGGACATAGTGGAGAAGGGTTGGAACCTTTGTCTGGTTTTTATCGCTGTCTGTGTTCCCAGGTGGGAGATTCACTTTCACTTTATTTGCTGGTGACCATTGTCGAAAAGATAGAAAGGTATTATATAAAGAAGACTTCAAAATCTTCCAATCTTTACAGTGGTCACTGGAACAGGAGTAGAGGTGAGTTCTCCCAATTTGGACAATTTTTTTTCATGTTTCCCCTTTGGAAATATTTTTTCTCACTTGTTGTCAACCAGCATGTTATGTTTTCCTTATTTTGCAATCTGCTCTGCAAAGATGAAAAGATAAATCTGGTGGTTATGGACAGCAAATTGCAATTATCGTTGTTCCTGTCCTAAAATGATTTCACTTTAATGCTGCTGCATTATTTGGTAGGATATGAATTTCTAAATTAATTGAAAAATGAAAATCACTATCTTTATACAATTTTTTTTTAATAATAGCTATCTATCCTCAGGTACTGACTTCGGATTTACTAATAATCATTTGTGGTAATGTATTTAACACAGACGGAAAAAGAAGATACGTTCTAATAACACAGTTGGAATATTAATACCAATATTAAAGAAAACATGAATGTAACCGGCATGAATGACACCCAGGATAAACCATATAGAAGCTATTTGGAAAATTCGTACATACCTGTCACCATAGTGGTTGTTGTAGCACTATGTCTTTGTATCGTTGGCCTAGTTGGAAATGTTATTGTGTTTTGGTACCTGTGCTTCAAGAACCAGAGAAACAAATACGAAGTTTATATTATGAATCTGTCGGTAGCTGACGCCCTGTTTATTATATTTACTACCTTGCTTTTGATGCTCCAGATAAACACAATCAAGGGGACAGATCCTGATTTTATAGGGAAGGAGAGTTTATATTTATTCATAGAAATATTTTATGATACAATGCAGTATTCCGGAATGTATATCCTTACAGCTGTCAGCATGGAACGATGTAGCTCTGTTCTGTTCCCCTTTTGGTACCGAAGCCATCGCCCCAGGAACTTGTCCACTATTATGTGCATTGCTCTTTGGATCCTTGGCTCTTTGGAAAGTCTCCTTAAGAACCTTGCGTGTACAGAAGATGCCTTCTTGGAACAAACCTCACAATGTTTAGCAGTTCAAATAATAGTTTTTATTTTAGCCATTGGCATCTGCCTACCAATTATGGTAATTTCCAGCTTCACCTTGCTCATCAAAGTAAAGAGGTCATTAAACCAGCGATACACACCTAAACTGTACATCATCATCCTTATTGCAGTTCTTGTATTCATTTTATCAGTTCTTCCATTTACGTTTTTGTCGTTTTTATTATACTTGAAATTAACACCAACAGATTCGGCAACTGTTATTAATTTCTATGTATCAACTTACTGCACAGTGCTTAACTGCGCCGCCAATCCCTACATTTACTTTATTGTTGGAAGGAAATGGAAACAAAAGACTCCTCACTCGATCCAGGAAGCCCTCCAAAGAGCCTTTAGGGATGAGCCAAACACCCCCGGTTCGGTTTGCACCAGAACCTTCGAACGGACCGAAGGATCGCACAAACTTTAGAACCCCATTAAAGTCTATGGGACTCGAACATTCAAAATCAAAAGTGCTAATTTTAAAAGCTAATATGCAAGTTATTGTCCTAAAAAGGGTCTGGGGACCCGGGACCTGCCCCATGGGACATGTATCAATTTTTTTTAAAATGGAAGTTTTTTTGGGAGCAGTGATTTTAATAAAGCTTAAAGTGAAAAAAAAAGTGAAATATTCCTTTAAATATCATACCTGGGGGTGTCTACAGTATGCCTGTGAAGTGGCATGTGTTTCCCGTGTTTAGAACTGTCCCTGCACAAAATGACATTTCTAAAGGAATAAAAGTCATTTAAAACTGCTTGCGGCTATAATGTCTGGTCCCAGCAATATGGATGAAAATCATTGAGAAAAATGGCATGCTGTATTTGTATGAGAACACCACCAATTGTATTCAGGTAATCTTTAGGTGCACACTGTGCAAAGGACACTAAAACAAAATACTGCAGCTCCCTGCCTGTATTTGTATGAGAACACCAGCAATTGTATTCAGGTAAACTTTAGGTGCACACTGTGCAACGGACACAGTACACTTAGGCCTCGTACACACGGCCGAGTTTCTCAGCGAAAAACAGCAAGAAGTTTGCTGGATTTTTTTTTTTGCCGAGGAAACCGGTCGTGTGTACACTTTTCAACGAGGAAACCGCCAAGGATCTTGTCGGGCCAATGGGAAAATTTGGCTCGCCGAGATCCTCGGCGGCTTCACAAGGAACTCGATGAGCAAAATGATGTGTTTCGCCTGTCGAGTTCCTCGGATGTGTGTACGAAGCCTAAGTGAAAATACTGCAGCTAGCACAATCACCTGGCTGCCTGTCAGTATATTATGAAGAGAATAACAGGAATGGATCTAGCTAAACTGAATACAGTGTATAAATATAAATACAACACCTAGGATGCATATATATCCTCTACACACTGTAACTGAAGCTAACTGACTCGCCTGCCTGCTCTATCTAACTCAAATTAAATGACACTGTCTCTCTCTCTGTCTTTAACCACCGCCGCAACCAGGGCTCAAGTCCTGCGGGAACGTGTGGGAACGGAGTCCCTGCACTTTTTTCACAGCAGGAACGCAGTTCCCTTTGCAGGACTAGAGCAGCCGAGCCAATGCTTTACTAAGCGGCGATGCCCAGCTCGAGTCACTGTCAGGGGCAGGCGAACCTTAGTAATCCTTTATGTTACTGGCCGCTTCCTGTACATGGATTCACCGGGTAGTGTGCGGGTATTCCGTCACTTCCTCAATGCCGCAATGTCTCCTGGGAGCTTTTGTCATAGTTCCCAGGAGACATTGCGGAGGTCTGCCTCAAGTTATCGCGGGATTTATAAAGAACTGCTTAAAGTTCTTTCTTAATCCTGCGATAACTCGCAGCAGACCTCCGCAATGTCTTCTGGGAACAATGACAAAAGCTCCCAGGAGACATTGCGGCATCGAGGAAGTGACGGAATACCCACACACTACCCGATGAATCCATATACAGGAAGCGGGCAGTAACATAAAGGATTACTAAGGTACAGTGGATTGGCCTTATATAGTGTGGGGTGTGTACTAAACCACCTGAGACATAATTGGCCAAAGCCACCCTGGGTTTGACTCGAACTCGAAGCTCATCCCTAAGGAAGATGATGAGAATGATGACTCAAACAGCAACAAAACAATTAACACATCAAGCTAAACTAACCTTACAGTTGCCTTCTAGATTTTCTTTCAAGAGCAAAGCACACCGACAATTATCTAGTTGAACAAGGAGATATGATTCACTCAGGAATTTCAGAATATGAATCTGCAAGTAGGATCTTACTTTAGCTGGAGAAAGTATTGCTTAAAGTGTTTGTAAACATAAAAAAATAACAAACATGTTATACTTACCTGCTCTGTGCAACAGTTTTGCACAGAGCAGCCCTGATTCCCCTCTTTTGGGGTCCCCTTGACAGTGATTCTGGCTCCTCTCCCCCACCAAGTGCCCCCATGACAAGCAGCTTGTTATTAGGGCACTTAAATTTGCTTGCTCCTGAACCCCATTTGATGTGTCTATAATACACACAGAGTGTGGCTTGGCCCCACCCGTTGCTCCCTCCTCACTGGCTGTGATTGCCAGCAGTGGGGGCCAATGAGGAGGGAGAGAGCAGAGAGAGCCTGTGCCTCGTGCACAGCGCTGGATTGAGATTAGGCTTCGAATATGTGGGGGAGCTACATACTGAAGGTTTTTTACCTTAATTCAGAGAGTGCATTAAGCTAAAAAGAGGGAAGGCTTTAGAACCACTTTAAACCAAGCTAATTTTTTCATTACCTAAACCTGTCCTTCATTTGCACATGGCTACTATAAAAATATAATGTTGTTTAAGAATTTGAGGTGCTTTAAATGTACTTTCATACTTATTTTTAATTTACACATGGCTAAGAGGTTTCATCACATGCCTTCTTACCCCCTTTTTTTTTTTTTATAAAAAAATAAAATAAATAAAGCAGTTGTATTGAATTGAATACAGTTTTGTATTGAAAACTTTTAATGAAGATGAGCTCTGGGTATCTTCTGACTTTGTGATATGTGTATTCTCAAATATATTGGCTCCTGTTCCATAAAATCTGTGATAAGAAAACAAAATCTGAAGTGTAATTGTGCATAAATATTTGCAGCTCACATTGAGCTCAAATGTAATTGTTTGTAATAAAACTGAGTATAACTTATGTCTGCTCTGGTGCTGTTCTTCCTAGGGCCCATTCATACCAGTCTTCATGTGTATTGATGCATGTGTGTTAGTACACTGCAGTGCCATTCATGTAAATGGCACCCCAACACGCTTAGGGCCAGATTCAGGTAGATCCGCGTAACTTTGCCTGGGCGTAACGTATCCGATTTACGTTGCGCCTCCACAACTTAGACGGGCAAGTGCTGTATTCTCAAAGCAGTTGCTCCGTAAGTTGTGGCGGCGTAGCGTAAATCGGCCGGCGAAAGCCCGCCTAATTCAAATTTGGATCAGGGGGGTGTGTTTTATGTAAATGTACTGTGACCTGACGTGATTGAAGTTTTTCCCGAACGGCGCGGAATTTCCCATTGTGCATTGCTCCAAAATACGCCGCAAGGACATCATTGGTTTCGACGTGAACGTAAATGACGTCCAGGCCCATTCACGGACGACTTACGCAAACGACGTAACTTTTTCAAATTTCGACGCGGGAACGACGGCCATACTTAACATTGGTACGCCACACTTACGCCACCATATAGCAGGGGTAACTATACGCCGGGAAAAGCCTAAAGTAAACGGCGTAACTTTACTGCGTCGGCCGGGCGTACGTTCGGGAATTCGCATATCTAGCTGATTTACATATTTCGAAGCGTAAATCAGCGTACACGCCCCTAGCGGCCAGTGTAAATATGCAGTTACGATCCGACGGCGTAAGAGACTTACGCCTGTCAGATCTAACAGATATCTATGCGTAACTGATTCTAAGGATCAGGCGCATAGATACGACCGGCCGGACGCAGAGATACGACGGCGTATATGGAGATACGCCGTCATATCTCCTCTAAGAATCTGGCCCTTAAGCTGTATTATTCCACTGTGTAGCACAACACATGAAGTTCTTCTTAGCGGCACTTTAAAAACCTGCCACTATGTATGCCAGGCATGTCCAAAGTCCGGCCCGCGGGCCAATTGCGGCCCCCCTGGTGATTTAATATGGCCCCCCTGGAGATTTGGATATACATATTGTTTGTGGCCCCCACAAAAGATATATACCGTATTTATCAGCGCTGCCTCAGAGGGGACAGGGAGGGGGCGGGACAAGTGCCATCAGATTACATGAAGAGAATCTGCGGCATCTGTAATAGGAAGTCCCGTCTCCTGGGATGCCATTGAATGACCGTTCTGTCTATAATAGGAGGCGGGACTTTGTATTAAAGAGGTAACCGAGTAAACAAGAGATTCTCCTGTTTGTAATCGGCACTCACCCCCCCTACCTGTCCCCTCCGAGGCTGCAGATGGGCATCAATCAGGCTGCACTGATGGCAATGGTAAGGCTGCATTCATGGCACATGCGAGGCTGCATTCATGGCACATGCGAGGCTGCATTCATGGCAATGGTGAGGCTGCATTCATGGCAATGGTAAGCCTGTGCGTGTTATACGCCAATAAATACGGTATATCCAAATAACACACCCAAGCTCATACTTATTCCTGAGCAGCGCTCGGAGATTCGTTGGAGCCACAAAAGAGATATATACAGTGAATCCAAATAACACGCCCAAGCGCATCTCTTCACCACACACAGCCACAAAGGCAAGAAAATTCTTGTTGGGCCGTGTATTAGAGCTCGGACGAACACACTTAGACCTAATTTGAATGGTTCAAAAAATGTCAGGCAAAATGGTCGGCCCTCACGCATGTTCACTTCATCAAATCTGGCCCTCTTTGAAAAAAGTTTGGACACCCCTGATGTATGCAATAGTTCCTTTAAAGAATTACTGCCAGATTAGCAAACTAGCAGCAATTAAAGGGGTTGTAAAGGTAAAAAAAAAATCCCTAAATAGCTTCCTTTACCTTAGTGCAGTCCTCCTTCACTTACCTCATCCTTCGATTTTGCTTTTAAATGTCCTTATTTCTTCTGATGCCGCGTACACACGATCATTTTTCGGCTTGTAAAAAAAAAAGTTTTCAGCCTCTAGAAAAAACGTTGTTTTTCTCAACTTCATCATTAAAACGATGTTGCCCACACACCATCGTTTAAAAAAAATGCTCTAGCAAAGCGCAGTGACGTACAACACGTACGTCGGCACTATAAAGGGGAAGTTCCTTGCGGATGACGCCACCCATGGGGCTGCTTTAGCTGATTTTGTGTTAGTAAAAGACGATTCGCGCTTTTCTGTCTGTTACAGCATGATGAATGTGCTTACTCCATTACGAACGGTAGTTTTACCAGAACAAGCGCTCCCGTCTCATAACTTAGCGTGGGTTTTTAACGTCGTTTTAGCCCACACACGATCATTTTTTACAACACGAAAAACGACATCGTTTAAAACGTCGTTAAAAAATGCAGCATGTTCGAATTTTTTTTGTTTGTCGTTTCTCAGAAACCGAAAAATTATGTGAAGCCCACACACCATCGTTTTAAAACGTAGTTTTTTACATGCCGAAAAATGATCGTGTGTACGCGGCATGAGAAATCCTCACTGTTTTTCTGTCTGTAACTACACACAGTAATGCGACACTTTCTCCCTGGTGTGGAGAAAGCCTCTTGAGGGGGGAGGGGGCGAGCAGGAGTGTCAGGATGCCCAATAACACACAGCTCCTTTCTCTATCTGCAAAGTAGTTAGCGCCCTGACCCTCCTGCTCGCCCCCTCCCCCCTCAGAGGCTTTTTCCATACCAGGGAGAAAGCCTTGCATTACGGTGTGACAGAAGAACAGCAAGTGAGGATTTCTCTGAAGAAATAAGGACATTTGAAAGCAAAATCGAAGAATGAGGTAAGTGAAGGAGGACTGCACTAAGGTAAAGGAAGCTATTTAGGAATTTTTTTTTTACCTTTACAACCCCTTTAAGACCAACTCTGATATTGTGTACCACGATTTGTTTAGTGTGCGGCTCAGGCTTGATCACTCATGGGAAGTAGTGTGGGTAATGCTGCAACCACTTTAGGAGTGCCAGCAAGGGATGGAGTTTGTCCTAGCTCCTATAGTAAATGAAAGGAAGAAAGGAAAGATCCCTGGTGCTGCACATCCATAAAGTCCTATGGTGGTATGAGAGAGACAACCTCTACTTGGGCTTCCACCAGGCCACACCCCCAAAGCGGTTCACCCGGCCCCTCGAGGGGTGGAGTGAAACACATTGGGGGCAAGCCCAGGTTGTGGTTGTCTCATACCACCATAGGACTCTGATATTGTGTACAGAGGTTATGCCAGTACTCTGAGTAGGGGCAGGCTCCCTGATTGCCATGAAGTCAGCGTCTAGCCAGTGTCATAGCATCAATACTTCATCCCTAGATCCATCCAGCTGCCAAATAAAATAAATATTAAACATAAAATAAGGTCAGTCTGTTCTATAGTTATGTTAACATGATACAGCTGCATTCCCTGTGCTAAGTGTTGTTTTGCCCCACTCAGCCTCACACTCTCCCCGCACAGGGCTGTGACTGCAAAGTAGGAGTGAGGTTTCAACTATTGTACAGCATCAAAAGTTTCCTAGGAGATGGCAGATACAAGAGTGAGGCTGAGTAGAGGGGAGGGACACAGAGCCCAGGAAGCACTGCAGAATTGTGGAGGTAGGGATATAGACAGAGCTGTCATGGGGGATGAGCATAGCTTTCAACTGTCCCTGATTGAGAGGGATTGTACCTGATTTGGAACAAAGTTCCTCTGTCCCTCTTTCCTTCTCATCTGTCCCTCATTTTGGTCTGATCTATATAGCTGTATATATAATGCACTGTTATTCCATGAAAAAGTGTTTCCCAATGCTAAACATTTTATCCAATTTCAAAATTTCTGCATTTGTAAGTTCCAAAAGCCAACATAAAGGAACAGTAAAAAAGGACTTGTGGGCTTAGCCAATCATTTTTTTTAAACAATTCTCTTTTAAGGAGGGTGTGGAAGGGACGTGTCCTATGCCTACATACTTTTGCTTATTTGGATCCCTACCCCCTTGCTTACTTTCAGCTGTGAACCAGGGAATCTCCTGCCTGGCAGGTGAATGGTCCAGGAATAAGTTATGGGTCGTTATGACCTAGTGTCTAAGCAGCCAATGCTGCTGTATGGCAGGGTTGAGGAAATGGGCTGAGCCTGCACAGAGGATGGAGTGCCCAGTATGCCACCCTCCACCATGCCTCCATGCAACAATTCCTGGTTGCTGATCTCCCCTAGTTTGTAAGAACCTGGAAGTGCTGAGGGTTTTATTACCTCCAGATTTTAGGTGTCACTTCCCCCCAACCACTGTAGCACAGCGTGCAAGCACTTGAACAGGCAGCAAAAGAGGCAAGACAAGTTTAATTTTGCTGTACAAGGTTAAAGTATATTATTTGGGAGACAATAGCCACAAACATTTTTCTGTAACTGAACAGAATGTAAGCAGCTTGGTTAGGGAGAAGTGAGACAGGTTTTATCTTGAGATAGAAATCGTAGTTGCAACTCAAGAGTGAATAGGCCATAAACATTAAGACACAAGGCAGCAAACATTAGAAATTTGGCAGGTAAGGTCCAGATGGCAAAACATTGTGTGGCACATTTACAGTGCTGGAGTACTGGAATAGGGCAGGAGAGCGGGAGAGGTTTTTTTTTTTTTTGGGGGGGGGGGGGGGGGGGTGAGGGGGGGGGGGCTAGATGGCAATTTAAAAGTTTTCATCTGTAGCATCAGCAGTGGGGCTTTTGTAGTCAACAGTAATACAAAACTGGCTGAATAGCATGACCATTCTGAAATAGAAGAGATAGATGTGCTCTGCCTCTGGATGATGCTTGGCCCAACTATCGCTTTGTACGGAAGAACCTTATTGCACCCTACTACCTTCACATGTAGGACCTCTGCCTTTTACTTTAGGCCTGCCTGACATATTTAATAATGGGGATTGACTAAATTTCATTTCAGCTATTGCAATAGTTGGAATAAATACCGTATGTGATGATTTGGTGCATACTCCTTTAAAGTGTGTGGTTGCATGCTGTAATAAAAGGGCAGCTTTGACTAAACAGCAAATACAGTTGTTGCTGACACATACACAAAAAGGTAGTCCTATAAAAGACTGTTAGGTCTCTTAACTGTAAACATGGGGGAGGGGCAATTCAAGAATATGTAACCCTCCACAATGCAGTCCACAGTAATTTAGGACAATATAGCACAGTAAAGCAATACCAGCAAGTAAATCACCCTATACCGATGTAGCACTGCCCCTGAGGTAGCTGCTTGTTAATTGGCTCCTTCTGCTTCCGTAGGTAATCACTTATACAGACAGCACCTGAACTCACAAACCTACCTAGGATTTACAATGATTTTATTGGGAAAAGATGCCTGAAAAGGTTTTAGAATAGGCAGACAGTAGTACACTGCAATAGGTTTACAATGTTGTTAAAAACAGAAATATGATGGACACAGCTTAGAGAATCAATTGTACTGTAAATAAAACCAACTGTTAAGAGTTTTTGCACTGCTGAAGGGATTAACTAATATTAGACATGTGCACACTGAAATTTTTTGTTTCGGAATTTCGTTTTCGTCCGAAAAATAAATGTATTTAGTTACTCCCGAAATTCGTTTTTATTTATTTCGTTTTTTGTTAGAAATTACATTCGTCCGAAAATCTGAATTAATTAAGGTTGAATCTGTCATTGAAGGCTTATGGTGTCTGTCGAATGTTCAAAGAAGATTCGACGGAGCAGCGAAACTGTACGACACATTTCCCGTTGAATGTTCCGCCTACAAGCCAACTATAGTAGAATTCTAATGTTGTATGACTAGTAATAATTATATTTATTAATTATTGTTACTAGTCAACCAACATTCAAATTTTTCAATATCCTATGGGCCAAGCATTTGACCGGAAATGTATGATTGCAGCTTCGTACAGTTTAGCTGCTTCGTTGAATCTTCTTAGAACTTTTGACAGACACCATAAGCCTTCAATGACAGATTTGACGTTTGTATGTTTTTCGATGCTTTATCGAATCTTCGTCATTCATGTTGAATTATCAAGTTAGTTCTAGCTATTTTACTGCTCCTCCTCTTTGGTTACAATAAGCCAATAACATTCATCATCATCATTATTTTTATTTTACTTCCCCCACCCAATTCCAGCAGCAATCTTTTCTCTCTATAATGTCGAATCTTTCTCTCTATAATGTCAAATCTTTCCTCTCTATGTCGAAAAATCTTGGACTAATAGAGTTAAAGGGGTTGTAAAGGAATTTTTTTTCCCTAAATAGCATTTCTCAGAAGAAATAAGGACATTTAAAAGCAAAATCGAAGGATGAGGTAAGTGAAGGAGGACTGCACTAAGGTAAAGGTAGCTATTTAGGGAAACATTTTTTTTCCTTTACAACCCCTTTAAGGTTAGGCACATTTGACCACAGGTTTGATAGACACAGATTGTTATTGTCAGCATCATGTCGAATCTCCCATCTATATCGAACTGTTGTTGCAACAAAAACAAGGCATTTATTTATGTCGGATCTTTCGTTTTTCGTATCCTGCGCTTTCGTTTTCGTTTGTTAAAACGATAACGAAAATACCTGAAATTCAGACGAAAATGCATTCGGACGAAAACGAATGCACATGTCTAACTAATATCAAGAAGCCCATCTCTGAACCACTGGCCAGTGGATTCTGAACACAGTTAGCTAGCTATGGGGACAGTGGATACTGAACCCGGTAACTGGCCTTGGGGACCTGTTTTTTGGTTGGTGCACTCACTCCCAACAGGGAGTATTTTTTATTCACAAAGGGGTTAACAGTGTGTAGCACTTTTTGAGGGGGGTAATGAGAAACAGCCCTCCCCAAAACAGGGTATTGTGCAAAACCTGTAGGTAAATAAAAGCACTAGAACCTTTGCTTAGTGGTAGAGTCGGTTTCCTCAGTTTAGGCCGATACGTATTCTTCTACTTTTTTTACGTAAAAAAAATCGCAATAAGCGTTTATTGATTGGTTTGCGCAAAAGTTATAGTGTCTACAAAATAGGGGATAGTTTTATGGCATTTTTATTAATATTTTTTTTTTACTAGAAATGGCGGCGATCAGCGATTTTTATCGGTACTGCGACCTTATGGCGGACACTTTTGACACATTTTTGGGACCATTGGCATTTTTATAGCGATCAGTGCTATAAAAATGCATGAAATACTGTAAAAATGCCACTGGCAGGGAAGGGGTTAACACTAGGGGCGAGGAAGGGGTTAAATATGTTCCCTAGGTGTGTTCTAACTGAAGGGGGGAGGGAACTGACTAAGGGAAATGACATATCGCTGTTCATACATTGTATGAACAGACGATCCGTCATTTCTCCCCCTGACAGGACCGGGAGCTGTGTGTGTTTACACACAGCTCCCGGTTCTTGCTCTGTAACGAGCAATCGCGGGTGCCCGGCGGCGATCGCGCCCGTCGGGCACGCGGGCGGCACCAGGGGCGAGCAGGGGGCACGCGCCCCTAGTGGCTGAAATGCAAAATCACGTAATTCTACGTGATTTTGCTCAGCCGAGCTGACCTGCCGCTGGAAAAATGCGGCGGCTGGTCGGCAAGCGGTTAAAAGATATAATAAGTCTCTCTTGTTAAAAAAAAAAAAAGATATAATAACATTTTTACAAAAATGTGAGGGGTGTACTCTCTTTTGTCAGATACTATATACACAGACACAGATTTACTTTTTAATTCAATAGATTTTTATTGGTAGATTTTCATAGTTAACACAAAGTACAAGAGAAGAGATATACACAGTAACCGATGTACATGTACAATTTCCATTAGTAGTGAAACATTAAAATCATAGGGTTCCTGAACAAAGAAGTAAACTATCGATTGATCATAAAAGCTTAGGTCAAATAGACCAGCAGTCGTCAAATGCCTTATGCCGCGTACACACGATAGGTTAGTCTGATAGACCAAACCCATCGTGTGTGGGCCCCATCGGTTATTTATCCATAGGTTAAAAAAATAGGAACTTTTTTTAAAATTATCTGATGGATAAAAAACCTATAGAAAAAAACGATTGTCTGTGGGTACGTCCATCAGTTAAAAATCCACGCATGCTCAGAATCAAGTCGACGCATGCTCGGAAGCATTGAATTTCATTTTTTTCAGCACGTCGTTGTGTTTTACGTCACCGCGTTCTGACACGATAATTTTTTTAACTGATGGTGTGTAAGCACGACTGATAATCAGTCAGCTTCATCGGATAACTGATGGAAAAATCCATCAGACCATTTTCATCAGACTAACCTATCGTCTGTACAGGGCATTACACTTTAAAGAATTAATAGCTATGAGACGTTCAAAGGTATAATTTCTATGAACCGCTGTAATGACGTCAGAGATATTTGTGGCCTTATTGGATTTCCAATTGCGCAAAATCTGTAGGCATGTCTCTAGGAGTATGTGCGTTATGACTGGCCTGAAGGTGTTCGGGTATTTGTCTATATGCAGGTGCAATAGCGCTAAGGCCAGGTCGGGGTGTACAATTATCCCTGTTAGCGAAGAAATCAGTTGGAAAACCTGATTCCATAAACTTTGTATGTTAGGGCAGTGCCAAAACATATGCAATAGGTTCCCTTTGTGCCCGCACTCCCTCTAGCATTTTGGTGACGTTCCTGGAATTTATGTGGCCAGTAGGAATGGAGTGTAGTGCCATCTGTTTGCTATTTTGATCATTAATTCCCAATGTTTAACACAGTGAGAGGATTTGTGTGTTTCTGTGCAGGCGCGTTGCCAATGTGTCTCCGAGAAAGTGGTACCTAGATCTACCTCCCATTTTTGCATTGCAGTAATTTTAGTGAACTTCATCCTGTCACGCAATGCATTGTAGAAAAAGGATATGCCTTTTGTATTTGTTGTTGCTGTGGAGTAGAATTGACAAATTTTATTTGGTAAGACCACGGTTGGGGGAATGTGATATTTTAGGAAGTGTGTGATCCTTAAACATTTGAAAATTTTAGTGTGTTCTGCCCATATTGTTCATAGTAAATATGTGCAATGTGCCATTACAGATTATACTGCAATGTTAGTTTGACATTGCTGCCATCTAGTTGTCAGATTTAATTAATATTTTGCCAGAGCTTACAGGAAGTTGTATTTTCCTCAGAGTGAGACGCAGTAATCTTTAACCTGGAACTGTATTTCCTCCATTTCATGCCTACTCCTGGATCTAGGCAGACTCATGCAGAGAATCTCTCAATACATTTCCTGAACTAGTGATGGAATTGTCTGTAAGTACTCTTAGGCCTCGTACACACGGCCGAGGAACTCGACGTGCCAAACACGTCGAGTTCCTCGGCCAGTTCAGCCCTGAAGCCGCCGAGGGCCTCGGCGGGCCGAGAGCTTCCATAGAACAACGAGGAAATAGAGAACATGTTCTCTATTTCCTCGCCGAGGTCCTCGTCGGCTTCCTCGGCCGAAAGTGTACACACGACCAGTTTCCTCGGCAGAATTCAGACAGAAACTCGGTCGCAAGCTGAATTCTGCCGAGGAAACTGGTCGTGTGTACGGGGCCTTACTGATGGACTGAGGCTGCTGTGTAATGTTTAATGTACTGACACATATGTTTTGTTTATGCTTATGTTTTAGTTTTACAAAGTTATTCAGAAAAAATAATACATACAGATCTGATGTCTCACGTTTCTTGACTTCTGAATTATTGTTAAGCTGTCTGACTAGTGTTATACAACAGTTCAATAACGTAAAGCAGAACATAGTGTTTTGAGAGATGGTATTGTACCATGATTTGCTCCGCAGTTTTGTGTCGTGGTCCATCATAAAGATCTAAGATGTGGGAGATACCTTTGTCGGTCAGGTCTGTGACGTCCATCATTGGAATATTGGACTCCAATAGGGTCAGAAGGAGTTTAAATTCTATGGTCTGTAAGTCCTGGTGGGTTTGTCTTAGTAGGAATCTCCAGGCTCTCAATGAAGTCTGCATTGGGGGTGAAAGAGCGGTCATGTTCCAAGGGTCCCAACTGTCTCCTATGAGAAGTAGGGTGAGATCCTTTGTTGGGGATATAGTTGTTTCTATATCTACCCAGAGAGGAGTGTTGGGCTTTTGAAACCAGAATTTGATCTGGTCTAGGCTCACCGCCCAGAGGTAGTCAAAGACGTCTACTAAGCCCGCCCCCCCCCCCCCGCCTTCCTGTGAGAAGTCAAGTTATTTCTTGAGCACCTAGCTTTCTTCCTGTTCCGGATGTATTTTCAGCTAAGATTCGTGATGCTTTTGAGATAATGATGAGGTATGTGTATTGGTAGGGTGCGGAAAACATATAAGATTTGCGGTAAAATTAACATTTTGTACGCGGATATTTTACCTAACCAGGAAATTTCCTTTCTATATATGTCCCTGAATTGGGATTCCAGTCTGGCCACTAGCGGAGTCATGTTGGCTTTAGCAAGAGCGAATGTTTTGCTAGTTAGTGAGATACCCAAATAGGTGATGCTTCCCTTCCTCCAGGTATAGAGTAAGTGTTCTTGTAGGTACTTTTTCACGTGGGGCTGTACTCCCAGGTCTAAGATTAAAGATTTTGTAAAATTAACCTTATAATATGAAACTTCCCAAAATGCAGTGAGAATTGCATGTGCTTCTATTAAGGACTCAAGCGGGTTGGTTAAAAGCAGGATTACGTCATCCGCAAAGAGATATATAGTGTGCATGTTATGGCCAAACTGAAAGCCTGAGATCAAGGGTTGCGTTCGGATTGCTTCGGCTTGGGGTTCTATAATTAGATTAAAAATGGTCGAAGACAGGGGGCAACCTTGTCTGGTCCCGTTTGAGATGTTAAAGGGTGTGGATGGGAAACCTGCAGTATACACCCGGGCAGACGGGCATGAATAAAGGGACATAATAGCCTTCAGTATCGATCCATGAAATCCAAACTTCTCTAGAACCATTTCCATATATATTCCATATATCCAATGGACCCTGTCGAGCGCCTTCTTTGCGTCAATAGAAAGCAGCAGAGAAGGCGTTCAAGTCCGTTCAGCATGATGTATCACATTTATTATTCTCCTGGTAGCGTCGAGGTCTCCCCTTCACAAAACCCATCTGGTCACGTTTAATGATTGATGGTATTATATTCGTTAGCCTTTTAGCAAGTAGTTTTGCATATATTTTGGTGTCTGTTACATACATAGTTACATAGTTACATAGTTAGTCAGGTTGAAAAAAGACACAAGTCCATCCAGTTCAACCTCAAAAAAATAAACAAACGAAATAAAAAACACAATACAATCCCATACACCCAACTCCATACCCACAGTTGATCCAGAGGAAGGCAAAAAACCCCAGCAGAGCATGATCCAATTTGCTACAGCAGGGGAAAAAATTCCTTCCTGATCCCCCGAGAGGCAATCGGATTTACCCTGGATCAACTTTACCTACAAATCTTAGTACTCAGTTATTTTATGTACATTTAGGAAAGAATCCAGGCCTTTCTTAAAGCAATCTACTGAGCTGGCCAGAACCACCTCTGGAGGGAGTCTGTTCCACATTTTCACAGCTCTTACTGTGAAAAAACCTTTCCGTATTTGGAGGTGAAATCTCTTTTCCTCTAGACGTAAAGAGTGCCCCCTTGTCCTCAGTGATGACCGTAAAGTGAATAACTCAACACCAAGTACACTGTATGGACCTCTTATATATTTGTACATGTTGATCATATCCCCCCTAATTCTCCTCTTCTCAAGAGTGAATAGATTTAGTTCTTCTAATCTTTCCTCATAGCTGAGCTCCTCCATGCCTCTTATCAGTTTGGTTGCTCTTCTCTGCACTTTCTCCAGTTCTCCGATATCCTTTTTGAGAACTGGTGCCCAAAACTGAACTGCATATTCCAGATGAGGTCTTACTAATGATTTGTACAGGGGCAAAATTATATCTCTGGAGTCCATACCTCTCTTAATACAAGAAAGGACTTTGCTCGCTTTGGAAACCGCAGCTTGGCATTGCATGCCATTATTGAGCTTATGATCAACTAAAACCCCCAGATCCTTCTCCACTACAGATCCCCCCAGTTGTACTCCCCCTAGTATGTATGATGCATGCATATTCTTAGCCCCCAAGTGCATAACTTTACATTTATCAACATTAAACCTCATCTGCCACTCAGTCGCCCAATTGGACAGAGCATTGAGGTCAGCTTGTAAATTGGAGACATCCTGCAAGGACGTTATTACACTGCATAGCTTGGTGTCATCTGCAAAGACAGAAATGTTACTTTTGATCCCAGACCCAATATCATTTATAAATATATTGAAAAGTAAGGGTCCCAGCACTGAACCTTGGGGTACACCACTGATAACATTGGACCATTCAGAGTAAGAATCATTAACCACGACTCTCTGAATTCTGGCTTTCAGCCAATTTTCTATCCATTTACAAACTGATATATCCAATCCTGTAGACCTTGCCTTACACATGAGCCGTGTGTGCGGAACTGTATCGAACGCTTTTGCAAAATCCAAATATATCACGTCCACAGCCACGCCTCTGTCCAGGGTTTTACTTACCTCTTCATAAAAGGAAATCAGGTTTGTCTGACAACTTCTGTCTTTCATGAATCCATGTTGTCTGCTGCTTAAATAGTTTTTTTCCTGCAAGAACTCATCCATGTGGTCTTTTATTAAACGTTCCAGTATCTTCCCAACTATAGAAGTTAGACTAACAGGTCTATAGTTACTTGGTAAAGACTTTGTTCCCTTTTTAAATATAGGCACCACATTGGCTCTACGCCAATCCAGTGGTACTATTCCTGTCTTTAATGAGTCCCTAAATATTAGATACAGTGGCTTTGAAATGACAGAGCTCAACTCACCTAGGATCCGTGGGTGGATGCCATCTGGTCCAGGTGCTTTATCCACCTTTATTCTGTCTAAATATTTCTGGACCATATCACTTTTGAGCCATTGTGGATTTGGGGCTGTGTCACTCCCACCCCCATTTTGGACATGAGCTCTGTGTTAAGGAGGGATATGGGTCTAAAATTAGCCGGCGTATTGGGGTCCTTTCCTGGTTTTGGCAACGTAACTATGTGTGCTTTCAACATCTCTTGCGGGAGTGACGCGGACTCAGTGGCTTTGGTAAAGACTTTGGACATGTGGGGCGAAAGTATGTGTTTAAATGTTTTAAAGTATTCATTGGAAAAGCCGTCGGGCCAGGTGATTTTTTCCACCTCTTGGGCTGTGATCGGATCGTTTAATTCCTCCAGCTGCTCTTGGGATAAAGATGGGAGGTTTAGTTTGTGTAGGAACATTTGTATTTTTTCCACCGTCGGTTGAGGGGTGTTGGGATCCTTATGTAAGTTGTGTAGCGAGCTATAGCATTCAGCAAATTGATTGGCTATATCTTGGGGGTTTGTAATGGTGCAGAGGGGTGGTTTAGACGAACGGATAATTTTTGTGTGAGCATTGTGGAGCATTGTTTATTTGGAAATGTGTTTCCTGCACACAGAATGTCAGCTCTTTGTGCACAGGCCTCCTTCCACATGGAGAACCGTTTTGCTGGGTGATTTAAAGTCCCCGGGCGTTAATGGATAAGAATTTAATTGTCATTGGAATTGCAGTTGGATGTGTGGTGAGACAGTGCAGGCACTTACTGTTCCAGAGGGGTGTTTCCACTGGTGCATCGGCATTGTGAGGGGTCGTCAGCTGACGTTCGTCGTCCTCAGCGATAGTAGTCAATTTACATTCGAGTGTAGCTGTGTATGTCGAGAAAATTAACAAAAGAAACAAAAAGAACAATAACGGGAATAAGAGAACAAAAACAGAGAGGCAACTCGTTTGTCATAATAAATGGATCCTAAAACTGATCCTTGTGCAGTCGTAGCTGCTAGTGCAAGTAGGGGGTGTAAAAGAGTATCCAACAGTGATACCTTTACTCCTGAGATAATCGTGGGTGGTAGTGGTGCATAGTTATTGAGCTCCAACGTTTTTTTTCTTACCAGATCGCTTGTGGGATACCACCTGCCATTTGTTTTGCATTAGTTGCAGGCCTACGGGTTGCTGTGGCTGAATGACTTGATCAGGGAGGATACCCCATTGGCGTAAGGCTCCCATCCCTTCTTCCAGCTCGGAGAGTGATATGGTAACCCCATTGTGGGTAATGGAAAGAGCCGTGGCCTCTGGCAGTAAAGTGGAGAACAGGGTCTGGGCAAATTGTAGGAGCTGATTAGGGGGGACAGACTCAGGGACTCCCCTCAGTTTGAGGTTATTCCTCCTGGATCTGTCACCAAGGTCCGCTATTTTGTCCTTGATCCAGGCTATATCCTCCCCCTGTGCTGTGTAGGCCTCCACCATCAGGTTGTATGCAGAAGTGTGTTCCTCCATTTTGGATTCTATTTGGTGAACCCTGTGTCCCATGGCCTGTACTTCTTTCTGGCATTCAGAGATCCCTCTGAATATATCATTTTGTAAGGAGGTTCTTAGGGAGAGGAGCATGTCCTTTAACATAGTATCGGACACTGGCCTGTCCGCTGTGGGGAATTCTGATATTGGATCGACTCCCCGGATGTGCTGGTTAGCAGTGGCAGAGTGTGGCCCGCTCACCTCCATGCTGGGATCCGTCCGGGGCCTAGCTGGGAAGTCCCTCCGTGGCCTGGATTTGGCCGGGCTATGCGTTGTGGGGCTGGGTGTCCCAGAGGACGATTCGCTGGGTGCCGCAGCCTGGCGGGTAGTGTTGGATGGCAAGCCGCCGCCACTGTGCTGCTCTTCTGGCCTGGATGCGTGCAGTGATTCCCACGCGCCACCACCATGTTGCTGTAGCCCTCTCGCTGCCGCTCCAAAGAAGCTGTCTAGCTTCTGGGGCTGCTGTGGCTTCTTGCGGTTCCTCATCATCTCCGGTCTGGTCAGCGGAGGTTCAGAGACCGGATGGCAGTGTGTAGGGCTCTTGGGAATGCCGGTGGGCTCTGGTGGCTGTTATTACCTCAGGTGGACGAGTGGAGCTCCAGGGCTAAGCGTCCATCTTGGAGTCCGGTCGCCACGCCCCTCGATACAGATTTACTTGATAATCTCTTAATTGCAAAAACCTTGGGAGGAACAATAAGAGCAGCTGCCGACAGTTATCGGTAACTCGCTGTGTCTCACAATCTACAGAATCAATAGAAATAACATCTTATAAAACCAATGACACAGTGTGAAAAATTCATGAAAAAAATATTATATGGAAAAATTGCTTTAACACAATACATAGAAAAAATGAATGGAAGAATTCCTTGTATAAAAAATTATATACTGTATTTATCACACCTTTTTAACCTGAAAATAGAGGGTAAACTGTGCCTGCGTGTTATATGCCGATATCTGTTTTTTTACCAACGGGGTGGGATTCGGGCTGTCCGCCCCAGGTGCCACTCATTGGGAAGGTGTCAGGCCGCCCCACCTCTCCTGACCCTGGGACAGCACTGCCAGTAAAAAAAATATATTACTGCTAGCCCTTTGTCATATCGCTCCTCCTCTGTCAATCTAAATACCCTCTGATTACCTCAATAATTGCTGCTTGTTGTGGCTGCTCTCCTCCTCCCGCTCCGCCTCCTCTTCGAGTTACTTTTGATTGGAGGAGGAGAGTGGTCATGTGACCATCATTGAAAGAGAGGAGAGCAGTCCCTGTAGTTAGAAGCTTTGAATGAAAATGAAAGTCACACAGGAGGAGCGGTGTATGAGAAATGGCTGACAGTGTGAAGTTTTTTAAACTTAAGAGTATGCGGACAGCGCTGTCCCAAGAGACTGGGGGCTCCCGGGAGTGCAGAGGGGGAGGCTTTATAATGTAAGGGGGATGTGTGTTATACAGGGGTCTGTGTACTATGCAGGGGGATGTGCATTGTACAAGGGTCTGTGTACTATGCAGGGGGCTGTGCATTGTGCAAGGGTGTCACGTACCTGGTTGGAGGCCGAAATGCAGAGAGGGCTCCCCTTGCGGCTAAGTGCAGTACACCCCTGAGGTTGGGTACAGAGGGTGTAGGTGTGAAAGAGGGCGCTAGGGACTGGTGGACTCACTGATGAAGATACCCTCACACGAAAAAGGGGGGCCTCTCAGTAGGTCTGATATATTAACTATATTAAACACTCCTGTGACAAAAAGAATATAAAAACACAATACGATAGATAACTATATAACGACAATATAGTGCTAAATATTGTGAATTAAATGCTGAAAAAATGAGAAAATATAAATATTTCACGATCCCGTGAATGTGCACAAAAATGCTATGAAAAATAAATGAAGTGTCTCTCTTTGGCACTCTAATTAGTGCAGTCCATAAGGTGTAATTTCCCGATGAAATGAGTGATCATACGATACGCGGTGAGAAATCATACAGCCATCACCAATTAATTACAGCTTCACCCGATGTGTTCTGATTTGCAAAACTCTTACCAGAGGGTGTGGACCCCTTTAATTAAAAAGGATGGTCTGTTGAGCTGAACAGGTTAATGTGCCTGCACACTTGGACACCATCTATTCAGACTGTTGTGATTGGCTCAATCGTATCTCAGGATTCAAAAACAAAAGGGAACTGATAGTGCATTATCGTTTATTAAAATACATAAAAACAAAGTGGCTGAATGGCCCCTTACTTGGTAGGTGCCAGCCCGGCACTAGGATGGCATGCGCTGGATATGACTCTGGCTTTGCGACTGCAGAAATCGTCCGCTGTGCGGGGAGTCCTATTGCCAGCTGTAGCGTCTATGTGCGGGATCAGCTGGGGAGCAGGAAAAGTCAGACTGCCTCCGACATATGTTTCGTGGTCTACCACGTCATCAGGGGGGCGTGTCTGACCGCCGGGGATTCTGGTATATGTAGGCTTAAAGAAGCCAATGAGACGGTTAGTGGGCGTGTACTTCCGACGAATGCAATCCTAGCACCGCGCGGCGCCTTACCTACACTCCCGCACATTACATATATTTATTAAGTGTGGACATCAGTTGCCAGGAACACGGACATTAGAAACGTTCAAAACATGCTTAAGTCACAATTGTTCAGCTGTCATTACTATATATATTATTCATTAGTATTCTTTGGTTGTTTTAGACCTTGGCATAGCGCTACTGTCTAATGGTATATTATTAGCCGATTACATCTTACCAAAGATCATAATAATAAAATATTCTAAAACTGTTAAAAAATTGTTAAAAAATCCGTAAGAAATTAATATGGGTAAATATTGAGAAATAAATTCTTAATAAGAAATTATATTAATTACAAAAAGTGTTACGTTGATAGATGTTACTGCCATCTTGTGGAGGAAATATATATTGTTCCTAGATTTTCTATATAAAATTCATACTATTATTAATTGATGTAATAATTAGATAAGTATCTTGCAAATATGATGAATCTTAGTATACAATAGATTTCAATAAATTCATGATGATTACCAGAATAAACTGATAATCATCAGTAAACATTAATAGAGGTTGTATATAGGGATACATTAAAAGGATCATTATTCGTTGGACAAAAAACAGTTGAGATCCAATTCGATATTTAACCCTGTGGGGTGCATAGTCTGTAATTTATGTATCCACATGGTTTCGTTTTGTGAAATACTCCGGGTCATATGTGTTCCTCTCCAGTGTTTGGACACTTTATCTATCCCATAAAATGTACACACCGTAGGATCACTGTTGTGGTGGCTGGTGAAATGCCTTGATACGCTATGGTTCGGAACATCATTGCGTATATTGGCTAAATGCTCATTAATACGTATTCTCAATTTTCTTGTCGTTCTTCCCACGTATTGTAAAGGACAAGGACATTCTACCACATACGTTACGTGATCCGAGTCGCATGTTATGAGTGGTCTAATTTGGAAATTTTCTCCTGTTACATGCGATTTAAATTCTGTGCGCTTTCTAGATGCGCCTGGCTTGCGTGTAGTTTTGCAGGCTTTACATCTTGTGCAATGGTGAAATCCTGGTATGTCTAGGAAGGTCAATGGTTTTTTAGGAGGATCCGGTACATTGCGTGCCACTTGATTCCTCAACCCCGGTGCTCTCCGATAAATGAATTTTGGAGTTTCTGAGATGCAATTTTGAAGATCCGGATCTTTAAGTAGGATAGACCAATGCTTTTTATAGATATTCTCGATTTGTCTGTATTGCTTATTATACCCTGCAATGAGAGCTACTTCTCTGTATTCTTCCTTTTTTGGTTTAGTTTGTAGGAGAGATTGTCTTTCTATCTGATCGACTTGTTTTTTCACTTTCTTTAGTGTTTTCTCAGTATACCCTTTTTCCCTAAATTTAGCTGTAAGCTTTTCGGCTTGTATCCGATAGTCGTTATCTGTGGTGCAGTTTCTTTTGAGTCTCATATATTGGCCTTTTGGAATCGCACCTAGCCACCGGGGATGGTGGCAACTGGACGTGGGTACAAACCCATTCCGATCCGTCGGTTTGAAATACGTGAGAGTTTCCAACTTGGTCCCTTTTTTCCTGATGGTTAGATCAAGATAATTAATGGATAAATTGCTGATCTCGGCTGCAAATTTGAGCCCATATTTATTTTGATTCATAAAGATGATATATTGGCATAAATCAGCCTCAGACCCTTCCCAAAAGATGACCACGTCATCTATATATCTTTTATAGAACTTTAGTGCTTTATGTCTTTGATGGAAAACGTTCTCATATTCCCATTTATTCAGGACGATGTTTGCTACGCTGGGTGCATAGCGAGCACCCATGGCTACTCCACCCACTTGGGTGTAGTAGTGCTCATTCGCCCAGAAATAGTTGTTTGACATGGCTAACTCTAGTCCTTGTAATAGGTACTCAATTTGATCTGGTTTTAATTTAGCATCATCGTTTAAGGCCCATCTAAGTGCTACAATGGCATCTTGGTGTTGAATATTTGTATAGAGAGACTCAATGTCTACTGTAGCCATGATGGTGATTTCTTGAATTTCCAACGCTTGAATATCGACTATTAGATCTCGGCTGTCTTTAAGGTACGATGGGCTCATTCGTACTAGGGGTTTGAGGAAAGTGTCTACATATTCTCCTATTCTCGAGAATAAGGATCCAATCCCACTGATGATGGGTCTTCCGGGGGGTTTTTCCATATTTTTGTGTATTTTGGGTACCGTGTATAATACAGGTACCCGAGGAGCATGAGGGACCAAATACTTGGCTTCTTGTGATGTAAGTATTTCATTGGTAAGTCCTTTATTGACCCAAGCGGAAAGTTCTTCCTTAAGTCTTGGGGTTGGATCTCCTTTCATGCGTTTATATGTCTTAGTGTCTTCTAATTGTGATTGCATCTCATTGTAGTAGTACCCACGATCAAGGATGACTAGCCCTCCACCCTTATCCGCAGGTCTCACCACAATTGATTTGTTTTTTTCCAGGGATTTTATACCTTTCTTATATTTCACTTGTGCACTTGTTGTGGGAATAGATAATTCTCTAATGTCGTCTTGCACCATCTTGCGGAATACTTCAATGTGGTGATTATTTCCTTTTTGGGGATTAAACACTGATTGGTTCTTGAGGCCACTATGGATATATGGCTCCGGAGGTTTCTCTACTTCAATTATGTTTTGATTTGCAAAATGTTTTTTAATATTGAGTTTTCGGATGTGTTTTTCAACATCAATGAATAACTCAAATTTGTCCAATTCTTTACTAGGGGCAAATTTTAGACCTTGTTGTAACACTTCTAATTCTTGGTTTGTGAGGTCTACACCTGCCAAGTTATATATTCCTTCGTTTAATGATTTCTTCTCCTTTTTCTTTCTCCCTCTTCCACGTTGGCCTCGTTTTCTACTTCTTCCTTGTTTACTTGGGGCGATTTTTGTGGAATTCGATATGTATCTTTCCCCCCTCTCCCTTCCCCCCCCCCCCGGTGGGGAGTGTGGTTGGGACCTGGTTTTCCCCTGAAGTGGCCCCTAGGTCCTCCTCTAGGGGGTCTGGGTGGATACTGGTATCTATAGGGATCATAGTAATAAGGATCAGGTCCTCTATACTCTGGTGGAGCATAATGGTTATAGGTGTCCACCGGATAATGATAGGGGTACTGGCTTGGAGTGAGGTACCCAGAAGTTTTGGGTGGACCCCCTGGTGGTTTAGGGCCTTGTTTGTTTGTTTTTTTCTTCACAGGCTCTTTGGTAGGGGTACTAGATATCTGGGTAGTTTGTTGGATGGGTGCCACCACCAAGGGTATTGGTGGTTCACCTTCAAGTGTCGATTCTGGAGATGTAATCGGGCTGGTGGTACTCTGCCACTTGTAAACTTTATTATTTTCGTAATCTTTAATATCTCTCTGATATTTCTTCAATTTCTTATTTTTAATTTCCCCATCATATTTTGTTAGATGTACATTTAAACTTTGTGATTTCACTATATATTCTCCATTAGTTTTGAGTGGTTCCATTTGTTTTTTAAGTTCTGCGATTTTATTTTCTAAAGTTGCATTTTTAATTTTGCGTCTTCTAATCATAAGTTGTAATAACTTTTGTTCACACGCATTGAAGAACTGATACCATTCTTCAGCCATCTGGGGGTTGTCTATCCCATCATTGGGTATTACATCCCATCTCAGTCTTCGTGGTGTGATATTTTTGGAAATGTACATTTCAAGTGTGGCTGTGTCCCACCACAATCGGATGCGTTTTTCCATGTCAAAACGGAGCTGTCTAAAACTTTTATCTAAATCAATTAGGGGACTGGGAGTTTCTTTGAAAATATCGTCCAAGTTAATGTGACGGTCTTTCATATAATCAAAGATATCCATGGCTGCGTAAAAGTAAAAGAAAGTCCTCTAGAAGAAGGGGACTTAAATAGTGAAATGTGAAGGGGTGTGCTTCCGCGCCAAAATGAGTTACTTAATACAAATCACCAAGTGACAAATTAATAACTACTAAAATATTTAAGCTGCTCCTCTGGGTCAGATTATTAAGAAAATAATGTGCAATAGGATGTAGGTGTGAAAGAGGGCGCTAGGGACTGGTGGACTCACTGATGAAGATACCCTCACACGAAAAAGGGGGGCCTCTCAGTAGGTCTGATATATTAACTATATTAAACACTCCTGTGACAAAAAGAATATAAAAACACAATACGATAGATAACTATATAACGACAATATAGTGCTAAATATTGTGAATTAAATGCTGAAAAAATGAGAAAATATAAATATTTCACGATCCCGTGAATGTGCACAAAAATGCTATGAAAAATAAATGAAGTGTCTCTCTTTGGCACTCTAATTAGTGCAGTCCATAAGGTGTAATTTCCCGATGAAATGAGTGATCATACGATACGCGGTGAGAAATCATACAGCCATCACCAATTAATTACAGCTTCACCCGATGTGTTCTGATTTGCAAAACTCTTACCAGAGGGTGTGGACCCCTTTAATTAAAAAGGATGGTCTGTTGAGCTGAACAGGTTAATGTGCCTGCACACTTGGACACCATCTATTCAGACTGTTGTGATTGGCTCAATCGTATCTCAGGATTCAAAAACAAAAGGGAACTGATAGTGCATTATCGTTTATTAAAATACATAAAAACAAAGTGGCTGAATGGCCCCTTACTTGGTAGGTGCCAGCCCGGCACTAGGATGGCATGCGCTGGATATGACTCTGGCTTTGCGACTGCAGAAATCGTCCGCTGTGCGGGGAGTCCTATTGCCAGCTGTAGCGTCTATGTGCGGGATCAGCTGGGGAGCAGGAAAAGTCAGACTGCCTCCGACATATGTTTCGTGGTCTACCACGTCATCAGGGGGGCGTGTCTGACCGCCGGGGATTCTGGTATATGTAGGCTTAAAGAAGCCAATGAGACGGTTAGTGGGCGTGTACTTCCGACGAATGCAATCCTAGCACCGCGCGGCGCCTTACCTACACTCCCGCACATTACATATATTTATTAAGTGTGGACATCAGTTGCCAGGAACACGGACATTAGAAACGTTCAAAACATGCTTAAGTCACAATTGTTCAGCTGTCATTACTATATATATTATTCATTAGTATTCTTTGGTTGTTTTAGACCTTGGCATAGCGCTACTGTCTAATGGTATATTATTAGCCGATTACATCTTACCAAAGATCATAATAATAAAATATTCTAAAACTGTTAAAAAATTGTTAAAAAATCCGTAAGAAATTAATATGGGTAAATATTGAGAAATAAATTCTTAATAAGAAATTATATTAATTACAAAAAGTGTTACGTTGATAGATGTTACTGCCATCTTGTGGAGGAAATATATATTGTTCCTAGATTTTCTATATAAAATTCATACTATTATTAATTGATGTAATAATTAGATAAGTATCTTGCAAATATGATGAATCTTAGTATACAATAGATTTCAATAAATTCATGATGATTACCAGAATAAACTGATAATCATCAGTAAACATTAATAGAGGTTGTATATAGGGATACATTAAAAGGATCATTATTCGTTGGACAAAAAACAGTTGAGATCCAATTCGATATTTAACCCTGTGGGGTGCATAGTCTGTAATTTATGTATCCACATGGTTTCGTTTTGTGAAATACTCCGGGTCATATGATGTCCACACTTAATAAATATATGTAATGTGCGGGAGTGTAGGTAAGGCGCCGCGCGGTGCTAGGATTGCATTCGTCGGAAGTACACGCCCACTAACCGTCTCATTGGCTTCTTTAAGCCTACATATACCAGAATCCCCGGCGGTCAGACACGCCCCCCTGATGACGTGGTAGACCACGAAACATATGTCGGAGGCAGTCTGACTTTTCCTGCTCCCCAGCTGATCCCGCACATAGACGCTACAGCTGGCAATAGGACTCCCCGCACAGCGGACGATTTCTGCAGTCGCAAAGCCAGAGTCATATCCAGCGCATGCCATCCTAGTGCCGGGCTGGCACCTACCAAGTAAGGGGCCATTCAGCCACTTTGTTTTTATGTATTTTAATAAACGATAATGCACTATCAGTTCCCTTTTGTTTTTGAATCCTGAGATACGATTGAGCCAATCACAACAGTCTGAATAGATGGTGTCCAAGTGTGCAGGCACATTAACCTGTTCAGCTCAACAGACCATCCTTTTTAATTAAAGGGGTCCACACCCTCTGGTAAGAGTTTTGCAAATCAGAACACATCGGGTGAAGCTGTAATTAATTGGTGATGGCTGTATGATTTCTCACCGCGTATCGTATGATCACTCATTTCATCGGGAAATTACACCTTATGGACTGCACTAATTAGAGTGCCAAAGAGAGACACTTCATTTATTTTTCATAGCATTTTTGTGCACATTCACGGGATCGTGAAATATTTATATTTTCTCATTTTTTCAGCATTTAATTCACAATATTTAGCACTATATTGTCGTTATATAGTTATCTATCGTATTGTGTTTTTATATTCTTTTTGTCACAGGAGTGTTTAATATAGTTAATATATCAGACCTACTGAGAGGCCCCCCTTTTTCGTGTGAGGGTATCTTCATCAGTGAGTCCACCAGTCCCTAGCGCCCTCTTTCACACCTACATCCTATTGCACATTATTTTCTTAATAATCTGACCCAGAGGAGCAGCTTAAATATTTTAGTAGTTATTAATTTGTCACTTGGTGATTTGTATTAAGTAACTCATTTTGGCGCGGAAGCACACCCCTTCACATTTCACTATTTAAGTCCCCTTCTTCTAGAGGACTTTCTTTTACTTTTACGCAGCCATGGATATCTTTGATTATATGAAAGACCGTCACATTAACTTGGACGATATTTTCAAAGAAACTCCCAGTCCCCTAATTGATTTAGATAAAAGTTTTAGACAGCTCCGTTTTGACATGGAAAAACGCATCCGATTGTGGTGGGACACAGCCACACTTGAAATGTACATTTCCAAAAATATCACACCACGAAGACTGAGATGGGATGTAATACCCAATGATGGGATAGACAACCCCCAGATGGCTGAAGAATGGTATCAGTTCTTCAATGCGTGTGAACAAAAGTTATTACAACTTATGATTAGAAGACGCAAAATTAAAAATGCAACTTTAGAAAATAAAATCGCAGAACTTAAAAAACAAATGGAACCACTCAAAACTAATGGAGAATATATAGTGAAATCACAAAGTTTAAATGTACATCTAACAAAATATGATGGGGAAATTAAAAATAAGAAATTGAAGAAATATCAGAGAGATATTAAAGATTACGAAAATAATAAAGTTTACAAGTGGCAGAGTACCACCAGCCCGATTACATCTCCAGAATCGACACTTGAAGGTGAACCACCAATACCCTTGGTGGTGGCACCCATCCAACAAACTACCCAGATATCTAGTACCCCTACCAAAGAGCCTGTGAAGAAAAAAACAAACAAACAAGGCCCTAAACCACCAGGGGGTCCACCCAAAACTTCTGGGTACCTCACTCCAAGCCAGTACCCCTATCATTATCCGGTGGACACCTATAACCATTATGCTCCACCAGAGTATAGAGGACCTGATCCTTATTACTATGATCCCTATAGATACCAGTATCCACCCAGACCCCCTAGAGGAGGACCTAGGGGCCACTTCAGGGGAAAACCAGGTCCCAACCACACTCCCCACCAGGGGGGGGGGGAAGGGAGAGGGGGGAAAGATACATATCGAATTCCACAAAAATCGCCCCAAGTAAACAAGGAAGAAGTAGAAAACGAGGCCAACGTGGAAGAGGGAGAAAGAAAAAGGAGAAGAAATCATTAAACGAAGGAATATATAACTTGGCAGGTGTAGACCTCACAAACCAAGAATTAGAAGTGTTACAACAAGGTCTAAAATTTGCCCCTAGTAAAGAATTGGACAAATTTGAGTTATTCATTGATGTTGAAAAACACATCCGAAAACTCAATATTAAAAAACATTTTGCAAATCAAAACATAATTGAAGTAGAGAAACCTCCGGAGCCATATATCCATAGTGGCCTCAAGAACCAATCAGTGTTTAATCCCCAAAAAGGAAATAATCACCACATTGAAGTATTCCGCAAGATGGTGCAAGACGACATTAGAGAATTATCTATTCCCACAACAAGTGCACAAGTGAAATATAAGAAAGGTATAAAATCCCTGGAAAAAAACAAATCAATTGTGGTGAGACCTGCGGATAAGGGTGGAGGGCTAGTCATCCTTGATCGTGGGTACTACTACAATGAGATGCAATCACAATTAGAAGACACTAAGACATATAAACGCATGAAAGGAGATCCAACCCCAAGACTTAAGGAAGAACTTTCCGCTTGGGTCAATAAAGGACTTACCAATGAAATACTTACATCACAAGAAGCCAAGTATTTGGTCCCTCATGCTCCTCGGGTACCTGTATTATACACGGTACCCAAAATACACAAAAATATGGAAAAACCCCCCGGAAGACCCATCATCAGTGGGATTGGATCCTTATTCTCGAGAATAGGAGAATATGTAGACACTTTCCTCAAACCCCTAGTACGAATGAGCCCATCGTACCTTAAAGACAGCCGAGATCTAATAGTCGATATTCAAGCGTTGGAAATTCAAGAAATCACCATCATGGCTACAGTAGACATTGAGTCTCTCTATACAAATATTCAACACCAAGATGCCATTGTAGCACTTAGATGGGCCTTAAACGATGATGCTAAATTAAAACCAGATCAAATTGAGTACCTATTACAAGGACTAGAGTTAGCCATGTCAAACAACTATTTCTGGGCGAATGAGCACTACTACACCCAAGTGGGTGGAGTAGCCATGGGTGCTCGCTATGCACCCAGCGTAGCAAACATCGTCCTGAATAAATGGGAATATGAGAACGTTTTCCATCAAAGACATAAAGCACTAAAGTTCTATAAAAGATATATAGATGACGTGGTCATCTTTTGGGAAGGGTCTGAGGCTGATTTATGCCAATATATCATCTTTATGAATCAAAATAAATATGGGCTCAAATTTGCAGCCGAGATCAGCAATTTATCCATTAATTATCTTGATCTAACCATCAGGAAAAAAGGGACCAAGTTGGAAACTCTCACGTATTTCAAACCGACGGATCGGAATGGGTTTGTACCCACGTCCAGTTGCCACCATCCCCGGTGGCTAGGTGCGATTCCAAAAGGCCAATATATGAGACTCAAAAGAAACTGCACCACAGATAACGACTATCGGATACAAGCCGAAAAGCTTACAGCTAAATTTAGGGAAAAAGGGTATACTGAGAAAACACTAAAGAAAGTGAAAAAACAAGTCGATCAGATAGAAAGACAATCTCTCCTACAAACTAAACCAAAAAAGGAAGAATACAGAGAAGTAGCTCTCATTGCAGGGTATAATAAGCAATACAGACAAATCGAGAATATCTATAAAAAGCATTGGTCTATCCTACTTAAAGATCCGGATCTTCAAAATTGCATCTCAGAAACTCCAAAATTCATTTATCGGAGAGCACCGGGGTTGAGGAATCAAGTGGCACGCAATGTACCGGATCCTCCTAAAAAACCATTGACCTTCCTAGACATACCAGGATTTCACCATTGCACAAGATGTAAAGCCTGCAAAACTACACGCAAGCCAGGCGCATCTAGAAAGCGCACAGAATTTAAATCGCATGTAACAGGAGAAAATTTCCAAATTAGACCACTCATAACATGCGACTCGGATCACGTAACTTATGTGGTAGAATGTCCTTGTCCTTTACAATACGTGGGAAGAACGACAAGAAAATTGAGAATACGTATTAATGAGCATTTAGCCAATATACGCAATGATGTTCCGAACCATAGCGTATCAAGGCATTTCACCAGCCACCACAACAGTGATCCTACGGTGTGTACATTTTATGGGATAGATAAAGTGTCCAAACACTGGAGAGGAACACATATGACCCGGAGTATTTCACAAAACGAAACCATGTGGATACATAAATTACAGACTATGCACCCCACAGGGTTAAATATCGAATTGGATCTCAACTGTTTTTTGTCCAACGAATAATGATCCTTTTAATGTATCCCTATATACAACCTCTATTAATGTTTACTGATGATTATCAGTTTATTCTGGTAATCATCATGAATTTATTGAAATCTATTGTATACTAAGATTCATCATATTTGCAAGATACTTATCTAATTATTACATCAATTAATAATAGTATGAATTTTATATAGAAAATCTAGGAACAATATATATTTCCTCCACAAGATGGCAGTAACATCTATCAACGTAACACTTTTTGTAATTAATATAATTTCTTATTAAGAATTTATTTCTCAATATTTACCCATATTAATTTCTTACGGATTTTTTAACAATTTTTTAACAGTTTTAGAATATTTTATTATTATGATCTTTGGTAAGATGTAATCGGCTAATAATATACCATTAGACAGTAGCGCTATGCCAAGGTCTAAAACAACCAAAGAATACTAATGAATAATATATATAGTAATGACAGCTGAACAATTGTGACTTAAGCATGTTTTGAACGTTTCTAATGTCCGTGTTCCTGGCAACTGATGTCCACACTTAATAAATATATGTAATGTGCGGGAGTGTAGGTAAGGCGCCGCGCGGTGCTAGGATTGCATTCGTCGGAAGTACACGCCCACTAACCGTCTCATTGGCTTCTTTAAGCCTACATATACCAGAATCCCCGGCGGTCAGACACGCCCCCCTGATGACGTGGTAGACCACGAAACATATGTCGGAGGCAGTCTGACTTTTCCTGCTCCCCAGCTGATCCCGCACATAGACGCTACAGCTGGCAATAGGACTCCCCGCACAGCGGACGATTTCTGCAGTCGCAAAGCCAGAGTCATATCCAGCGCATGCCATCCTAGTGCCGGGCTGGCACCTACCAAGTAAGGGGCCATTCAGCCACTTTGTTTTTATGTATTTTAATAAACGATAATGCACTATCAGTTCCCTTTTGTTTTTGAATCCTGAGATACGATTGAGCCAATCACAACAGTCTGAATAGATGGTGTCCAAGTGTGCAGGCACATTAACCTGTTCAGCTCAACAGACCATCCTTTTTAATTAAAGGGGTCCACACCCTCTGGTAAGAGTTTTGCAAATCAGAACACATCGGGTGAAGCTGTAATTAATTGGTGATGGCTGTATGATTTCTCACCGCGTATCGTATGATCACTCATTTCATCGGGAAATTACACCTTATGGACTGCACTAATTAGAGTGCCAAAGAGAGACACTTCATTTATTTTTCATAGCATTTTTGTGCACATTCACGGGATCGTGAAATATTTATATTTTCTCATTTTTTCAGCATTTAATTCACAATATTTAGCACTATATTGTCGTTATATAGTTATCTATCGTATTGTGTTTTTATATTCTTTTTGTCACAGGAGTGTTTAATATAGTTAATATATCAGACCTACTGAGAGGCCCCCCTTTTTCGTGTGAGGGTATCTTCATCAGTGAGTCCACCAGTCCCTAGCGCCCTCTTTCACACCTACATCCTATTGCACATTATTTTCTTAATAATCTGACCCAGAGGAGCAGCTTAAATATTTTAGTAGTTATTAATTTGTCACTTGGTGATTTGTATTAAGTAACTCATTTTGGCGCGGAAGCACACCCCTTCACATGGGTACAGAGGGTGTAGTGCCCAGAGAAGCACAGGTTGCCAGATGGATCCAGGAGAGAAGAGCTGGTGAGTGTCTGAAGAATACTGGAGAGTACAGGAAACACCGCTGGGCTGCAGTCTCTAGGAGTCCTCGGTAACACTTGGCAAGGTGTGCACAGGGAGCAACAGTGGAAGCTGGCTGGGGATCAAACACTGTGGATCCAGGCAGGAGATGCAGGTTAGCAGGAATGGAGACAAGCCAAAGGTCTGGTGTTGGAAAACAGGCAGGAACAGATAACTAAAGCAAAGTCCATGAAACAAGCCGGGATCAGGTGCTTGAGAAGGTAACAAGTCAGTAAAGCAAGCCAGGGGGTCAAACCAGGAGAGCGGATCAGACAGGACCAAACAGCAGTAATACAGAGACTCAGGAAGGCTGACGACAATCCAGAAATTTGGATCAGACAGTGGCAGCCTTTTATAGGCCAGCAGGAGGATCTTGTGCCTTATTGCCCTTATCATTGTATATCTGTTTCAGACGGATCAATGCCTTCTCAACTTGACCTATCGCAAGTTCTCTAAGGCCGGGTACACACGGACAAACATGTATGGTGAAAGCGGTCCGTCGGACCGTTTCCACCATACATGTCTGCCAGAGGGCTTCTGTACGATGGTTGTACACACCATCGTACAGAAGTCCGCGCGTAAACAATACGCGGGGCGTGTCCGCGGTGTCGCCGCGTCGATGACGCGGTGTCGCCGCGACAATGACGCGGCGACGTGGGCGGCCCGCCTTTAAAATGCTTCCACGCATGCGTCGAAGTCATTCGACGCATGCGAGGGACGGCGGGCGCCTGGACATGTACGGTAGGTCTGTACTGACGACCGTACATGTCCGAGCGGGCTGAATTCCAGCGGACTGTTTTAAAACAAGTCCAGGAATATTTGTCTGCTGGGAAAAGGCCCGGCGGGCAAATGTTTGCTGGAATTCGGCCCGCTCGCGCCCACACACGACCAAACATGTCTGCTGAAACTGGCCTGCGGGCCAGTTTCAGCAGACATGTTTGCTCGTGAGTATGGGGCCTGAGCGTCGACCGTATGTGTGCGATACGCTTGAGGAGTGACAGGGATGGGGAGGATTGCAACCGGGCCTCTAGGGCCCTAAGTTGTGTTTCAGCCTGTATTTTGGCGGCCTTGGCGTCCTTTTTAAGGGCCGAAGAGAGGGCAGGCAGCGCCCCCTGATAACCGTCTTGTGGGCAGCCCAAAGTGTGGCAATGGAGTTGTATGGCGTGTCATTCTCAGCAAAATAAAACTGTAGGGTGGACTCTAGTGCCGTCCTCGAGGGGACGTGTTTCAATAGAAAGTTGTTCAGTCGCCAGTTATAGGGCCTGCGCAGGGGGGCGCTTAGATTAAGTGTCAGAGTAATGGGACATGGTTGGACCAGGAGATGGGCAGTATCTGTGTGGAGTCAGTGGAGCGTAGTGTGTTGTTGTTAACCATGAAGTAGTCTATTCGTGAGTGGGTATGATGGGGGGCCGAGTAGAAGGTGTACTGGCGATCGCCCGGGTGGAGAGACCGCCAAACATCAAATTGAGCATGATTTCTCGTAAGTTGGCGAAAAAGCCTGGAGTCCCTCAGGGCTCTGGATTGGAAAGCACAAGGGTTCACCACGAGACGATCACAGGTCACGGACTGGGAGATGTTGAAGTCACCTCCAATTACAAGTAAGTCATGAGAAGAGCGGGACAGGCGCGCGAGAACCCGACCCAAAAAACGGTGCTGGTGTGTGTTCGGGGCGTAAAGGGTGCAAAAGGTACTTTCCCATGCATGCCACACCCCTCGTAGGATAATGTAGTGACCTTGGGGATCAAGGTAAGAGGCAGTACAGGTGAATGGGGTGCTCCGCTTAAATTGTATTGCGACGCCAGCTCAATTGCGTGGGCTGAAAGCTTGATAAATTTGGGGGTATTGTCTGGAAGCAAATGTGAAGGATTCCCCCCTGGAGAAGTGAGTTTCTTGTATCATGATGACCTCAGCCCCCGACTGCCTAAATTCCCTCAGCGCCAAGTGTCTTTTCCTGTTAGAATTAAGGCCTTGAACGTTTAACGACAATAATTTAGCCAGTGTGGGGTGGGGTGGGCGTTGGTCATACTTAGCTGAGTCTGGAGATAGCGGGTCCGGGTCTGGGAGCGTAGCTGGAAGGATCACAGAACCGAGGGCCATCAAGGTCCTCATGTGGATCCAGTTTGGGGGTAAGAGAGAGAGGGGGGATCTGGAAAGAAAGAAAATAGTGAGAACAAGACAACACATAGCTGGTATAGCAACAATCGACAAAAAGGACTCATGTGACCTTGAGGTCTCAGGGCCCCAACAATTCCTTAAAGACTGCCCGACCAGGAAGTCCAACAATTTGGGTCGGGGGGGGCATAGGAGTGTTATGAAATAACTCAACAAAGGGGGTTGGGGGAAAGGGAACTTTCAGGTGATAAACCAGGGGGGGGCCAGTAACCAGAAAGTCAACCTCTTCGGGGTCTCATCCGAGACACGCCAATTGTGTGGGTCAGGGGTAGAGCAAGGGCAACCAGGGAAAAGTGCAAGAAACGGAGCCCAGGGCGGCTCAGAGTGCCGGATTAAGTTCTTCAGGCAGGCCTGTGCTTGGTGGGCTTGCGGGAGGGGTCCGGACCCCTGGGCCATTTAGAGGGAGGAACCCTCTGCCAGACAAGTGGTGGGGGGGCGGGGTGGCCACCAAGTCCCATTCCGGTAGTTGAGGGATGGGGATGCCCAGCGTGTCGCAAAAGGTGTGCAGATCTTCTGGATAGCGTAAAGTAGCGGACGTCCCCTGGTGTCTAGCGGACAAGCTGAAGGGGAATCCCCATCTGTAGACAATGTCCTTGTCTTATAAAGTGTGGAGTAGGGGTTGCAGCAGCCGGCGCTTCTGTAGGGTGATCCAGGAAATATCCGAATAAATCTGTATCGGGTGGTTGTCAAAGACCAGCTTGCGGATGGATCACGATTTGCGCATTATATTTTCTTTCAGCGGGTAGGAGTTTACTTGGCAGATGACGTCCCGGGGTTTGGAAGCTGGGCCTTTTGGCCTAAGGGCTTGGTGGGTTCTATCCATCTCAATGAACTTATCTGTGGGTTCCTCCAGTATATTGTTAAACAGGGTCTGGAGGGTAAACTGCAGGTCTTCTGCGTCTTCTGCTTCAGGTAGGCCGTGTATGTGGACATTGTTCCGTCGCCCCGTGTTATCCAGGTCTTCAACATGGTGCTGCATATCTCTCAGCATAAGGCGGTGGTCCGAGCCCTGGATTTGAGTGCAGTGTACAGCAAGTTTAGTCTCCTGTATTTCTTCCTCCGCCATCGCGACTCTATCAGCTAGATGTTTAAGGCCTGTTTGGAGGACCTGGATTTCAGCACGGCAGGTGGCCTTAACGTCTTCTATGAGCTGCTTGAAGTCTTCTCTCATGGGGATGGCCTGCAGATAGGATTGCCATGGCGGGGGGGGGCAATCCTATCTACCTCCCGGTGCTGGTGCTGTGGGTAGGTGGACAAGGGCTGCTGGCGGGGGTCAACCGATGAGGTTGCTTGACCCCTTGGGGGTAACTGCTGGGGTAGGTCCCATGGTTCTGACCAGGCCTTAGCCTGGGAAGTCTGCGGAGCAGGGCTCGCCCTGTTTTGTGGGGAGCTTGTGCCGGCCATTTGAGCGTAGGAGGGGGGTTGCCCATCTGTCCCCGTGCTGCGTGGGAGACGGTCGGGTGCTTCTGCCCCTGGGCTGTGGAGAAGGCCGAGTCCGGCCCGTTGGCGTGGTGGGGCCCGCCGTCGCCTGCAGAGTCCGGGTAGACCTGAGGGTGTGCGGGGCCATGTAGGGCTGGAAAATCCTCCTGTCCGTATGACAGGAAGGGGGATACTAGGCCGCTGTCCTGTATGCCAGGGTCTAAGGCGGTGCGGAGCAGGTGGGGGTAGGTTTCTGTGCACTGGGTGTCCAGGGCTGGGGACTGGGAGAAGGCCGCGGCCTGTTCCACGTGCAGCAGGGCGGGGGGGGGGTGGAGAGCTTGCTGGGAGCTGGGACCTCTGGACCCGAAGTCAGGATCAAAGCCTGTGGAGGAGAAGCGGGTGGCTGCGAATGCCTCGGTGGAGATGGAGGAGAAGAGGCTCTAGACCTGGAGGCAGCCGCGTCAGGCCCGTCAGGTGCCATCTTGTCATCTCCTGCCGGCAGCATGTCGGGCGGTTTAAAATAATCCCGGAAGGACGTGGAGGAGCCTGGTGGAGGTTGGGATGATCCTCGGGCTGACGTGGAGCGAGTGGTCCGTGACCTGCCCATGGATGGTGGGTTTAATCCCGGTTTTTGTGGCGTGGAGCTGCGGGAAGATGAGGATCTCTCAAGGAGTGTGTCCTTCCAGGTCGGCTTCTGGTCACGCCCTGGAATATTTCACTTTCATTGTTTCACTTTAAGCATGATTAAAATAACTAATCCTGAAAAAACAGCCATTTTTAAAATGTTTTTTTTTGCATTGATACATGTCCCCTGGGGCAGGACCCGGGTCCCCAAGCACTTTTTATGACAATATCATGCATATAAGTCTTTAAAATTAGCACTTTTGATTTTTCATGTTCGTGACCCATAGACTTTACAGGGGTTCCGCGGCTTTCAAATTTTCCCCGAACTCATCATATTGTTTGGCATTTGCCAGAACACCCAAACAAAGTTCGGCACAAACTTATGCTTGGGCCGAACCGTTTGCCCATCCCTATGTATTTGTATTCAGCCCTTCTGAGTCAATACTTTGTAGAACCACCTTCTACTGTAATTCCAGCTGCAAGTTTATTTGCGTATGTCTCTACCAGCTTTGCACATCTAGAGAGTGAAATTTTTGCCCATTCTTCTTTGCAAAATAGATCAAGCTCTGTCAGATTGGATTGTCTGTGAACAGCAATTTTCAAGTCTTGCCACAAATTTTCAATTGGATTTAGGTCTGAACTTTGACTGAGCCATTCTAACACATAAATATGCTTTGACCTAAACGATTCCATTGTAGATCTGGTTGTATGCTTGGGGTCAGTGTCTTGCTGGAAGGTGACCCTCCGCCCCAGTCTGAAGTCTTTTGCAGACTCTAACAAGTTTTCTTCTAAGATTGCCCTGTATTTGGCTCCACCATCTTTCCATCAACTCTGACCAGTTCCCCTGTCCCTGCTGAAAAAAAGCATCCCACAACATGATGCTGCCACTATTATGTTTCACTGTGAGGATGGTGTGTTCAGGTGATGTGCAGTGTTTGTTTTCTGCCACACATAGTGTTTTGCTTTTATGCCAAAAAGTAAAATTTTGGTCTCATCTGACCAGAGCACCTTCTTCCACATGTTTGCTGTGATCCCCACATGGCTCCACCAACCACCTCTGAGTGAATTGGCTGCTCCCCCTATGAAAAGACCCTTATGGGTTTAATAACGCCTTGTATATATTAAGAGATCTTCAAATATCAATGGACAAACCCCTGATGTTCGCTCCGTTGATCCCCACTGAGCCGGCGGATGACAGGGCGGTCATATGTCGTATGTCCGTGTTTACCCAATGCGATCTGCCAGATGGATGGAAAAGTAGGTTTTTCCTCCGTCACACTTTGGCGGATCGGAGCGGGTCGGATGTCAGCGGGCATGTCACCGCTGACATCCGCAGCTCCATAGAGGAGCACGGAGCGCCCGTACAGGTCTGCAAAAAAAACTGACAGGCGGACCTGTACTCAATGTGAAAGAGCCCTTAGGCAAAATAATAGGAATCGTTTCTGGATGATTACTCAGAATATATAGGAGATTTTCATTGTGCAATATTGTTTAAAATGTTTCTGTTTTATTAAACATATAAGAAATGCTCACTTACATTTTCCACATCTTGTTAAATTGCAAATTGAAATCCACAATAAGAGCTCCTTGCCTCCTCACTGCTAATTCCAAGTGTACGAAACACCAGAAATTACATCACCGGCTTCATCTAACGCATTGCATCACCTGTCACGTGACTTCTTTAAGGGATAGGAGCCTAGTGACGAGCGCTGGAATTTAAGAGCCCAGATTTGTGTACCAGTAGCTATGGTGATGGGTGAATCATCAGGTCATAACAACCGTAATGTTATCTCAGTATATTTAAACCATTTACATATATATTAACAAGGCTGATATTTTTTTGATTTCTTCATATATTTTTTCACAATTTTTTCATTCCTTTTTACCCACTAGATGGCGTTAAAGACTAATTTTCTTACAAAATTTAGGTATTTTTATCATTTTTTAAACAAAAAGAAACAACCCAGCAGTGATTAAATGGCACCAAAAGAAAGCTCAATTTTTGTGAATTCAAAATGATAAAAATTGAATTTGGGTACAGCATTGCATGATCGTGCAATTGTCATTTAAAGTAACAGGGCTGAAACCTGAAAATTGGCCTGGGCAGGATTGGGGGTAAAAGTGCCTTGTATTGAAGCAGTTGAATATACCATTTTTATAAGTGCAAATAAAACTGTTGATCCTACCACAAATCCTGTGAGCCCATTACTTCTGTGTTCTTTGCCTGTGCTGCACTCAGTTAGCATTGTTGCAAACACTCTCTGTGGACTACAAACCACCTCCCCTATAAGTTATAGAGGAGAGGGGGAGATGTTCTGCATCCTTGTTGTGGGTTGATAAAATGGTACCACTTTAAGTAGACAATGGGTAGGGAAGGATAACCAGGTGAATATAAAGACAAAAAAGCTAAAAAAGTGCTATGCTGCAAGGACCAAACTGTGATATTATCAGTAGCTACCTTTGCACTGGGAGCAAACAAACAAACTGAACTTTAACGCGCTTCAGAATCCCATCAGCAGGGGGAGTGCTAGCAGCACCCAATGGACTGTGAAGCTGGCCACAGTGTATGTAGGAAATGGACTTAGTCATTCTCTTGGGTGCACCCTAAGTCATTGCAATATCCTTATTCACAAACAAATGCATGAATGACTTAAGTTGGTGCTCTGTTAGGCCTCGTACACACGATAGGATAGCCAGAGGACAACGGTCTGAAGGACCATTTTCATTGGTCAAAACCGATCGTGTGTGGGCCCCATAAGTTATTTATCCTTCGGTTAAAAAAATAGGAACTTGCTTTAAAATTTAACCGATGGACGCCTAACCGATAGGTCAAAACCGATCGTTAGTATGCAAAAGCATCGTTTTTTTCAGCACGTCGTTGTGTTTTACGTCACCGCGTTCTGACACGATCGGTTATTTAACCTATGGTGTGTAGGCGTGACAGACCATCAGTCAGCTTCATTGGTTAACCGATGACAACGGTCCTTCAGACCGTTCTCATCTTCTCTAAGAAAAAGGGCTTGACCCCCAAAATGCGCCAGCCGTTCCTGGTTTCTATGAGGTCTTTCTATGCCATCAGTTGAGTATGGTGGATTTTAAGGCGGTACTTATCGTTTAAATTAGACGCGTTACTGAGTATTCACTTGTCCTTGATCTTTCTAATATAATTGAATTATGGTAATGCACTAGGTCGCTTTGCAATCTCTATTTTTGTTTTCTAAATTGACTAAGGATACCCACAGTCCTGAGAGGGCAGCAAGACAATTGTGTGCTAAACCTACTGGATTAGCCAAGAGGAGAGTCTTTTTAATTTCTAAACACCACAACTGAATGCAGGAGGTTCAATTTTTAACACACAGTTTTTGACAAGTCCTTAAATAAAATAAAATAAATGAACTGTCAATCACGTCAATCATCCAGCAATGTAGATACACTGCAATTACGCTGTCTGGTGCCTGTCAACCTGTCAAAAGAAAAAAAAATGCCACCAGCCAACATGATCTTACCCTGATGACTGCTCACTCACATCGGACTGCTTTGGCCAGATGACAGCTTAAATAAATACAAGTTTTTGGTCACCTGGGTGACATTATTTATCATATTTGAATATGGCCATATTTGGTCAATAAGAACCCTGGTTGCCAGAGGCCAGAATCTGAAAGCTATAAACACCAAAATGTTTGGCAACTCTCCCTGTACTGTGCCATCTTGATATATCCTTCTTAGTGTTTACCCCAAGCCTTACCCGAGGTACTATGTAAGAATAGTAGTGCTTGAGATTAACTTTCTACATGCAATTTGCAGCCAAAGTAACCTTTGGGGTATACACTGTGTCATGTTTGGGGTTAAAGTCTAAAGTGATGAACTGTAAAGGTTTTTTTAATAGGTAACTTTGGATATCACTTTTTTACAATTTCTCCATTGCATATGATTTTGAGGCTAGATTAATTTGGTATTTATTACACTCAGCAGTCCCATCTTCAATAAACCTTTTGTGTTTACATGCACAAAAAGTTTGTGTGTATATTTTTACAAAAAATAGGGGGCCAGATTCACAAAAGAGATACGACAGCGTATCTCCTGATACGCCGTCGTATCTCTGTGTTAGGGCCGTCCTAACTATGCGACTGATTCATAGAATCAGTTACGCATAGCTAGCCCTAAGATCCAACAGGTGTAATTGAATTACACTGTCGGATCTTAAGGATGCAATTCTAGGCCGGCCGCTAGGTGGCGAGGCCATTGCGGCCGGCGTAGAATATGCAAATAAATACTTACGGCGATCCCCGAACGGCCCGTCGATCTAACTGTACGTTGTTTCCGTCGAGTTACGCCACGTAAAATTAGGGCTGAGCCCTAGTTGTCCTAAGCCATGTTAAGTATGGCCGTCGTTCCCGCGTCGAAATTTAAAAATCAATGTCGTTTGTGTAAGACGTCCGTGAATGGCGCTGGACGCCATTTACGTTAACGTCTAAGCAAATGACGTCCGTGCGACGTCATTTAGTGCAATGCACATCGGGTAATTTACCCGACGGAGCATGCGCAGTACGCTCGGCGCGGGAACGCGCCTAATTTAAATGGTGCCCGCCCCATTTGAATTGGGCGGGCTTGCACTGAGCGCATTTACGATACACCGCCGCAAGTTTACAGGTAAGTGTTCTGAGAATCAGGCACTTACGCTGTAAACCTGCGGCGGTGTAACGTAAATCACATACGTTACGCTGCCCAGGAGCAACGTAATTATATGTGAATCTGGCCCATAGATTTCATAAACATTTGCACAACTATTATGTGCCCTATAAAATCATGTCTACAATAAATTTATTGTATAGGTCCTCTGCTTTAGAAAATATAATGTGTGTGGGGTCTTTGATATAAATTCAAAGCCATATGTGCATTTTCCTAGGTGTGTGCGGAACAAAAAACTGGTCCGGTAGGTAGCGTACATATCACTGGTATGTACGTAAATCTTACATATTACTTCCTTGTATTTCCCAATAATTGCAGGCTAAGGTGTTATAGGGAAACTGACGTAACTCAATTTCTAAATTTGGTGCCTAATTATGACAAGCTGTAGCTCCACCTCTGTACTTTTTCTGACTCAATCTCTTACACACAGCTGCCTATTTAAGTAATTTCTCTCATATCGATGCGACTATTACAAAGACAGCAGTTTATGGCTGAGTGTCCTGGAAAGGTGTAACTAGATTCAGTATTTGTAGTTACCTGGAAAACAAAAAAAAACATCATATTAAAGGTGAGATCTACTATTTAAGACTTGTATCTTTTAGAAATGTTTTATTTTATTTTTAAATCACTGTTAGCTTACATTTCTGAACTAAATAATTGCTATCAGAACTGTATAAGATGTACAGAATATGAACTTTGTAGACCTATAATAACATGAGACATTTCTATAGATATAGACTATTTGTGAGTTTTTTAAGGCTTTTATTGGATAAGAATGTCAGTTTTAGAAAATAGATGCATTTGGTCTGTTTTGTATTTATGTTAATGATTAAGACCCCAGTGCTGGATTTTAAATATTCAGTTATGCAATACAGAAGCTGCAGTAACACAGTATAACATTTACAGTAAACCTGCCAATAATATAACTCCACTTTTGCTGAAAAAACCTCCCCTGGTAACATACATACATTTAAAGGATTTTAACAAACTTCTTTGTACATCTTTGTTGTTTGTATTTGAAATCACATATAACTTTAAGGCCCCTTTCAGATGAAGCGAAATCTGTTAAGCAGATCCACCTGCTCAACGGGGAATCTCTTTGCAAATCCCTGCTGAGCAGACGGATGAGTGGTCCGTGTCCACTCCGCTATGCAGAGAAGACACAGACAAAACCCACTGTTCTCTATGGGGCAGTCAGATGGACACAGACTGCCTGTCCGTTTCCATCTGACTGAAATCCAATCCCCTGGAGGGAAGACGAACGTATCTCCATCTGTCTGTTTTAAGCAGACCGGATTGGACACAGGTGGGTGCCAGCAGACACATGTTCCCTAACATTCACTGCTCCATAGAGAACAATGGGTGGTCTGATTGTGTCTGCCTGAAAAACAGACAGGCGGACGCGATCGGTCCGCTGGTGTGAAAGGGGCCTTACTCAGTTTTTACTTTTCACAACCATTTTCATGATCAGTACCAATGTTATAAAAAGGAAACAAACATTGGGGTTGTTTTACTAAAACTGGAGAGTGCAGAATCTGGAGCGGCTGTGCATGGTATCAGCTTCTAACTTCAGCTTCTTCAATTAAGCTTTGACAAAATACTGGAAGCTGATTGATTTTTGTGCACAGGTGCACCAGATTTTGCACTCTCCAGTTTTAGGAAATCAACCCCTTTGGGAGCATCAGTAAGCGACTCACACAAGCGAGGCATGGCACTTTGAGTGCTGGTTCACACCTAAGCAAATTCTATGCAGATTAAATGCAATCCAAAGAGCATACACTGTATGTAGCAAAGTCTTTTATCTCTTCCAGTCTAATGAGAACCTTTGAGGCCACAGACTGCTGACATCCTTCAATATGTAGTGGGTTGTGCGGTATAGTGGGTGCAAAGATGGTGAAAGTCATTGGGGGCCAGACTTTTTTTGGATACAAAAGAGGTATTATTTCTTTTAACAGTCCTTTTTATATTTTTGCAAGGGAAAGAGGGTTAAGATCAGGACAACTCTAATTAGTTATAGATTCAATCGGCAGACTCCGAGACTTCAATAGAAGGACAGCCGTACGGGGAAAGGCCCCAGCAGGAAGCCACATCTGTACTTGCAGGAATGCTTTCTCTTATGGTAACAGTCCTTTAACAGTTCCTAACACAAACATAACAGTTCTTTCAGCTCACTACAACTACTCCTTGTAGTTCTTCAATACTGAGCCTTCCACTCTCTCACTAGACCCACTGATTCACTGACTCTGAATCCCTTGAGATCCTCCAAGGTTTGTAGTAGCATCCCCTCAAGCGTCACCCCTGCTTCTCTGCTGGGTCCCTAGCTTGGCACTCCCAATACTTCTCAAGCTTCACCCCTGCTAACCGGCTCAGTCCTTGGCTTGACACACAAGGCTGCTCTGCCTTGAAACCTGAAGCCTGAAGTTTCCCGATTCTCCACCATGCCCTTTCAGTGAGAATACGGTTTCCAGTACTTGCTTTAGTTACTCACTGTAGTCCCTGGTAAAGGTGATTGGTCCCTTTGTGGCGACAGCTTGCCTTCTACCTCCAACCCCTGAAAGGTTCTCCGGCCAGCAGAACCGTCACATCTGGTTTGACTGCAAGCCGCAGCCCCAACATTGTGCTGCCCTCTTACTTCTGTATAGGCCCTCACATAGCCTGGCAGCCAAATGTCCCTGGGATAGGCCCAATCTCCGGCCTAGCAGCCGGGGCGTACGACACACATCCACCCAGACAGCCGTCCAGGTGGCAATAAACATAGATCACCTGATCTCACCCGTATATATAAAAGAATCTCCCAGCAGGCCAAGGGATTCAAGAAAACCCCTGCCAATTGGCTGAGATACCCCATATACCCATAACCTGACCTTGAGTTGTCATTCTCATATCCTGTATTACCTAGAACCCGGCCACCTAGCGGTAGAAGAGAAATGTCAGCCAAATGCCAAACTTAGGGAGAAATCCATAGATCTCTATCAATCGACCAAGATAACTACTCTTGGTAAGTCAATTTGTAAGGAGCTCCCTGACTAAACCCCAGGGTGCTACACTAGATTTTTATGTCATCTAAAAAAGCTGTCAGGACCTGGACTTGAACCTGGGACCTCGGCTGTGTCTGGCAGTGAACCTTCTCACTAAGCTATCTGGGATGCTGGACAAACCCATCTGATCGGTTGGAGATTCGCCTTGTGTCTTGATTGCCTTGAACCTTGAACCCCTTGCTCCTCCCACAAACTTCCTGATATAAGCCATGTCTCTGCACTTCCTCCTTGCCAGAATATTGTGCTATCTCCAGACTGTATCTCGCTCCTGTCTTCCCTGCTGCAGTGCATATTTTCTACTGCTCGTTATCGACCCTTGGCTTGTTCATCGACTACGCTTCTGCCTGGTCCCAACCTGCAAATACTCTCTACCGACCTTTTTGCTTGTTTACTAACCACGCTTCTGTTTGATCCTTACCTGCTTATCTGCTATTGTACCCCGGCTTGCTCACCTCCTGGTGGGGCGATCCTGAGGACCGCGACCTGGTGCTAACATGCAGCAAAATCCATCTCCACCTTCAGGAGCTCTGGTGAACACTGGTTAGCGCTTAGACTCCGCACCTCAGGTGACCCTGTGTCATCTGCCAGAAGTGACTGTCTGTATACCTGTCTTCAACTGCTATAGCAATTGGCCTCTGAGCTCAACGCCTGATCATGACAGAATATTCTGGCCAAAAACATGGCGGCCGCTATAGCAAATGCTGTGGCTCCGTTGAGTCAGCAAATTGCAGAGCTGCAGGACTTCGGTGTCACTTACCAAAATAAATTTTCTGTACTGGAAGGTTTGGTGAAGGAGCAACACGAAGAGATCCGTGCTCTGACTAAACAATTGCTGGACCTACATTCCCGAGATGATACTAACGCACATATGCCTCACCCACCCAAATTTAATGGAGACCGACACCATTACAGAAGTTTTCTTAATGCGGGATTCCACCCGCAAATTTTTTTTTTTAAAAGTCAGCAGCTACTAACAGTGTAGCTGCTGACTTTTAATAAAGACACTTACCTGTCCTACTTGGCCGCGCTGATGGCCCCCACGATGCTGATCCCACGATCGATGCAGGTCCCGCGCCGCCATTCACACTAGGGGAAACAAGCAGTAAAGCCTTACGGCTTCACTGCCCATTTCCTACTGCGCATCCGCGAGTCTCGCGCCGACTTGTGAATGGCCGGCTGCTCTCTGAGAACACACACAGTTCCCAGAAAGCAGCGCGCCCCATTCACTAGAAGAGGATGAAGACAGAGATAAACCGCAGTTACGGAAGAGGCAGATTACGAGCTTCCGCATAGCAACAGGTATTTCGGGTGAGTATAATTTTTTTTTTCACATTTTTTTTTTCAATTTTTTTTATGATTTTTGGGCAAATGTTTTTTTCCTGGGTGGAACTCCACTTTAACCAGTGTCGCATCTATTTCCAAATGCAACCCGCTGCATTCATCTCTGAAAGACAGAAGGTAATGTTTGTTATCAACCTCCTGACTAGGAAAGCTCTAGCCTGGGCCTCCCCTTATATTGAACAAGACAGTGCCATGCTGAATAATTTCCAGACTTTTGAGGATGCGATGAATCAAGTTTTTGATGATACCAACCGCTGCGCTATGGCTGAAGCAAAGCTGCATAGTTTACGACAGGGTAAACGCTCCGTTGCTGAGTACACTGCTGAATTCAGACGTTGGATGGCAGATACCACTTGGAACCCAGCAGCGCAAAAAAGTCAGTTCCGCCAAGGGCTTTCTGAGCAGGTAAAAGATGAGCTTGCCAGAGTAGAGACTCCTAATGATCTTGAAGCCTTCATCCAACTATGTATCCAAGTTGATCAGAGGCTTACAGAAAGGAGAAAGGAGAGGCTGGGAATGTTTGGAAGTAATGGTGTCATGCGTTTCTCTGCTAGCCAATTTGTTCAGAAGGATCCAAGAGTTTCTCCAGATTCTGGCACAGCTGAACCTATGCAGGTTGATGCAATTAAGAGATCCATTTCTTTTCAGGAGAAAGAAAGAAGACGTTCGGAAAAAACCTCTGTCTATATTGCGGGGACTCTGGGCATTACGCAGTTAACTACCCTAACAAGGTTAGAAGAACAATTGCGGCGACTGATGTGATCCTGCCTGAACAAATAAACTCCATTACCCAGTCTATCTCCCCATTGATTCTTGAAGAAAATAAAGTAAATTCTCCATTGTCTCATTTTGTCATCCCTATTAAGCTTATTTCTGAGGGCCGTGAAATCCCCTGCTCTGCTATGCTGAACTCTGGGGCTGGAGGAAACTTTATGGATATAGAGTTTGCCCACCACAATAACATTCAAGCCATAAATACATCTGCTCCTATTGAGATGGAGACAGTTGATGGTTCATCCTTATCCTCAGGACCTGTTACTAGGGATGAGCCGAACACCCCCCTGTTCGGTTCGCACCAGAACTTGCGAACACACCAAATGTTCGTGTGAACTTTAGAACCCTATTAAAGTCTATGGGACTCGAACATTTGAAATCTAAAGTGCTAATTTTAAAGGCTAATATGCAAGTTATTGTCCTAAAAAGTGTTTGGGGACCCGAGTCCTGTCCCAGGGGACACGTATCAATGCAAAAAAAGTTTTAAAAATTGCATTTTTTTCGGGAGGAGTGAATTTAATAATGCTAAAAGTGAAACAATAAATGTGAAATATTACTTTAAATTTTGTACCTAGGGGGGGTGTAAAGTTAGCATGTGAAATAGCGCATGTTTCCCATACAAAGAACTGTCCCTGCACAAAGTGTCATTTCTGAAAGGAAAAAAAGTCTTTTAAAACCGGACTTGCGGCTATAATGAATTGTCGGCTCTGGCAATTCAGAGAGAATTTATTGATAAAAAAAAAATAGCGTGGGGTCCCCCCAAATTCCATTACCAGGCCCTTCAGGTCTGGAATGGATATTAAGGGAAACCCCGCCGTCAATTTAAAAAAAAAATGACGTGGGGTTCCCCCCAAATATCCATTCCAGACCCTTCAGGTCTGGTGTGGATTTTAACGGGAACTCTACCCCAAATTAAAAAAAAAATGGCGTGGAGTTCCCCCAAAAATTCACACCAGGCCCCTTATCCGAGCACGTTAACCTGGCCAGCCGCAGAAAAGAGGGGGGGACAGAGTGCGGCCCCCCTCTCCTGAACCGTAATAGGCCACATGCCCTCAACATGGAGGATGTCCCCATGTTGATGGGGACAAGGGCCTCATCCCCACAACCCTTGCCCGGTGGTTGTGGGGGTCTGCGGGCGGGGGGCTTATCAGAATCTGGAAGACCCCTTTAACAAAGGGAACCCCCAAATCCTGGCCCCCCCTATGTAAATTGGTAATGGGGTACATTGTACCCCTATCATTTCACGAAGGAAGTGTAAATAGTTTGAAAAAACACACACAAAAAAGTCATTTATTAATAAAAAAAAAGAAAAAGAAATCCAGAGGTGATAATCCACTCATTCCCGGCTTCCTGCTCCAACGTTGTCTGTATCCTCCGGGGTCTTCCAGATTCTGATAAGCCCCCCGCCCGCAGACCCCCACAACCACCGGGCAAGGGTTGTGGGGATGAGGTTCAGGAGGGGGCCGCACTCTTTTCTGCGGCCGGCCAGGTTAACGTGCTCGGATAAGGGGTCTGGTGTGAATTTTTGGGGGAACTTAACGCCATTTTTTTTTTAAATTTGGGGTGGAGTTCCCATTAAAATCCACACCAGACCTGAAGGGTCTGGAATGGATATTTGGGGGATATTTTGGGGGGAACCCCACGTCATTTTTTTTAAATTAACGGCAGGGTTTCCCTTAATATCCATTCCAGACCTGAAGGGCCTGGTAATGGAATTTGGTGGGACCCCCACGCAATTTTTTTTTTTTTTTATGAATGAATTCTCTCTGAATTGCCAGAGCCGACAATTCATTATAGCCGCAAGTCCGGTTTTAAAAGACTTTTTTTCCTTTCAGAAATGACACTTTGTGCAGGGACAGTTCAATGTACTGGAAACATGCGCTATTTCACATGCTAACTTTACACCCCCCTAGGTACGAAATTTAAAGGAATATTTCACTTTTATTGTTTCACTTTTAGCATTATTAAATTCACTGCTCCCGGAAAAACGGCCGTTTTTAAACCTTTTTTTTGCATTGATACACTTACACTAGTCCCCCAAACACTGTTTAGGACAATAAATTGCATATTAGCCTTTAAAATTAGCACTTTAGATTTCTCCCATAGACTTTAACAGGGTGTTCCGCGGCCTTTCAAATTTGCCGCGAACACCCCTAATTATTCGTTGTTCGCCGAACAGGCAACGTTCGAGTCGAACATGAGTTCGACTCAAACTCGAAGCTCATCCCTACCTGTTACCCATAAAACAGTTCCTCTGGTAATCCAGTTTGAGGCTGATCATCGTGAGACCATCAGCTTTCAGTTGATCACATCACCCAAATTTCCCGTCATTTTGGGCATTCCTTGGATCTCCACTCACAATCCCTCTATCAACTGGGGAGCATGGACGATAGATTTCACATCCTCCCACTGCAAGGAACACTGTAGGGAATCTTATCAAACAAGTTCTCCGCTGGTCAAGGAATTGCAAGTTGGTATGGTAACTACCCAGTCATATGACGACTTGCCTCCACAATACCATGCATTCTGGGATGTCTGTGATAAGAAAAATGCAGATCAATTACCTCCTCACCGCCCATACGATTGCCCCATTGAGCTGCTTCCAGGGACTGAAATACCTTTTGGCCGCTTTTTTAATCTCTCAGAACCTGAATTAAAAGTGCTCAGGGAGTGGCTTGATGAAAATTTAGAAAAGGGTTTTATTAGACACTCAACATCTCCTGCAGGAGCAGCCCTATTCATTGTTGAAAAGAATGACTCCACCTTGCGTCCTTGCATTGATTACAGGCACATGAATAAGGTCACAATTAAAAAACGTTATCCACTCCCCTTGATCTCGGAAATGTTGGAAAGACTTCGTTCTGCCAAAGTGTTTACAAAACTTGACCTACGGGGGGCATATAACCTGGTCCGTATTTGTTCAGGAGATGAATGGAAAACCGCCTTTAGAACCAGATATGGGCATTTTGAGTCCTTGGTCATGCCTTTTGGTCTCTGCAATGCCCCTGCGACCTTTCAGCACTTCATAAATGTTTTTTTTCGAGATCTGTTGGACCAATTTGTCATTGCTTATCTGGATGACATCCTTATCTTTTCTGATAACCTGGAAGAGCACCACAAGCATGTTTGCACTGTCTTTGAAAGATTAAGGCAGAATCGACTTTACATCAAATTGGAGAAATGTGAGTTTGAACAAACCCAGATCCAGTTATTATGGTATATAATTTCACCAGATGGAGTGAGCATGGATCCTGAGAAGATTAAAGCAGTGGCAGATCGGCCTGCCCCTGGAAACATTAAGGAAATCTAACGATTTGTCGGGTTTGCTAACTTTTACAGAAAATTCATAAGGAACTTCTCTAAGGTGATAGCTCCAATTACCCAGCTAACAAAGAACGGGGTGCCCTTTGTGTGGTCATCTGAGGCACAGGCTGCTTTTGGAAAGTTAAAAACTCTTTTAATTCTGCACCAGTATTGGTACATCCCAATCCTGAATTACCTTTTATAGTGGAAGTGGATGCTTCAGCCGTGGGAGCTATCCTCTCTCAACGACGTGGTGAAAAGATGCAGCTACATCCTTGTGCTTGCTTCTCTTGTTTAATGTCTTCAGCCGAAAGAAATTATGACATTGGGAATAAGGAGTTGCTGGTAATTAAGGAAGCATTTTCTGAATGGAGGCATTTGCTGGAAGGCGCTAAGCATCCTGTAACTGTTCTCACAGATCATAAGAATCTGGAATTTATTCGTTCTGCCAAGAGATTGTCTTCTAGACAAGCAAGTTGGTCATTGTTCTTTTCCAGGTTCAATTTTATTATCTCATATCGACCTGGGTCAAGGAATGGTAAGGCTGATGCCTTGTCACGAATGTTGTCTGGGCCTCTCCAGGAAGACAACTCTGAATACACAGTCCTGCCTCAAAAGAACTTTCTAGGTGCCACAAGTTCTAAAGCATTCTTGAGTCTCCTCAAGGAAGGGTACGAGAATGACCCAATCCTCAAAAATCCTCCTATGGACATCATCCTTGAGTACAAAAATGGCTTCTGAACTCAAGCACATCGCCTCTATGTACCTGAAGTTGCTCGGGTTGAAGTCCTCAAGTTGGTTCATGACTCCAAACTTACTGGACATTTTGGAGTTTCTAAGACGTGGGATTTATCCCGTTCCTTTTGGTGGCCTGGGTAAAAAAGAGATGTCAAAAGTTATGTAGCCTCGTGCCTGGTCTGTGCTCGCAATAAGACACCCCAAGCTTCTTCTTTTGGGGTTGCTCCAGCCACTCCCTCTCCCATCAAGGCCATGGGGATCAATTTCTATGGACTTTGTGGTTGATTTACCCCCCCTCTAAAGAAATGACCACTATCTTGGTTATTATTGACTGCTTTACTAAGATGGCTCACTTTACAAACTGCAGAGTTGATGGTTCAGGAAGTCTTTATACTACATGCAATTCCAGAAGATGTAGTTTCTGACAGAGGAGTACAGTTCACTTCAAAATTTTGGAAAAGCTATTGCTCAGCTCTAGGAGTAACAATTAATCTATCTTCTGCTTTTCATCCTCAGTCTAATGGTCAGACCGAGAGGACCAATCAAACGTTAGAGCAGTACCTCTGATCAGGGCAGCCATCAGGAATTTATTTTTATTTAATAATGGGCCCTTTAATAAAAAAAATATAAAAAATAAATAAAATAAACATAACATTTATATTAAAAAAAAAAGGGGGGGGTTGCCATCCAGCCCTGGGGACCTCTGGACCCTTTAATAAAAAAAATTATATATATATAAACAAAAATAAAAAAATAAACATTTATAAAAAAAGGGGGGTTTGCCACATGGGGCCCTGGGGACCTCTGAGCCCTTTAATAATAAAAATATATATATATATAAAAAAAAAGAAATAAAATAATATAAAAAAAAAAATTTTTTTTATAAAAAAGGGGGGTTGCCATCCGGGGCCCTGGGGACCTTTGGGCCCTTTAATAATAATAATAATAATAATAATAATTATATATATATATATATATATATATATATATATATATTTAAAATAAATAAAAAAATATATAAAAAAAAATGTTTTATAAAAAAAGTGGGGCCCCCCGTACCCCTAAAAAAAAATTGTCCCTTTAATAAAAAATAAAATAAAAATATATTAGAATTTTTTTTTTTATAAAAAATAAATAAAAAAAAGGGGGGGTTGCCATCCGGGGCGACCTCCGGACCTCTAAAAAAAAAATTTGGCCCTTTAATAAAAAATTAAATAATATATTAAAAAAATATATATTTTCTTAAAAAAAAAATACATAAAAAAGGGGGAGTTGCCATCTGGGGCCCTGTGGGCCTCCGGGCCCCTGGGAACCTCCGGAACCCTTACAGGTGTACTGCCTGTACCCCCCTGATGGCGGCCCTGCCTCCGATGTTTTGTTAGTTATCTTCAGGATGACTGGGTGGACTATCTTCCTACAGCAGAATTTGCTTATAACAATTCTAAACATAGCTCCACCTCTCAGACCCCTTTTTTCCTAAATACCGGGCATCATCCAGCTTTTATCCCTGATCTCCCTATCTCAACTCCAATTCCTGCTGTTACCAAGAAATAAACTGCTTTACAGGAGATCCAGGAAAAATTGATCGAGACTTTGAGGGAAGCTCAGGAAAGTTACAAGAAAGCTGCAGATAGACATTGCAGAGCACTTCCTACCTTTCATGTGGGTAATCAAGTTTGGTTATCTACTAAAAATCTGAAGGTTCATGTTCCATCTGCAAAGTTGGGACAAAAGTTTGTGGGACCTTTCCAGATCTTGGCCCAGATCAACCCAGTTGCCTTTCGCCTAAAACTTCCAGCCAGTATGAAGATTCACCCTGTGAAAATACTTTTCTGGAAGAACTCTTCCACCTCCTCCACCTGTTGAGGTACAGGGTGAAGAAGAATATGTGGTGGAGAAAATTATTGATTCCAGGATCTATAGGAACAAATTGAAATATCTGGTTCAATGGGAAGGATACGGGCCAGAAGAAAATTCTTGGGAGCCTGAGCAGAATGTTCATGCTCCTAGATTAACAAGAGAATTCCACCAGATGTTCCCTCACAAACCAGGCCTTAAGACGTCCAGTGGATGTCCTGGGAGGAGGGGAGTACTGTCAGGACCTGGACTTGAACCTGGGACCTCGGCTGTGTCTGGCAGTGAACCTTCTCACTGAGCTATCTGGGATGCTGGACAGTTCCCTGTCTGATCTGCTGGACAAACCCATCTGATCCATTGGACATTCCTGCCTCCTGTCTTGATTGCCTTGAACCTTGAACCCCTTGCTCCTCCCACAAACTTCCTGATATAAGCCATGTCTCTGCACTTCCTCCTTGCCAGAATATTGTGCCATCTCCAGCCTGTATCTCGCTCCTTTCTTCCCTGCTGCCGTATATATTTTCTACTGCTCATTATCGACCCTTGGCTTGTTCATCGACTACGCTGCCTGATCCCAACCTGCAAATACTTATTACTGACCTTTTGGCTTGTTTACAGACCATGCTTCTGTTTGATCCTTACCTGCTTATCTGCTATTGTACCCGTCTTGCTCACCTCCTGGTGGGGCGATCCTGAGGACCGCGACCTGGTGCTAATATGCAGCAAAATCCATCTCCACCTTCAGGAGCTCTGGTGAACACCGGTTAGCGCTTAGACTCTGCACCTCAGGTGACCCTGTGTCATCTGCCAGAAGTGACTGTCTGTCTACCTGTCTTCAACTGCTGTAGCAATTGGCCTCTGAGCCCGATGCCTGATCGTGACAAAAGCATTATTTCCAATGAAGGTCATTCCCATCCATGCAATGCGATTTTTATCCAGTTAAAAAAAGGGTCCTGTGCAAGTTTAGTAGGGGTACAGTGTGAATTCAATCTCCAGCTATGCCTAGTCCCCTCAGAAATCACATTAAATTCACACCTGTCACAACATAAATTGCACTGTGAAATTGCAACAGATTCACACCCCATTAGTGTAAGAGAGGGGGCGGGGCCAAACTGCAGCTCTTTGTCTGAATGGATAGACGGAGCTGCAGCTCGGCTTGGGTCCCCTCATAGCAAGCTGCTTGCTGTGGGGGCACCCGACAGGAGGGAGGGGCATGGAGCTCCAGCCAGGGATCCGAAAAGAGGAGGATCTGTGCTACTCTGCAAAAACCCTGCACAAAGTAGGTAAGTATAACATGTTTTTTTTTTTTGTTTTGTTTTTTATTTAAATGTTCAACATGGTATAAGCATAGTAACAACACAAGAAAGAAAAAAAAAGAAAAAACACAAAACATAAATGAGTCATAAATCAGCACAAGTGGCCAGCACACAACAGTTTTACATAAAGAATTGGTATTTTCCCATATTAATATCATATGTAACTGACTACGGTATCCAGATATAAAATCAACCCTTCACAAATGGAACTCACAATTTATACTAACTGATACTGAACCCCATCATAACATAAAGCGCTACATGCAGTAATGTTTGTTATTTTAATAGAAAAAGAAAATTAGACTTTTCAATCACTTTAAATTAAAGTGTTAGGTTACCTTTTGAAAAAACACTTTATGCAGTCATTATACAAAATAGCCTAAGCTAATCATGTTTTAAAATTTTGAATGGGCAGGGGCGCTTTAGGAATGGTGTATACACTGCTCCTAAAGTGTTTCAAAGAAAAAATGTAACCCACACACTTTATAACAATATATAAAGAAAAACAGTGCAAATATGAAAAAAAAAAAAACAGAAAATATAAATACAATATAAATAAGTTGCAAACACAATAGGTTATATTATCTTAAAATTAAAAAAATACAAATTCATAGTGTTGCGCTAAAAAAATGACATGTATGAAACTTCCACTATTGGTGATAGTTTCAGACATGTAAGTTTTAAGTTTTTGAGCACAACATGGTGAATTTACAAGACAATATATATATATATATATATATATATATAAATATATATATATGTATATTTATATATATATATATATATATATATATATATATATATATATATATACATACATACATACATATATATATATATATATATATATATATATATATATATATATATATAAAATATTTTTGGTCAGTCATAAAGAATATATTAGTTAATGTGAAACTCCAGCCCAGACATATTTCTTTGCTGGTGACCATTGTCGAAAAGATAGAAAGGTAATATATAAAGAAGACGGTCAAAATCTTCCAGACCTTCCAGTGGTCACTGGAACAGGATTACAGATGAATTCTCCCAATTTGGACAAAAAAAGTTACCATGTTTCCCGTTGGAAATATTTGGTAGGATATGAATTTCTAAATTAAATGGGAAATTAAACTCACTATCTTTGTAATTTTTTTCTGTGAGATTCAAACTAATTTACCATAGTTACTATCTATCTATCTATCTATCTATCTATCTATCTATCTATCTATCTATCTATCTATCTATCTATCTATCTATCTATCTATCTATCTATCTATCTATCTATCTATCTATCTATCTATCTATCTATCTATCTACCTATCCTGAGGTACTGACTTCTGATTAACTAATAATAATTTATGGTAATGTATTTAACACAGATGGAAAAAGAAGATACGTTCCAATAACACAGTTGGAATATTTCTGCCAATACTAAAGAAAACATGAATGTAACCAGCATTAATGACACCCAGGATGAACCCTCTAGCAGCTATTCGGAATATTCGTACATACATTTCACCATAGTTGCTGTTGTAGCACTATGTTTTTGTATTGTTGGCCTAGTTGGAAATGTTATTGTGTTTTGGTACCTGTGCTTCAAGATCCAGAGAAACAAATACACAGTTTATATTATGAATCTGTCGGTAGCTGACGCCCTGTTTATTGTATTTACTACCTTGCTTTTGATGATCCATATAAATACAATCATTGGTACAGATCCTGATTTTATAGGGAAGGAGAGTTTATATATTTTCATAGAAATATTTTATGATATTATGCAGTATTCCGGAATGTATATCCTTACAGCTGTCAGCATGGAACGATGTAGCTCTGTTCTGTTCCCCTTTTGGTACCGAAGCCATCGCCCCAGGAACTTGTCCACTATTATGTGCATTGCTCTTTGGATCCTTGGCTCTTTGGAAAGTCTCCTTGAGAACCTTGTGTGTACAGCAGATGCTTACTTGGAACAAACCTCACAATGTTCAGCAGTTCAAATAATAGTTTTTATTTTAGCCATTGGCATCTGCCTACCAATTATGGCAATTTCCAGCTTCACCTTGCTCATCAAAGTAAGGAGGTCAATAAAGCAGCGATACACACCTAAACTGTACATCATCATCCTTATTGCAGTTCTTGTATTCATCCTATCAGTTCTGCCATTTACTTTTTTGTCATTTTTAATATACTTCAAATTAACACCAACAGATTTGGTAACTGTTAGTTTTTTCTATGTAACAATTTATTGCACAGTGCTTAACTGCACCATCAACCCCTACATTTACTTTATTGTTGGAAGGAAATGGAAACAAAAGACCCCTCACTCAATCCATGAAGCCCTTCAAAGAGCCTTTAGGGAGGAAGAAGGTGAGAATGATGACTCAAACAGCAACAAAACAATTGACACATTAAGCTAAACAAACCTTACAGTTGCCTTCTAGATTTTCTTTCAAGAGCAAAGCACACCAACAATTATCTAGTTTAACAAGGAAATATGATTCACTCAGGAATTACAGAATATGAATCTTAAAGTAGGATCTTACTTTATCAACTCAAACTTCTGTGAAGACTGGAAATGCTAATTATATGGATTTTCATTTGATATACCTCCAACCGGCTGGCTTTCTTAAAGCAAACCTGCCTTGCTGGAGAAATTGCTACTTAAAGTGGTTGTATTTTTTTTTTTTAAATAACAAACATGTTATACTTACCTGCTCTGTGCAACAGATTTGCACAGAGCAGCCCTGATCCCCCATCAAGTGCCCCCATAACAAGCTGCTTTCTATTAGGGCACACATACTTGCTCACTCCTGAGCCACACATAGTGCAGCTTGACCCCATCCCCTGCTCCCTCCTCACTGGCTGTGATTGACAGGAGTGGGGGCCAATGAGGAGGGAGAGACCGAGAGAGCCTGTGCCCTAGTGCATGGTGCTGAATCAAGATAGGGCTTTCTTAAGTATATGTTGGGGTGCTACATACTGAAGGTTTTTTTACCTTAATACATTAGGCTAAAAAAGCCTGAAGGCTTTAGAACCACTTTAAACCAAGCTCATTTACATTAGTTAAACCTGTCCTTAATTTGCACATTGCTGCTATAAATATATAAGGTTGTTTAGGAGTTTGAGGTGCCTTAAATGTACTTTCATACTTAATTTAATTTGCATATGGCTAACAGGTTTCATCACATGCCTTCTTATCTTTTTTATTTTAAAATAAAGCACTCATGCAGTTTTGGATTGGAAACGTTTAATAACGTTGAGATTGGGTTATCTGCTGACTTTGTGATATGTGTATTCTCAAATATATTGGCTCATGTTCTATATAATCTGTAATATGTAAAGCAACATCTGAAGTGTAATTGTGCATACATATTTGTAGCTCACATTGAGTTAAAATAATTTTTTTTTGTAATAAAACTGATTATAACTTATGTTATCCCTGTTTTATTTTCTTCCTAGGACCCATTCACGCAAAACGTTATATGTGTTGGTACACTGCAGTGCCATTCATTGTAAATGGTACCCCAACACACTTGAGCTGTAATGCCCCACAGTGTAATACAACACATGAAGTTCTTAATAGTGGCACTTTAAAAATCTGTCACTATGTCTGCAATAGTATAGGAAAATTCCCCCCAAGGGGTTTTTAAGCAGCAATATAACAAGGTCAAAAAGTGAAATAGATAAAAGGTTCTTTATTGTGTAATTCCAATGTCATGTTACAGTTAAAATATATAGGTTATGGCTATAGAATACAACACATGTTCCATAATACAATGATGCAAACACAAAAGTACACAGCATTCCATTATATATTGTTTTACTGTGCAAAAACACTGATGCGTTTCGACCTGTGCAGTAGTGGTCTTCTTCTGGTGGTGGGTTTGCTGTAAAGGAATAAATTAAACTATTTTTCAACTTTAGACACATTATGTCATGCACTGAATTAATTATATACAGTAGTGTTATACTTACCACTAGGGAATGGACTAGGTGATCTTATAGCCAGAATTTTTTCTAAAAACAGGTAAGTGATCCGGAAGGTTCTGCAATTGTTCTCATCTCCCCAAGGAAGGGGAACCCAGTGTCAGGAGGCCTTACAAGGAACCACACTCTGGATACCCTCGGAGGGACAGGAGAGACAGCACCTACAGCAAATTCCCAAGCAATGAACATATATAAAAAAATATACAATATAAAAATCTAATAATTGTATTCTTAGCGGGCTAAAAAGAATGCCTGGATAGACTTTGAGTATGTATTATCAATATGTGAACTCACTGTCAACATTGATTGTCACTGTGTAAGCTCATTAGAGTAGCATATTTTGACCCATAGTAATAAATGAAATTGTTTAATGGGTATTGTCATTTTCATTGATAAGTAAATATTGTATTTAATTAACTAATAGAGGTGAAACTTGGTGTAGTGACGTTAGTGAGAGTGAGATGGAAAAATTGTCTGCAATAGTTCCTTTAAAGAATTACTGCCAGTTTGTAGATTAGCAAACAAGCTAGGGGCAGGCTCCCTGGTTTCTATGAAGCCAGCGTCCAGCCAGTGTCATAGCATTTAATGCTTTATCCCTGGCCCCATACAATTGCCAAATAAAAAAATATCAAACACAAAAAATATCAGCACTCCTTGTTTATGCTAGTCTGCTCTATATCTGTGTTAACACGATGCTGCTGCATTCCCTGTGCTAAGTGTTGTTTGCCCCACTAAGCCTCACGTTATCCCTGCACAGGGCTGTGACTGCAAAGTAGTCGAGTGAGTAGAGTGAGGTTCCAACTACTGCACAGCATCAAAGGTTTCCTTGGAGATGGCAGATACAAGAGTAAGGCTGAGTGGGGCGAAGACACACAGAGCACAGAAGGCACTGCAGCATTGTGGCAGTATGGATACAGACAGAGCTGTCATGGGGGATGAGTGCTGAATTTTCAGTTTGGATCCCCACCCCTTTACTTACTTTCATTGGTGAGCCAGGGAATCTCCTGCTTGGCAGCTGAATGGACCAGGAATGAGTCATTGGTTGTTATGACTTAGTGTCTAGGCCAGGGGTGGGAAATCTCGGCCCTCCAGCTGTGGTGAAACTGCAAATCCCATCATGCCTCTGCCTCTAGGAGTCATGCCTGTGATTGTCAGGGTCTTGCAATGTCTCATGGGACTTGTAATTTCAAAACAGCTGGAGAGCCGAGTTTGCCCTCGCCTGGTCTAGACAGTGTGACAGGAAGTCAGGTAAATCTGTGGGTGTTGTGCAGGAACAAAACCAACTTGATCAACTGAAATGACCTTGGGGACAAGGGGTAATAGACGGTTCGCCAGAATCTTAGCATAGAGTTTTACGTCGATGTTGAGTAAGGAGATCGGACGATAATTTGCGACTAGTGTGGCATCTTTGCCTGGTTTAGGGATCAGGGAGATATGTGCCTCAAGTAGGTCTTTGTTTTGAGGGACGGAAGTCGGAAAGTCGTTGTAGGCCGTCAAAAATTGTGGCATTAATATGTCGGCAAAGGTTTGTAGTAGCTAGCCGAAAGGCCATCCGGGCCCGGGCTCTTTCCTGCCTTCAGTTGTTTTAAAGCCATGAGGTCGTGATGGGGGAGTCCAGGTGCGACATGTCGTCAAGGGGGTCAATGGCAGGGCCGTACTCCGTCAAGAAATTGTTAATAATCGTCTTCCTATCAGAGGTGGACTGCGTCATCGTAGGTGTGGATAAATTGTAGAGGTCAGTAAAATAATGCACAAAATTGGTTGCAATATCCTCTGATTTCGTTACCGTACCCCCTGAGGAAGAAGTTATAGTGTGTATAGTGTAGGAAGCCTTCTTCTTCTGAAGGGTGACGCCGCTAAGAGTTTCCTGGCCTTGTTCCCGAATTCATAGAACAGCTTATTGGTCAGGGTGTATTTGCGCTCCAAAGTCTTCTGGAGTTCCTCCAGGAGTTCTTCCCTAGCTGTCAACAGTTCAGCATGTGTTTGGTTCGCTAATGTGAGCTTGTGTACACGTTCAAGCGTTTTGACCCGTTCGGACAGTTCTAACAGTCGTGCTTTTCTAAGTTTGTTGCGTTTGGCTAGCATAGAAATAAACCCCCCCCGGACTACGCATTTGTGTGCTGCCCATATTGTAGTTGGCGAGGAGTCGTCAACGGTGTTCTCGATAAAGTATCGGGATAGGGCTTCAGACACCCGTCTAGAATTCTCTGAATCAAGTAGCAGGGAATCATCTAACCTCCAGATCATAGATCTGGTGCGTTGCGAGGGAATCGCAAGGGACATAGTGATTGGGTGATGGTCAGACAACAGCATGGGTTTGATAGTAGCATCCATGAGCAAAGTGAGAGCATCCTGCGTGAGGAAAAAATGGTCTAGTCTGGAATATTTCTTGTGCAATGGGGAAAAGTAAGTGAAATCTTTGACGTTTGGGTGCAGTGTGCGCCACGTATCGTGCAGTATCAGTGTGGCCAATTGAGATTTTATTGCACGCAGGGCTCTATACGTCAAGCAAGAGGCACCGGAAGACGTGTCAAGGGAAGAGGTTAGGGGGATATTGAAGTCGCCACCGACGATCAGCGTGCCCGATTGAAATGCAGTCAATTGGTAAAGTACTCTGCGGAAGAAGGGGACTTGCTGTGAGTTCGGGGCATGGACATTCGTGATTGTGTAAGGTAAGTCATACAGTGTGTCTTTAATAAAAAGGTACCTACCCGGCGGGTCCCGATGGACGTCCGTCACCTGAAAAGGGCAATGTCTCAAAATCAGGATGGACACTCCCTTCGATTTGGCAGTATCGTTGAAGGCATGGTACACAGTCGGAAAGTTTCTGTCGTAAAGCTTAGGAATACTATCGGACCTAAAGTGGGTCTCCTGTAGCAACGTGATATGTGGCTTCTTTTTCCAGAGCATGTAGAGGATATTGAGCCTGCGCATATTCAGGGAGTATAATTTAAGTCTTGAGAAGGGCTGTCCATCTGTCAGGTCATTGGGTATCATAATGACAGTGTATGTAGTCGAGAGAGTCGCGGTTGGGGTAGGGGGGGGGGGGAAAGGGGGTAGGGGGGGATACTTACAGGCCCACTAAAAAAAATAACCGAATAAGTGACAGGACTTCGTCCACTCACTTAAAGTGTGTAGATACAATCGGTGGGGTACAGAGTGCACAAGGATCCTACACCCCAAAGTGGGTATCGGAACCACAGTACACTACTGTTGTGGGGTTAACCAGGACCTAGACAGCATACAAAACCCACAATAGTAGAACAATACAAATAAGGTGGTATAGTATAGAAGAGTAGCAGAGTGCCACCCCAGAACGGAAATCATATTAATAACGGAACATAGGGAGGCAAGGTTAAACCCCTGTACTTATTGCATGACTGAAGGGAAGAAACAGCTAGTATAAGCAACAGAATAGGTAACAGTTTGGTGCAATGCAGAGGTATGAAACTCCGGTGGGGTAACGGAAAATTGGCACCCGGTCCTCTCACCACCATCCCCTGAAGCCCACAGGTACCCAGCACTATCCTCCACCTAAAGGAAGACTCCAAGGCTTGGCAAAACAGCACGGTGAGGGACGTATACAGGCCGGGACCACGGGAAGCACCATGAGGTAGTGGAGAGAGGAGTGGGAGAATTACATACTCAGGGCCCCCTAACCAACTATATCAGGGACCCCCAACAAAAGCATAGCGGAGACATGTTGGCTTTAACAAGAGCGGATGTTTTTCTAGTTAGTGAGATACCCAAGTAGGTAATGCTTCCCTTACTCCAGGTATAGGGTAAGTGTTCTTGTAGGTACTTTCTTTTTAATGTGGGCTGTACTCCCAGGTCTAAGATTAAAGATTTTGTAAAATTAACCTTATAATATGAAACATCCCCAAATGCAGTGAGAATTGCATGTGCTTCTATTAAGGACTCAAGCGGGTTGGTTAAAAGCAGGATTACGTCATCCGTAAAGAGATTTATAGTGTGCATGTTATGGCCAAACTGAAAGCCTGAGATCAAGGGTTGCGTTCAGATTGCTTCGGCTAGGGGTTCTATCATTAGATTAAAAATGGTCGGAAACAGGGGGCAACCTTGTCTGGTCCCATTTGAGATGTTAAAGGGCTTGGATAGAAAAACCTGCAGAATACACCTGGGCAGATGGGCATTAATAAAGGGACATAATAGCCTTTAGTATCGATCCATGGAATCCAAACTTCTCTAGAACCATTTCCATATAGGTCCAATGGACCCTGTCGAACGCCTTCTCTGCGTGAATAGAAAGCAGCAGAGAAGGCGTTCAAGTCTGTTCAGCATGATGTATCACATTTATTATTCTCCTGGTAGCGTCAGAGGTCTCCCCTTCACAAAACCCATCTGGTCACGTTTAATGATTGATGGTATTATATTCGTTAGCCTTTTAGCAAGTAGTTTTGCATATATTTTGGTGTCTGTGTTAAAGCGGAGGTTCACCCAAAAATCCACTTTTTGACATTAGCTCCAGCATACTGCTAACATCTGCAGTATGCTGTTTTTTTTTTTGTACTTATCGTTATATGAGCCCTTGTTATCCGGCTCCGAGCGGGGAATCCTGCGGGGAATGGGCATTTCTAAGTGAAGAGGAGTTGATTGACGGGTGCTAAGGCGCGTCACGCCTTCCGAAAATACCCAAAGTGACAGTCGGGCGTTTACGGCGCCTGCCGTGTAGAGCTCACTGCGCAGGCGCCGTAAACACCCAAGTGTGACTTTGGGTATTTTCGGAAGGCGTGACGCGCTTTAGCAGCCCGTCAATCAACTCCTCTTCGCTTAGGAACGCCTATACCCGGAAGTAATCCCCCGCTCGGAGCCGGATAACAAGGGCTCGTATAACGATAAGTACAAAAGAAAAACAGCATACTGCAGATGTTAGCAGTATGCTGGAGGGATGTAGCTAATGTCAAAAAGTTTATTTTTGGGTGAACCCCCGCTTTAAGGAGGGATATGGGTATAAAATTAGCCGGCGTATTGGGGTCCTTTCCTGGTTTGGCAATGTAACTATGTGTGCTTTCAACATCTCTTGCGGGAGTGACGCAGACTCAGAGGCTTTGGTAAAGACTTTTTACATGTGGGGCAAAAGTATGTGTTTAAATGTTTTCTGCCCAGTGCTGCCTGTGCCCATATGTCGCATGCCCCCACTCCATCATGGAGGCCATTCTCTCTCTCTCCTGTGTTTTTCCTATTGCGGCAGCCAGCGCAAGATGTACAGTACCCTGTCGCCAAGAACCAGAGTGATGAGATCACGCTGAAAGTACAATAACGGCGGCAGGTACTGTATGTCCCTTAGGTGGGACCTGGGCCCCCATACCCATTTTAGGGCCAATTACTAGAATAAATTTTGTGTGTGAACAGCACTTGGATGTTTCTGGTTATGCTCATAGAGCATGTTTTTTGGCTTAGCAATTTAAGGACATCCTTAACAGGTGTCCCCACTTTAAAGTTCAGTCTCTACATTGGGTGAACTTGCGTTTTGTGTGTTTCATGGGCTGTGCATGTGTTTTCAATTGCCTCATTAGCACACAAACCTATGTTATATAAAGCTTGCACATAGCAGTTGTTACCTTGCCCTGAAAAGAGGCAAGATTGTGTGTGTGTGTGGGGCCGGCCGGCAAGATTATATTTGTGTGTCCATATTGAATGTCTATTTTATTTATGTCTTTGCAAAACAGATATGTTTTTGATCAAGGGTTTTTTGACTGGTTTATTTATTTTAGGTGGGGGGTAGGGATGAGCCCCCCCTGTTTGAAGTGGCACATGTTTAGAACTGTGCCTGCACAAAATGAGATTACTATAAGAAAAAAGTAATTTAAAACTGCTTGCAGCTTTAGTGTAATGTCTGTTTGACAAGAAACAAGAGAAAGGAAGAAGTGTCCCATATGACAACCAATGATGTGAGATATGTGCTATTCTGAGAAGACGCTCCCCCAAATGAGAGGGTATTTGCCGTAACCAAAACTACTAGTCAAAATACAAAAAGAATCTGGGTGAAAGCCCTGGAAAACTAGGCTAACCCCAGAAAAGAGGTTACTATAGGCAAATGAAGGACTATACTCAGTTGATACAAATGTATAAATGATTTATTAGTATCTACAAAACATCAATAAAAATTAAAAATTAGTCTGCGGTGTATGCTAAACCGCGTGGCAGAACAAGTGCTTTGAATGGTATGCTGCCGCGTGAGCGGTATAGCTAATATGACTCACAAACATAAAGACAACTAACAAACATATAACATAAACCCAGGCAATCCGGATGCTGTGGTGTGACTTCTGTGGTAGTTCACTAGGGGCAGGAACCCCGATCTATGCGATCTGTAAACATGTGTTAGTAGTAGACCTGATATTAGTGAAAAAACCACAGGAGTGACACTGCGGGGAGGGGGAAGCAGGTTGTGCTGAAAAGGCCCTGAACCTGGAGTTCACAACTTATATGTGTATGAATTCCTATTTTGTCTGATCGACATAATTAAAGTCCAGCAATCTGGTGGATTCTATCCTGTATGGGGAAATGTCAGTCCACCAAAAAGAAAAGTTCAGGGTTTCGAGGAAAGAGAGGCAGTAACTTCTGCTATTTTTTCAACAAAGTGTTTGCATCAGACTGATAATGTCCATTGGAGATCCTGCTCTCATAATTAGTATATTGCAAGAAAGGCACGGCAAGGCATGATGGTCACGGGAGTTCCCAGTAGCACATACAAAACTTGTGTGTTAATTTCTGGGTGGGCCAATCTGCATATGTCAGGCAATCACCGTATCAAAATTCAATTGGAACGGGCTTACCGGATGTGCGGCTTGCTGTTGGAGTTGAACCACTGTCCTCCCGGCTGCTAGCACAGGTTTTAGCTTAATCCTCTGGTGATTAAGGGATGTACCCGTCGAGTAGACGCCTGTAGATCGCCGTAAGATGCTGAGTGCCGGCTCGTATACACAGATCTATGCCGATACCGATGCCGATGCACTTGGAGCCAGCTGGTCTCCGAAGCGGATCCTCCTGTCACAGCTGCTTCCTATGTCTCCCGCCCCCAGATGGAAGGAGGGGTGTGTCACAGTGTCCGGGGCCCGAGCGTGATGACGTCAACGCGTTTCGCAGATGACTTGCGTAGCTTCGTCTGGACGCTTGGAGACGGGCCGTGCAACACTCCTTTTTGTACTTGTTGCTATGCACGCCCACTCTCCTAAACCATTAAGGTCTCGAGTGCTTTTTGGAGTGACTGTTTGTAATGACATATTATGTCCATTGAGTCTAGCTGGTGTTATTGCGGGCTGCTCAGCAGGGATTTTATTGTTATTATTGTTACATTATTGTTTTTTCTGTTCACCTTCGCCTGTTATTATCCTGCTTTTTACTTTTCTTTCTTCTCTCATATCCTCCTCCCCTTCTTTCCCCTCGCCTCATCCCCTCCTGCTCTCCATCTCTCCATTTCTTTTCTTTCCTTTCATTAGTCATAGAGTTCTTTGCGCTTCAGTCATTATAGATGTAATAGTGTCATACTGTCATGTCTTTCACCCGTTGAGGATGCATTTTTGAGTCGTGGGTTGCGCTTAACAGCATCATTCTCTACAACATAGCCTGATACATTGTTAGTTGAGGGAAATGCTAGTGAAAATAAAAACGATGATATAACTCACAAACCCCACGTATGTACCAGACGACAAAAATATAGGGACCACAAACAAAGACCGAGACATTATACTGACCCGTTATGCTTATTTTATATTAAGTATGCATCTTCTCAGGGGACAAGGTATTATAACACTCATAGGTCAACTACAGACCCTGACCACGAAGAGCGGCTACAATATCATGGTCACCTACTGGGACAGGGAGTGACCAGGTCTAGGAAATGGGGGTGAAACCCCGAGAGATACAAGCAAGGGAATGAGCAGATCGTGTATAGGGATGGACATGTGGATAAGATGCAAGATCCTTAGGCCATGTAGGTATTAAAGTATGTATACCATAAGTAAGAAATTGTTGTTTTTTTGAGAGATGACTGAAAATAAACAACAAAGGTAGTAGGTGAAGGAGAGAAAGAGAAAAAAGAGAAAAAGGAAAAAGAACTAAAGGAAAGATTGCATGCTTAGCTCTGTGTTAATTCCAAGAGGCGCCAATGATTTTAAAGTGTATATCCACCATTTTTCTTTTTGGTTTAATATCTTATCATGATCACCTCTTCTAGCAGGCAAGTTTAGCGTGTAAAAACCCTTGACTTTGAGGCCGTCCGGTTTGCCCCCGTGAAATTGTAAAAAATGTCTGGCTACTGGGCTGTCGTGCAATTTTTCAATGTATCCGGGTTTTTTTCGTTTTTCCTCTTCTTTTTCCTCATTTCTAATATCCCTTATATGCTCTCCAATTCTGATCTTAAGTTGGCGCTTGGTCTTACCTACATATATTTTTGGACATGGACAGGTGAGCATATAGATGACCCTTTCAGTGTTGCAATTGATGAGCCCCTTAATTGTGTAGGTGTTCACACCCCTTGCATCACAGAATGTATTTGTCCTATCAACAAATGGACATACTTGGCACCTCCCACAAGGAAACATACCCGTGCTTCTGGGATATTCCGACAGCCACGAGATCTGCGGCTGTTTGGTAAACTCGGAATGAACCAACAGGTCCCCCAAGTTTTTAGTTCTTCGGGCTACCATAAGGGGGCCCGAGCCCACAATTTTAGCCAAAGTTTTATTGCCAGATAGGGTTCCCCAATGTTTCTTGAGGAGGTGTCTGACGTCTTCCCATTGAGGGCCATACGTTGTAATGAACCTCACTGGGTTAGTGTCTTTCTTTGAGGATATTGGGGGTCTGGGTTTTGCGGTGAGGAGACTACTTCTACTACGTTCGGCTGCTTTCTTCTTAGCATATCTGATCTGTTTGTGGGAGTAACCTCGTTCCCTGAATCTCTTGTAAAGCTCTTTACTTTCCTGATCATAATTTGACTTGTCAGAACAGTTCCGTTTTATCCTGATAAATTCCCCAATGGGTATTCCGTTTTTTTGCCATGACGGATGGTGACTATTGGCCTGTAAGAGGGTATTAGCCGCTGTTTCTTTACGGAAGGTGTGTGTGAAGATTTTTCCTTCTCTGAGGCCAATTTTAAGATCTAGGAAAGAAATCTCTTTTTTGTCATAGGAGAAAGTGAGATTGATATTACGTTCATTGATGTTGAGTTTCCCTATAAAGGACTGGAAGGAGTCGACGTCACCTGCCCAGATGACAAAAATGTCATCTATGTATCTTAACCATGTTCGTACATGTTCCTGATATTCTGGTAAAGTGTAAACGTCTTCCTCCTCCCATAAACCCAAATGGAGGCAAGCATAGGCCGGAGCCCATGCTGCCCCCATTGAGGTTCCTTTGACTTGCTGGAAAAATTGTGACGCAAACTGGAAGAAATTATTTTCCTGTGCGAATGCCAGAAGATCCTCGAGAAACTCGTTTTGGGTTCCCATCTGAGGGAAATGTAAGTCAAGAAAAGTTCTTATTGCCTTGATGCCGCAAGAGTGGGGGATAGAGGTATAGAGGGACTCTACATCTATGGCAATAAGCCATACTCCTTCCTCCACGTTAAGTGCCTCTAATTTAGAAAGCACGTGTCTCGTGTCCTGTACAAAAGATTTTAGTTGGAACACGACTTCTTTGAGTAGGAGATCGAGGTAGGTTCCTACTTTGTCAAGTGGTCCACCTATGGCGGACACTATAGGCCTGCCCGGTGGATTTTCCACTGATTTGTGAATCTTTGGGATACAGTAAAATGTTGGGATATTGTATTCCTTGACAAAGAGATGATCATATTCTCGTTTTGATATAATCCCTACCTCTCTTGCATTATCAAGCATATCATTGAGGAGTTGAACCATATGGGGGAATGGATTCCTCTCTAATCTGCGGTATGTGTTGCTATCGCCTAATAATCGTCTCACCTCAGCTTCATACTTTGAATCATCCATAAGAACAACATTCCCCCCTTTGTCGCTTTTTTTGATAATTACATTCTTAGCTTCTCTGAGTTCTTTGAGTTCCAATTGAATTTTGATACGGTGATTGCCTGACATATGCAGATTGGCCCACCCAGAAATTAACACACAAGTTTTGTATGTGCTACTGGGAACTCCCGTGACCATCATGCCTTGCCGTGCCTTTCTTGCAATATACTAATTATGAGAGCAGGATCTCCAATGGACATTATCAGTCTGATGCAAACACTTTGTTGAAAAAATAGCAGAAGTTACTGCCTCTCTTTCCTCGAAACCCTGAACTTTTCTTTTTGGTGGACTGACATTTCCCCATACAGGATAGAATCCACCAGATTGCTGGACTTTAATTATGTCGATCAGACAAAATAGGAATTCATACACATATAAGTTGTGAACTCCAGGTTCAGGGCCTTTTCAGCACAACCTGCTTCCCCCTCCCCGCAGTGTCACTCCTGTGGTTTTTTCACTAATATCAGGTCTACTACTAACACATGTTTACAGATCGCATAGATCGGGGTTCCTGCCCCTAGTGAACTACCACAGAAGTCACACCACAGCATCCGGATTGCCTGGGTTTATGTTATATGTTTGTTAGTTGTCTTTATGTTTGTGAGTCATATTAGCTATACCGCTCACGCGGCAGCATACCATTCAAAGCACTTGTTCTGCCACGCGGTTTAGCATACACCGCAGACTAATTTTTAATTTTTATTGATGTTTTGTAGATACTAATAAATCATTTATACATTTGTATCAACTGAGTATAGTCCTTCATTTGCCTATAGTAACCTCTTTTCTGGGGTTAGCCTAGTTTTCCAGGGCTTTCACCCAGATTCTTTTTGTATTTTGACTAATGTCTGTTTGAACAGCAGTATACAGGCGGTGCAAACAAGACAGGGACTGTAGGTTTGTTGTTAAGTAGAATCTGTTTGTAATTTTGAACTGGTACTTTTTTGTAGCTCCAGCCATCAAATCTAATTTTAAGCTTTTCTGATAACATAGAGACTTTCCTGGCCTGCTTCAGAACATCCTGTAAGCCGGGTACCTGTCCAAGAACCGCTGCACCACCAAGTTAAGGACATGAGCAAAACAGGGCACATGGGTCAGTTGTCCCTGTCACAGGGCAGAGAGGAGGTTTGTGCCATTGTCGCAAACCACCATTCCTGGCTTAAGCTGGCGTCAACCACCTCTGAGCCTGCCCCTACAGAGCTGACAGAACCTCTGGCCCAGTGTGGCTCCTGTCCCCCAAGCACATCAGCTCAAGCACCGCATGGCATCTCTTTGCCTGCGTACCTCCGTAGCCCCTTGTACGCCTACGGAGCACCGCTGGTTCCGAGGACACATCAGCACAGGAAGAGGCCACAGAGGAAGAAGAAGAGGAGGGGGTGGAGGAGAGAGGTGTGTCACAACCAGTAGTAGCATTTTGGAGGCGTGGTGGCGGAACAACCTCCAAGACTACTGTACCTTGTTCTGCGTTCTTCCCAGCTGCCAGCAGAGTCACCCAATGCGCCGTGAAAGATAGGTAACGTCCCTGTCCATGCCTGCTGGACCATGAGTCCGCGGTAATATGCACCTTACCACTGACCGCTCTGTCCAGCGAGGCATGGACATTGCCTTCCATATGCCGGTAGAGAGCTGGAATCGCCTTCCGTGAGAAAAAGTGGCATTTGGGAACTTGCCACTGAGGTACCGCACATTCCACAAACTCACGGAAGGGGGCAGAATCTACCAACTGAAAAGGCAGCAGTTGAAGTGCTAGAAATTTAGCTAAGCTAGCATTCAACCCCTGGGCATGTAGATGACTGGGAGAGAACTTCTTTCAGCGCTGCAGCAGCTGGGGCAGGGAAATTTGCTTGGTACAATCTGCCATCGGTGTACCGATAGTGGATTGCCCGCAAGTACTTGGCTGTGACACACCTAATTCTACACCTTCAGTCCTATCAGTGCAGGCTTCAGAGAGGACTGAGGGTATAGTGGGGTTGGAGATCCCAGCTGATGAGGAGCAAGGAGAGGTCCACTTTGTTCTTTGGTGTGGGCCTTTGAGGTACGCTTGCCAACGAACTGCATGGCAGGTTGACATATGTCTGGTCAAGCATGTGGGTGATGTTTTGGCCACGCAAGATACGCTTGAGACATATGTTGCAAATAGCAGCGGTGCGATCTGATGCACTCGTCTCAAAAAAGGCCCACACCAAAGAACTTTTAGAATAACCCTGCACATGCGTAGCTCTGTGTTGTGATGCAGTCGGTGTGCTGCCCTTAAGCTGGCCCCTGGAGGGCATCCTGCCTCTTTGGGGATGTGCCTGTGCCTCCTCCTCCTCCTCTCTCCTATCAGGCACCCACGTACAGTCAGTGACCTCATCATCCCCTCCCTCATCATCACTGTAGAAAACCTGGCAGTATGCTGCAGCTGGGGGAACATGACTGCCAGATTGCTGTCCTTCTTGGGCACCCCCTCTCTCTGGGCTCATGTTGCTGCCTTCCTTTAGCTGTGTACCATCATCGGAGCCTTCAAAACGCTGCGCATACTCCTGCAGCATGTACCCAACACTGTGGTCAAACAGTTCGGGGGACTCCTCAGGAGGACATGGTGGGACTAGGGAAGGAGTGACTGATGCCATTGAGCAGAGGGAAGAGGCCGCGTTGGCAGCTGCTTTGCCAGACAAAGTAGCCTGAGCCTGGGTGAGAGAGGATGAGGAGGATGAGTACGGCTTGGTCATCCACTCTACCAAGTCTTCGGCATGTTGTGGCTCAACACAACCAGCTGCCGAAAAAAAGGACGAGTGTGTCCCACGGCCACGTGCTGATGAGGATGCACCATGTCCACGACCAGCACTGTTGCCTCTAGACGCAGAGCCTGCTTGCCCTCTTTTATCGGCTCGTGACTCTCTGCCTCTCCTTGTTGTCCTTCCAGACATACTAATGGCCTGAAGAAAACACAGACAGTACACCACTTGAAAGTACTTGCAGCAATATACCCGGCCTGTAGTATTAATATGAAAAGATCCCTACTTCTAAGAGTAAATATGAGAAACACCAGCTTTACGTTAGGTGCACAATGTGCAGAGGACACAGACAGTACACACACCACGTAGCTTTAGGTGCACACTGCAGAGGACACAACCAGTACACCACGTGAAAGTTCTTGCAGCAATATACCCTGCCTGTAGTATTAATATAAGCAGATCCCTGCTTCTAGGAGTAAATATGAGAAACACCAGCTTTATGTTAGGTGCACAATGTGCAGAGGACACAGACAGTACACACACCACATAGTTTTAGGTGCACACTGCAGAGGACACAGACAGTACACACACCACATAGCTTTAGGTGCACACGTGAAAGTATTTGCTGCAATATACCCTGCCTGTAGTATTAATATTAAAAGATCTCTTCTTCTAAGAGAAAATATGAGAAACACCAGCTTTATGTTAGGTGCACAATGTGCAGAGGACACAGACAATACACAAACCACGTAGCTTTAGGTGCACACTGTAGTGGACACAGACAATACACACACCACGTAGCTTTAGGTGCACACGTGAAAGTACTTGCAGCAATATACCCTGCCTGTAGTATTAATATGAAAAGATCCCTGCTTCTAGGAGTAAATATGAGAAACACCAGCTTTACATTAGGTGCACAATGTGCAGAGGACACAGACAGTACACACATCACGTAGCTTTAGGTGCACACTGCAGAGAACACAGACAGTACACCATGTGAAAGTACTTGCAGCAATATACCCTGCCTGTAGTATTAATATAAGCAGATCCCTGCTTCTAGGAGTAAATATGAGAAACACCAGCTTTACGTTAGGTGCACAACCTGCAGAGGACACAGACAGTACACACACCACGTAGCTTTAGGTGCACACTGCAGAGGACACAGACAGTACACATACCACGTAGCTTTAGGTGAAGATCCCTGCTTCTAGGAGTAAATATGAGAAACACCAGCTTTACGTTAGGTGCACAATGTGCAGAGGACACAGACAGTACACACTATGTAGCTTTAGGTGCACACTGCAGAAGACACAGACAGTACACCACGTGAAAGTACTTGCAGCAATATACCCTGCCTGTAGTATTAATATGAAAAGATCTCTGCTTCTAGGAGTAAATATGAGAAACACCAGCTTTACGTTAGGTGCACAATGTGCAGAGGACATGGACAGTACACACACCACGTAGCTTTATGTGCACACTGCAGAGGACACAGACAGTACACCACGTGAGAATACTGCAGCTAGCACAATCACCTGCCTGCCTGTCAGTAAATTAGGAAGAGCGGATCTAGCTAAACTATACAGTGTATAAATATACATACAACACCTGGGATGCATATATATCCTCTACACACTGTAACTTTAACGGACTTGCCTGCCTGCTCTATCTATCTACAAAAAATGACACTCTCTCTCTCTGTCTTCTCTTAACCACTGCAACACACTACACAAGGCCGACCTGCAGGCGGCCTTTTATAGTGTGGGGCGTGTACTAAACCCCCTAAGCCATAATTGGCCAAAGCCACTCTGGCTTTGGCCAATTATGGCTCTCCGTTTTTTTCAAGCTGTGATTGGCCAAGCATGCGGGTCATAGTGCATGCTTGGCCAATCATTAGCCAGCAATGCACTGCGATGCCACAATGAATTATGGGCCGTGACACGCCTAACGAATTTGGAGCGAACGGCCCGTAACGTTCGTATTTCGACGAACTGTCGAACATACGATGTTCGAGTCGAATGTGAAGCTCTTCCCTAGTGGGGGGCTATTTTCGCCTGAAATATTTGTGAGATTGTCAATGTATGTTGTTTTTAGGGTGTTCAATGAAACATTTTGGGAGGTGTCTTCACCCTATCAGGGGTGCAGACATCCCAAAAAAATCAGCAGACTTTCAATCCCTCTGCACTTTAGCCCCAAGCAAAAATAAGAAAGGATTTCATTTAGTTTAAATTTGCAAAGACACATTCCTCAGATTAACTGTGATGTATGTCAATGGCCCAGTTGCCTTTCACTAGAAACATTTGTTAGTCCAATCCTGGGGATCTGCATCTGCTTTACTATAACTTTCCCTAAAAATTGGGGTCCTGCACCTAGATGCGCGACCACCGTGTATTGGATATGCGCATATGTGGTTCTCGGAAAGCGGTGGCCAGCACACAGGACATCACGCCCCTACAGGAAATTGCTTGTACTGCTGCTAAGGTCTCTGAGGAAGGGATGATACTTATTTGCAAATTAAGAAAATTGTTTATTTAACATTGGGTGGTGTTTGTGGGGGTCCCTAACACACATTCATACATATTAGCAATGCTGTATCCTGGCCTATTGGCATGGTTGTATTTTCTTAGTCCTCTCAATAAAATTATCAGAAATTTGTGCTTAAAGTAGAACCATAATCAACACTTTTTTTTCTCATTTTGGATAGAGTAAGGGAGGGATATAGCCCCTGTCAGTTTAATTTGTACCATCCCTGTCCAATTGCGGATATTTCCCTTCACTTCCTGCCCCATAGCCAAACAGGAAGTGAGAGAAAAACTATGCAAATTAAGGGAATCCAACGACCCCCCCCCCCCCAGGGCCCTCAGAGATAGTGTGTCCCCCCCTATGAAAATTTCTGGACGGGTCTTAAAAAAACAGAGTGTTGACAAGAAGGGGTGGGTCATTTTATAATTAGGAGGTGCAGAAGTTTAGTCAGGCCTAGGGCAGCACAAAACCTAAATATACTACTGCATATAGGGCTTATTTAGACAGGATGCGATTTACAGCATGTTTTTAGATTGTGGGAGGAAACCCACACAGGCACAGGGAGAACATGCAAACTCCAGGCACATGGTGTCACGGGCAGGATTTGAACCAGCAACCCTTTTTGCTGCTAGGTGAAAGTGCTATCCACTACACCACTGTGCTGAACGAACATGTATCTAGAGATGTAGGTTCTTGTGTCCACTTTTGAAAATACAAGTGGGTCATGGCTAGGGATGAGCCAAACCCCCCACCACCTGGTAGGGATGAGCTTTATGTGCGACTCAAACATTGGCTGTTCGGCGAACAGCGAACAATTTGGGGTTTTTGCAGCAAATTCGAAAAGCAGTGGAAACACCCTTTACCCTAAGTCTATGGGAGAGAATGATAGAATGTTAGTTTTAACGGTTAATATGCAAGTTATTGTTTGGTGACACGGGTCCTGACCCAGGGGACATGTATCAATGCAAAAAAAAGGTTTGAAAAACTTGAATTTTTTTCCAGGAGCAGTGATTGTAATAATGCTTAACCACTTCCGTAGGATGTCATATGACGTCCTGGACTTCAGTGGGGGATATCTAAATGATGGTTGCAGCTACAGGCATCATTTAGATATCCTTTTTTACAGACGGCGATTGTTCGCACCATAAGAACGATCATAGCGGCAGTTTCGGGAATGTTCTTACAGGCGGCGGGAGGGAACATCCCCCCTCCCGCCACCATCCAGTGCTTCTCCGGGCTCTCCCGTGCTATCAGAGGCCCGGAGAACTAATCGCCGAATGAAGAGCATAGAGATTTAAAAACATAAACATAAACATAAACAAAGCCGCAATCGCGGCTGAAAGCATGAGATCAGTGATTTTTTCCCCCCATCTCATGCTTTCCAGCCTGGAGGACAGATGTGGGGTCTTCTTGACCCCGCCTCTCTCCATAAAGAGGACCTGTCACACACTATTCCTATTACAAGGGATGTTTACGTTCCTGGTAATAGGAAAAAAAAGTGATCAAAACAAAAAAAGGTAAAAAAAAGTGCAAAACTAAAAAAAAATTACGTAAAAAATAAATAAAAAACAAAAAAATAAAATTAAACGCCCCTGTCCCTAGAAGCTCGCACTCAGAAGCAAACGCGCATGTAAGTCCCGTCCACATATGTAAACGCTGTTCAAACCACACATGTGAGGTATTGACGCGTGCATTAGAGCGAGAGAAATAATTCTAGCACTAGACCTCCTCTGTAACTCTAAACTGGTAACCTGTAAACAAAATTCAAATGTCGCCTATGGAGATTTTTAAGTCCTGAAGTTTGGTGCCATTCCATGAGTGTGTGCAATATTAAAGCGTGACAAGTTAGGTATCTATTTACTCGGTGTAACATCATCTTTCACATTATCCCAAAAAATTGGGCTAACTTTACTGTTTTGTTATTTTTTAATTAATGAAAACGTTTTTTTTTTTTGGCAAAACAAAAGGCTTTTGAAAAATGATTGCGCAAATATCGTTGGAAATAAAAAGTTTTAATGACCGCCACTTTATTCCCTAGGGTGTCTGTTAAAAAAATATATATAATGCTTGGGGGTCCTGAGTAATTTTCCAGAAACAAAATATAATTTTTACATGAAGGAGAGAAGTGCCAGAATAGGCGCGGTATGGAAGTGGTTGTGAAACAATAAAAGTGAAATATTCCTTTAAATTTCATACCAGGGGGGGGGTATAGTATGCCTGTGAAGTAGTGCATGTTTTCCGTGCTTAGAACTGTCCCTGTTCAAGATGTCATTTCTGAAGGGAAAAAAAAGTAATTTAAAAGGACTCGTGGCTATAAAGAATACAGAGAACAGTCTGATATGGATTTTAAGGGGAACTCCACCCCAAATGTAAAAAAAATTGCGTGGAGTTCCCCCAAAAATCCACACCAGACCCCTTATGCGAGCACGCAACCTGGCCGGCCGCAGGAAAAGAGGGGGGACGAGAGAGCGCCCCCCCTCCTGAACCGTACCAGGCCACATGCCCTCAACATGGGGAGGATGCTTTGGGGTCCCCCCAAAGCACCTTGTCCCCATGTAATGGGGACAAGGGCCTCATCCTCACAACCCTGGCCGGTGGTTGTGGGGGTCTGCGGGCGGGAGGCTTAACGGAATCTGGAAGACCCCTTTAACAAAGGAGACCCCCAGATCCCGCCCCCCCCCCAAAAAAGTGTGAAAAATGTAAAAAAGACAATAGCCGAGTTTTTGACAATTAATTTATTAATTTTCCGTGCTTCTTCTCCCTTCTTCTTCTTCTTTTGTGCATTCATTTGGGTTTCTTCCTCCATCTTCTTCCTCTGCTTCTTTCTTCAGTCTTCTCGTCCGCATCTTGCACCGGCTTCTTCTTCCCCGGACGACCAGTTTGGTGACCCCGCCCCCCTCTGACACACATGTATTACACAGGGACTTCTCTATGGCTTTCCCGTGGCGTCAGAGGGGGCGGGGTCACCGGGTGACGCTGTATCCTCAGTTCTAAAAGAACTGTCAGAAGAACAGGAGCGTCACACAGCGGGAACTTCAATTGGAAGCGGATCGTCCGGAGAACCAACGGGGAAGAAGAAGCCGGTGCAAGATGCAGACGAGAAGACCAACGAAAGAAGCAGAGGAAGAAGAAGATGGAGGAAGAAACCCGAATGAATGCACAAAAAAAGAAGATGGGAGAAGAAGCGCGGAAAGAAGACATTAATAAAGGAATTGTCAAAAACCGGCTATTGTCTTTTTTTTACACTTTTTTTGGTGAAATGGTAGAGGTACAATGTAGCCCATTACCATTTCACACAGGGGGGGGCGGGATCTGGGGGGCCCCTTTGTTAAACATCAACATGGGGACAAGGTGCTTTGGGGGGGACAGTGTAAAGTTTTTTAAACTTAAGAGTATGAGGACAGCGCTGTCCAAGGAGACTGGGGGTCTCCCAGGAGTGCAGGGGAGGGCGGCTTTATAATGTAAGGGGGATTTGTGTTATACAGGGGTCTGTGTACTATGCAGGGGGCTGTGCATTGTGCGAGGGTCTGTGTACTCTGCAGGGGGCTGTGTGTTGTGCAAGGGTCTGTGTACTATGCAGGGGCTATGTGTTGGGCAAGGGTCTGTGTACCATGCAGGGGGCTGTGGATTTTTTTTTCTAAACTTCCCTTTTTAAAGTTAAGGTGCGTTTTATATGCCTGTGCGTGTTATAAGCCGATAAATATGATAATTATTTATCAGAATTCATTATCTTTATTTATTCATTTACAGTGCCTTGAAAAAGTATTCATACTCCTTTACATTTTCCAAATTGTGTCATGTTACAACCAAAGACATAAATGTATTTTATTGGGATTTTATGTGATAGATCAACACAAAGTGGCACATAATTGTAAAATGGAAGGTAAATAATAAATGGTTTTCAATTCTTTTTACAAATATATGTGAAAAGTGTGGCGTGTTTTCGTAAGAATAGGCCGAACACCCCCTTTTTTCGGCTTGCACCAGAACTTGCCGAACAGGCCAAAAAATTGTTCGAACACACGAACACCGTTAAAGTCTATGGGACACCGACGGGCGGGATGACGTGGTGTACGTGACACACGCACGTCTGAGGGAGGAGCCGTCCGCGCCACGGATCCGACAGCGCATCGGGAGATGGGAGGACAGAGACCCGGAGGTGGCCCAGCGACAGCGGATGCGCCGCATAGAGGGAGCCCTCCGAGCGGATAGTCCATCCACCCCGCGGAGTCCACCTGCCATCAACGCTCTCCGGTAGTAGCCCGCCTTCCGTCGCACCCCGCATTCCCCCATGAGACCGCAGGCAAGGTAAGGTACGGAGGAAGAGCAAGGAAGCCCCCCCTCATGGCGTGGTGGCAGTTCCCCTCTCCCCGCTGTACACAGCGACTACAGCTGACCAGCTCAGGAAATAGAGGAGTAAATCAGCAGCACACGGCAAACCGGTAATATTTAGCCCTCATTTTTTTTTTTATCATGCGTTTGCTGTCCTCTCTCTTGCTTATTGGGGTCCCTGATATATGAACTACATTAGGCAAGGAGAGTAACCTATGACCCGCCTTCCATCAGTGGAGACAGGGAAGGAGAATTGTCATTTAGGTCGCATACTCCGATCCTCTAAGGATGGTTAAATAAGCGCATGGAGGGAACTATTTAAAAGGAGTCCACATGCAACTTGGTAATCTCATGAATCTTAGAGGGACACCTATTGTCAATGCTGTTCGCACTCGCTTTTTGCAATTGAATGTACACGTATTTGCAGTGGAATTAAAGCTTCCATGAGTTGATTGTCCCTCACACTGTGGGCATTTACCCTGGCGGACTAGTAGAAAAGCAGTTGATTCTGCTCCTGACTCTTTAAATCAGTCGGCACATGCTTTAACTTACTACATGTGCACTTATCTGTATTGTATTAATGCACCCATGAGTTGACTGTCTTACATACAGCGGACACTTACCTTGGCGGTCTAGTAAAAAAGCAGCAGATTCTGCTCTTGTCTCTTCAATCCAACCAGCACGTGCTTTACCTAACTATTTGTGCCCATATCGGTTCGGTATTAATGCATCCATGAGTTGACTGTCTTACATACTGCAGATACCTACCTTGGCAGACTAGCAGAAAAGCATTAGATTCTGCTCCTGATCCTACAAACCAGTCCGCACACGCCTTATCTAATTTTATGCTCATCTATCTCTATGGGAATTATTGCATCCATAAGGTGACTGTCTTACATACCGCGGACACTTAACTTGGTAGCGAACCTGAAAAGCTTTAGATCTTGCACCTGACCCTACAAATCATAGCTAAAACCCAAGAAGGGATAAGCCCCGAATCCTCGGGGGTCATCAGAGGGGACGTCAGGCAATATATCCCATATCATTGAGTAAGGTGGGATACTTGTCCAAAATAGGATAAGATCTCATCTTACTAAATAACGACCCAATTTCATCAAGACCCCAAGCCCTCAGCCTACACACTTCGCAAACTTAGGAGGGGCGGTACCTGCAATTTGAAAGTATCTAGATTTGGCGTCTAAAAAAAAGTAAAAAAAAAGTAAAAAAAAAAAAAAAGTAGGGGGTTCAATTACGACCCGCTCCATAGGACTTTTGCTTTTTGAAAGACGCAAGGCTCTCGGTAACGGCAGGATTCTTAGCAAAGCCTTAATCGTATCAGGGGCAGTCGGGCTCTTTTATCAGTGGGCGAGCAACCCATCGGGCCGAAATCAATCATTGTACAAACGGACGAACTCCCTGACCCTTCCTTAACTTCGGATTACATCAGGTGTCAAGTTTTTTTTTGTAAGAATCAATTAATACCCCCGAAACTTCTTCAAAGTGTCCCCCAGGGAGGTTTAAAAACCTCCCTTAAAAAAAAAATAAAAAAAAAGGAGGGGGGGAGTGCAGCTCTCCATCCCCCCTTCAAACTGGGAAAACGCATTAGAGCGATAAAGAAACACAACATGAACAGATCAACAAGGGGCGCCGCCCCTAAAATCCCTAAAGACACTGCCACCACTAGCACGATCAGACACTACATGACGCCGGAAGGCAGCGCTAAGAGCCCAGGCTTGGTAAAAAAAGCAGAAAAAACGGGGACAAATAAAAAGGGAATAGGGGGGGCGGAAACCCCAAGTGCGGATACGTCAGTAGAACTCGAACATGCAACAGGCCAAATGGAAGACCTCAGTTCGGATTCTCATATTCCCACTAAGGGGGAAATGGACACTATGCTTAGGAGATTGGAGAATGCAATAAGACAGGAAATTAGCACTCTAAGAATGGACCTATTTCACACGTTAGAACGGGTGGAGGAAGCCGAGAAAAAGATAGGAAAGCAGGATCTTGCAATCAAGGAACTAAATAACCAACATCTAATTATGAAACAAAACCAGAGGCTGTTGCAATACCGACTGGAAGATTACGAGAACCGTAACAGAAGGCAAAATCTAAGGCTTAGATCGGTTAAGGAAGAGAAGGGTGAAGACCTGAGGAAAATTCTTAACGACTTGTTCCTCCCCCTCCTAAACAACGGGAGGGAAGGCCCCTTAAAAATAGAACGAGTACACCGAGTGGGAAAGTCCAGGGAGGGAGGAAGCAAGTGGTATAGGGATATAATTGTCAGGTTCAGGCACTTCGAAGACAAAGAAGAAATATGGCAGAAACTAAGAAGAAAGCCCCCCTTACTATTTGAGGGGAAGGAGATTCAGATCTACACAGACTTGGCCTGGGAAACCCTGTCTAGAAGAAGGCATTTAAAACCTTTACTGGAACAGATGCGGAAATCTAACATTACCTATCAATGGGGGTTCCCAGCCTGCCTGATAGGCTATAAAGAGGGAGTGTCAGCTAAACTAACATTTCCGGAAGATCTGGGGGGGTTCTGTCACAAACTGGACATTCCGGTGATTGAATTACCTGGATGGGTGGAATAGCGATTTGAAAATAGCTTCCCCCAGAGGGGGCCTTCAGAAATGGGCATAGAGGGATGGGAGAGGCGGGGGGACGGAGGGCGGGTGACTAGAGAGGGGAATAAGGCGGTGCGGATCTGTATACCCACACACATAAGATCGAGTCACCGGGGAATTCCGGGGGACAACGTGTGGGAGGGGCGCAGGGGGCCACACCTCATCCAAAAGAACCAACGGGTAGGGGTTACCGAGGATCCCTACGGTTCAGAGGCGATGTACTGGCCTAGGCAAGGGGAGGGAAGGGGGAGATGGGGGGGTGGACTTAGGGAGGGAAAAGGGAATATGGCTACCAAGGGATCTCTTAGAAAGTTCAGCATGTATAAGGAAACGATCAAGCAATAGGAAATTACAGAAGTTAAATTTCTATCCTATAACGTAAAGGGTTTAAATTCAGCGGTCAAAAGACTAAAAGTTCTGGTCGAGATTGAACAACTTAGAGCGGATGTGGTATTTATTCAAGAATCCCATTTGACCATAGACGCAAATATCAAGCTATATTCCCCGGCGTACCCCACTTGGTTTTACGGCGACTCTATCTCAAAACGAGCAAGAGGTGTGGCTATCGGGTTTATAAGAGGTTTAGGATTTACGCTTGAGGCGAGGTTAACGGACCCAGAGGGGAGATTCCTATTTCTCAAAATAAAGCTAGATAACATTACTTACACGCTAGCAAATATATACGCTCCAAACATACACCCAACCCAATACTTAGGCAAAATTCTGGGAAAACTGAATAATTTCGCTGAAGGACATATAATCCTGATGGGGGATTTAAACTTTGTTCTCAATCCTACAGAAGACAGTACGTTCCGTGGGAAGGTGACAAAAATAGAGCAATTACAGAGAATTAAACATAAGCTACATGATCGTCAACTAGTAGACGTTTGGCGGATTTTCCATCCAAACGAACACGATTATACATTTCCCCCCCCCCCCACGGAACGTACTCTAGAATAGACTACATCTTGGTGGATCACGGGTTGCTCGACTCTATCATAGACACAGAAATTGGAATCATGACGGTGTCAGACCATGCTCCAATAACAATGAAAATCATATTATCCACACAAAAGAAACAGCGGCCGATGTGGCGACTAGACGATAGCCTGATTCGAGACGAAGAAGGGGCAAGAAGGGTGGAGGCCGAACTGGAAAAATTCTTTCTCATTAATGATACAGTAGGGATTTCCAGTGCAATCTTGTGGGAGACGCACAAAGCATACATAAGGGGAATACTAATCGCTGAGGGGGCTAAAAAAAAACAGAAAGGAAAAGTAAAACCATTGCCCTTGTGAAAGAGATAGAGACCCTCGAACGCAAACATAAAGAGCAAAGACTAAAAGAGACCTACCAGAATTTAACCCTGAAAAGAGAGGCACTTAAGGAAATTATGGAACAGGAAGTGAGGTACAAACTAAACTGCATTTCTAAGGAGAGGTACATATGGGGAAATAAACCAAGTAAGCTTCTAGCCAAAATGGCCCAAAAAAAGAAAACTAGGAACTACACTGAAAAAATTAAAGGGAAAAACGGGAATTTGGTGTACGCAACCGGTGAAATTGCGGACAGCTTTAAAAAATATTATGAGGACCTATACACAATAAAACATTCAGACTGGCAGAAAGGGGAAAGGGAGGAAGAGACCAGAGACTTTCTTGTTAAGGCGGGTCTCCCTAGATTGGATGAGACGGAAAGTCTGAACATGGATCGCCCCATAACGGAGGCAGAAATTAAAACAGCCCTAAACTCCATCTCGGGCGGTAAGAGCCCGGGCCCGGACGGGTTCTCTACCATGTATTATAAGAAATTTAGTAATATACTGATTCCAAGGTTGTGCAAATACTTTAACGGGTTAGGCTCGGAATTCGAAACCAGCAGGGAAGCTACAGCGGCCGTGATTACGATAATTTTAAAAGAGGGGAAAGACAGCTCTCTCTGTTCAGGGTACAGACCCATTTCTCTGTTAAATACAGACATCAAGTTTGCCAAAATTTTGGCGGGACGCTTGAAGGGGGTTATGCACTCTTTGGTGCACCCTGACCAAGTGGGATTTGTCCCCAACAGAGAGGGCAAAGACAATAGCCTAAGGGCAATCCTTCTGCTACAGACCATTAGGCAAAATGAGACCCCCGGTCTGCTCTTGTCAGTTGACGCTGAAAAAGCCTTTGACAGGGTAGATTGGGGGCTCATGACGGAGACCCTCACTGCCATGGGGATAGGATGCAGGATGTCCCGTTGGATTAAAACACTTTACATCCATCCCACCGCAAAAATTAAAATAAACAGTACACTCTCGGAACCATTCGAGATGAAAAATGGGACTAGGCAGGGGTGTCCCCTGTCCCCTCTTCTTTTCATTTTATCATTGGAGCCATTACTGGCTACTATCCGTAAGGATTCTGATATCAACGGAGTAAGAGTAGACGGGGAGGAACATAAATTATCGGCCTTTGCCGATGATATATTATTTTATGTAACCAATCCAGTCAAATCCATCCCAAAGCTCTCAAAAGTATTGAAACAATACGGTGCCATCTCTAATTTTATAATCAATGTTACCAAATCAGAAATTTTGAACATCAATCTAAATAAAAGAGAGATAGGATCAGTAAAGGAAGTCTGCGCATATCCTTGGACTAAAGAACTAAAGTACTTAGGTATTAAACTTGCAAATACAGCACAGAAGATGTATAAAATAAACTACGTCCCCTTATTAAACGAGATCAAGAACGAATTAAAAAAAACAGTAAATAAACCAATTTCATGGATAGGTCGCATTAATATGTTAAAGATGGTGGTAGTCCCTAAAATTCTTTATAAATTTCTATTGGTTCCAATCGCCCTCCCACAGCAGTTTCTGAGCATTCTTAACACCCTGCTACTAAACTATGTATGGAAAAACAGGAAGCATAGAATATCCCTTTCCATATTAAAACAGGGAAAGATGCAGGGCGGGCTGGCGGCTCCTGATATCAAAAGCTATTACAAAGCGGCGGTTCTATCCCGGGCGGTCGAATGGGCCCGGAACAGATCAGATAAAAGATGGGTACAAATTGAGAAAGCGTCAACTAGCAAATATTTGAATAATATCATATGGATCCCTGCACAATATAGAGCATTAGAGCACAAAACACAGGACATTACACGACTCACTTTAAGAATGTGGGATAGAACCCAGGCACAATTAGAGGGGAAATTCAATTCCCCCCTAATGAATTTAAAAGAAAATCCGTTTTTTGCACCGGGGGAAAATAAAATTGGAGGGAATTGGATTAGGGAAGACACTGTGCACTTAGGAGATATTATTAAAAATGGTGACACAATGACCTACGGAGATTTGAAAGCCAAAACGGACTATTGGAATCTTGATAGGTGGCATTATTCCCAGTTACACCACTTTGTGCAGCACCTCCCCCGCCCATTACGGACGGAGGCGGAGCTGACCCCACTTGAGAGGATTTGTAAATCGAAGAACTCAAAGGGCACTATCACTAAACTTTACGGGATATTGGTTAAGATAGGGTCTCGGGGAGAAGCACCTTTTATAGATAAATGGGAAAGACAGTTAGGAAGCACTAGAGGGACAAATACTTTTCAGAGGATCATTCAACTAACCCACTTTTCCGCAATAGATGTTCGCACTGCCGAAGCAAATTATAAGTGCCTATCAGGGTGGTACATAACCCCAGACAAAGCCAATAAATTTAAAGGAAACCAGTCCGCTGAGTGCTGGAGGGGCTGTTCAGAAATAGGCACGATGGCCCATTTATGGTGGCTATGCCCAAAAATTCAAAACTATTGGGACACAATACTGAGCCAAATCAAGGTTATAACGGGGGAGGAGATAAAGAAAGACCCCTGGGCCGTGCTCTTCCACGGCAGTCCGGAAGGGGTAAAAAAATATAAGCAGTCGTTACTTCCCCATCTCTTAAACGCAGCCAAGAAACTTATTCCTAAAAAGTGGCAGGAGAAGGAAAGCCCACACGTCTGGAACTGGATAGACGAAGTGGAGGAAACGTACAGGTTAGAAGAACTAAAGGACAGCTACCTGGAAAGGAACAGTGAATACAGGGAGAAATGGGCAAAATGGAAGGAATACAAAAAAACATGGAGTTACGCGGAGAGAGTCAGGGTTCGTTAGGAACTAGAAACGTAAAAGTGGGCCTCAATCCACTAGCACCTCCTTGTTTGCATCTTTCCGATGCATTATTCGGATCTCTTATAGAGCGTTGCGAAAATATAGCTTCCTTTGCTGAACCGGCTAGGAGACATTTCAGAGGGGAACAGGATGAGATCCCTGGGAGGGGGGGGGGGGGGGTATAAACAATTTCAAGAAGCTTGGTTAATTTGTATTGGGTTCGACCAGCCTTAACAGGGGTTGTTGGGGAGGTAACTACGGTCAAGGCATTTTTGCCCCAATGGTTGGTTGACATAGAAACCGAAATACTAATGATTAAGTAAAAAAAAAAAAAAAGAGAAATGCAGAATAAATACCACATATGATGCAAACCACAAATTGAGACGTAAGAAGCATCAAATCATGAGCTGGTCTCTAGAATTTGGTTAAAAAGCTGAGGTGGTTTAAAAAAAAAAAAAAAAAAGTCTATGGGACACATGAAAAATCAAAAGTGCTAGATTTAAAGGCTTATATGCATGGCATTGTCATAAAAAGTGTTTGGAGACCCGGGTCCTGCCCATGGAACATGTATCAATGCAAAAAAAGTTTTAAAAACAGAAGTTTTTTGGGGAGCAGTGATTTTAATAATGCTTAAAGTGAAACAATAAAAGTGAAACCCCTGGGGGGTGACTATAGTATGCCTGTAAAGTGGCGCATTTTTTTCCCCGTGTTTAGAATAGTCCCTGCACAAAATGACATTTCTAAAGGAAAAAAGTAATTTAAAACTGCTTGCGGCTATAATGAATTGTCGGGTCCCAACAATACAGATAAAAGTAATTGAAAACGGCATGGGTTCCCCCCAGTCCATTACCAAGCCCTTTGGGTCTGGTATGAATATTAAGGGGAACCCTGAAGCAAATTTTTTTTAAAAAAAACTCCATACCAGGCCCTTCAGGTCTGGTATGGATATTAAGGGGAAGCCAGCACCAATTATTTTTTTAAATGTCATAGGGGTCCCCCTCAAAATCTATACCAGACCCTTCATATCTGGTATGGATTTTAAGGGCAACCCCGCGCCAAAATAAAAAAAATGGCGTGGGGTTCCCCCCAAAAATTCATACCAGACCCTTATCCCTCTCCTAAACCATACCAGGCCACATGCCCTCAACATGGGGAGAATGCTTTAAGTTCTGGACCTCAAAGCACCATGTCCCAATGTTGATGGGGACAAGGGACTCATCCCCACAACCCTTGCCCGGTGGTTGTGGGGGTCTGCGGGCGGGGGGCTTATCGGAATCTGGAAGCCTTCTTTAACAAAGGAGACCCCCAGATCCCGGCCTTCCCTATGTGAATTGGTAACAGGTACATTGTACCCCTACCATTTCACATTTTTTTTTTAAAACCACAGGATACAGCTTGGGACAAGTCCTTTATTAAAAAAAAAAAAAAAAAAAAAATTCCAGCGATGTAATCCATTCTTGAGCAGAGGATACAGAGAAAAAAATAAACAAATGCAGAGACAATCCTGCCTCTCTCATGCCCTCTCGCCCCCCCCCTCTTTTCCTGCGGCCTGCCAGGTTGCGTGCTCGGATAAGGGTCTGGTATGGATTTTTGGGGGGAACCCCAAGTCATTTTTTACATTTTGGCACGGAGTTCCCCTTAAAATCCATACCAGACCCAAAGGGCCTGGTATGGAATTTGGGTGGACCCCCATGCATTTTTTTTATCTGTATTGCTGGGACCCGACAATTCATTATAGCCGTGAGCAGTTTTAAATTACTTTTTTTCCTTTAGAAATTTGATTTTGTGCAGGGACTGTTCTAAACACAGGGAAAATGCACCACTTTATAGGCATACTGTAGACACCCCCCAGGTACGAAATGTAAAGGAATATTTCACTTTTATTTTTTCACTTATAGCATGATTAAAATCACTTCTCCCGAAAAAAACATCCTGGGGCAGGACCCGGGTCCCCAAACACTTTTTATGACAATACCATGCATATAAGTCTTTAAAATGAACACTTAAACAACCAAAGTTCGGCCCGATCTTATGCTTGGGCCGAACCGTTTGCCCATCCCTATGTATTTGTATTCAGCCCCCCTGAGTCAATACTTTGCAGAACCACCTTTTACTGTAATTCCAGCTGCAAGTTTATTTGCGTATGTCTCTACCAGCTTTGCACATCTAGAGGGTGACATTTTTGCCCATTCTTCTTTGCAACATAGCTCAAGCTTTGTCAGATTGGATAGAGAGTGTCTGTGAACAGTAATTTTCAAGTGTTGCCACAGATTCTCAATTGGATTTAGGTCTGAATGTTGACTGGGCCATTCTAACACATGAATATGCTTTGACCTAAACTATTCCATTGTAGCTCTGGCTGTATGCTTGGGGTCGCTGTCCTGCTGGAAGGTGAACCTCTGTCCCAGTCTGAAGTCTTTTGCAGGCTCTAACAGGTTTTCTTCTAAGATTGCCCTGTATTTGGCTCCACCATCTTTCCATCAACTCTGACCAGTTCCCCTGTCCCTGCTGAAAAAAAGCATCCCCACAACATGATGCTGTTTCACTGTGATGATGGTGTGTTCAGGTTGATGTGCAGTGTTAGTTTTCTGCCACATATAGCGTTTTGCTTTTATGCCAAAAAGTAACATTTTGGTCTCATCTGACCAGAGCACCTTCTTCCACATGTTTGCTGTGATCCCCACATGGCTCCACCAACCACCTCTGAGTGAATTGGCTGCTCCCCCTATGGGAAGACCCTTATGGGTTTAATAACGCCTTTGTATATATAAAGAGATCTTCAAATATCAATGGACAAACCCCTGATGTAATCTAGAATGCCCACAGTCCCCGTTAGGCAAAATAGGAATCGTTCCTTACTCAGAATATATAGGAGATTTTCATTGCGCAATATTGTTTAACCACTTGCTTACTGTGCACATATACCCCCCTTCCTGCCCAGACGAAATTTCAGCTTCCGGCACTGCGTCGCTTTAACTGACAATTGCACGGTCGTGCGACGTGGCTCCCAAACAAAATTTACATCCTTTTTTTTCCCCACAAATAGAGCTTTCTTTTGGTGGTATTTGATCGCCTGTGCAGTTTTAATTTTTTGTGCTATAAACAAAAAAAGAGGGTAAATTTTGAAAAAAAACACAATGGCCCGGATTCACAGACATTGGCGCACATTTATGCCGCTGTAGCGTATCTCCTGTACGCTACGCCGACGCAGCGCAGAGAGGCAAGCATTGAATTCACAAAGCAAATGCTCCCAAAACTGCGCTGGGTTTCCAAGGTGTAAGTCGGCGTAAGTGGAAGTGGGCGTGAGCCATGCAAATGAGGCGTGACCCCATGCAAATGATGGGCCGAGCGCCAGACAGATACGTATAACGAACGGCGCATGCACCGTCCCGTGGATGCATCCCAGTGCGCATGCTCACAATCACGTCGGAACAACTGCCTAAGATACGCCGGATCACTGCCTTTGGCGTGAACGTAACCTACGCCTAGTCATATTCACGTCTTACGTAAAATACGTCGGCTTGAGTTCCCTGGTGCAGACCTTTGCATGTCTGCTGCTTTATGGGGCTTAACTTTACGCCTGACATACAACTTACGCGCACCAGTCGTAGCCTGCGTCGGGCGCACTTATGTTTGTGAATCGCCGTATTTTCCTCATTTGCATATTTGAATAGCTGATCAATGGGAGTGACCAGCCTAAATGTGCGCCCACGCTACGCCGGCATAGGCAAGTTACGCCGGCTGGATAAAGCCTATTTTTAGGCTATCTTACTTTGTGGGCCCATGGCATAGATACGACGGCGCATATTTGCACTTACGCGGCGTATCTGGAGATACGACGGCGCAAGTGCTTTGTAAATCCAGGCCAATATTTTTTACTTTTTTCTATAATAAATATCCAATTAAAGAAAAAAAAAATCCCAATAAGCGTATAGTGACTGGTTTGCGCAAAAGTTATAGGGCCAGATTCACAGATACTCCGTCGTATCTCTCAGGCCTCGTACACACGACAGAGTTTCTCGGCAGAATTCACCGAGAAACTCGGTCAAAACCCGGATTCTGCCGAGAAACTCTGTCGTCTGTACAGTTTTGGCTCGAACTCGGCGGCTTCATCTCAAAACTCGACGAGGAACTCGACGTGCCAAGCACGTCGAGTTCCTCTGTCGTGTGTACGGGGCCTCAGAGTATCTATGCGACTGATTCATAGAGCCAGTTACACATAGATATCCCTAAGATCCGACAGGTGTAATTGTTTTACACTGTCGGATCTTAGGATGCAGTACCGCGGCCGCCGCTGGGGGGAGTTTGCGTCGCAAACCAGCGTCGGGTATGCAAATTAGGAGTTATGGCGATCCACAACGGTTTTTCGCGTTCGCTACGTCGCCGCTAGTTAGTCGTCGTTTTTGGTGCCTTAACTTTACACAGCACACGTATGTGCTGTATAAAGTATGGCCGTCGTTCCCGCGTCGAATTTTAAAAATTCACGTAGTTTGCGTAAGACGTCCGGGAATACGGAAGTACGCTACGCACGTCGCCGATCGAAAAAATGACGTCAGTTCGCGCAAAGCACGGCGGGAATTTCGAAACGGAGCATGCGCAGTAGGTACGGCGCAGGAGCGCGCCTAATTTAAATGGCACACACCCCTTTAAATTACGCGGGCTTACGCCGGAGGCTGCCAGCGTAGGTTTTCATTGCAAGTGCTTTGTGAATCAGGCACTTGCGATGAAAACTTGCGGCGGTGTAACGTATCTACGATACGTTACGCCGCCGCAGATCTACGTCAATCTGGCCCTTAGCACCTACAAAATAGGGGACATAATTTATTTATTTTTTTACTAGGAATGGCGGGGATCTGCGATTTTTATTGGGACTGCGACATTATAGCGGACACATCGGACACTTTTGACACATTTTTGGGACCATTCACATTTATACAGTGAACAGTGCTATAAATATGCACTGATAACTGTATAAATGTGACTGGCAGGGAAGGGGTTAACACTAGGGGGTGAGGATGTGGTTAAATGTGTAGCCTAGTGAGTGATTCTAACTGTAGGGGGAGGGGACTGACTGGGGAGGTGACCGATCTGTGTCCCTATGTACAAGAGACACAGCATTGGTCTTCTCTCCCTGACAGGACGTGGATCTCTGTGTTTACACACAGAGATCCACGGTCCTGCTCAGTTACTGGGCAATCGCGGCTGCCCGTTGGCCATCGCGGCCGCCGGGCACGCGCATCGTGTTCCCAGTAAATCGGCGGGAGCGCCCCCTAGTGGCTTTAAAAGACAAGGACGTCATATGACGTCCTGTCAGAACAATTAAGCTACTGTGCCGCCGTCAATTGACTGCGGCTGGTAACTGAGTGGTTAAAATGTTTCCGTTTTATTAAACATATAAGAAATGCTCACTTACATTTTCCACATCTTGTTAAATTGCAAATAGAAATCCACAATAAGAGCTCCTCGCCTCCTCACCGCTAATTCCAAGTGTAAGAAATACCAGAAATTACATCACCGGCTTCACCCAACACAAGACTTCTTTAAGGCATAGGAGCCTAGTGACGAGCGCTGGAATTTAAGAGCCCAGATTTGTGTACCAGTAGCTATGGTGATGGGTGAATCATCAGGTCATAACACCCGTAATGTTATCTCGGTATATTTAAACCATTTACATATATATTAACAGGTTGATCTTTTTTGATTTCTTCATATATTTTTTCACTATTTTTTCATTCCTTTTTACCCACTAGATGGCGTTAAAGACTAATTTTCTTTAAAAATTTACGGTATTTTTATCATTTTTTAAACAAAAAGAAACAACCCAGCAGTGATTAAATGCCACCAAAAAAAAGCTCAATTTTTGTGAATTAAAAATGATAAAAATTTTATTTGGGTACAGCATTGCATGATCGTGCAATTGTCATTCAAATGTGACAGCGATGAAAACTGAAAATTGTCCTGGGCAGGATTGGGGGTAAAAGTGCCTTGTATTGAAGCAGTTGAATATACCATTTCTATAAGTGGGAAAAAAAACTGTTGATCCTACCACAAATCCTGTGAGCCCATTACTTCTATGTTCTTTGCCTGTGCTGCACTCAGTTAGCATTGTTGCAAACACTCTCTGTGGACCACAAACCACCTCCCCTATAAGTTATAGAGGAGAGGGGGAGGTGTTCTGCATCCTTGTTTTGTGTTGATAAAACGGTACCACTTTAAGAAGACAATGGGTAGGAAGTGTGTTAATGGCAGGATAACCAGGTGAATATAAAGACAAAAAAGCTAAAAAGGTGCTATGCTGCAAGGACCAAACTGTGATATTATCAGTAGCTACCTGTGCACTGGGAGCAAACAAACAAACTGAACTTCAATGCACTACAGACTCCCATCAGCAGGGAGAGTGCGAGTGCTAGCAGCACCCAATGGACTGTGAAGCTGGCCACAGTGGGCCGGATTCAGAAAGAAGATACGACGGCGTATCTCCTGATACGCCGTCGTATCTCTGAGTCCGGCCGTCATATCTATGCGCCTGATTCATAGAATCAGTTACGCATAGATATGCCTAAGATCCGACAGGTGTAAGTGACTTACACCGTCGGATCTTAGGCTGCAATCTAACGCTGGCCGCTAGGTGGTGCTTCCATTTGTTTACGCGTTGAATATGCAAATGAGGAGTTACGCCGATTCAGAAACGAATGTCCGCCCGACGCTTTTTTTTACGTCGTTTGCGTTCGGCTTTTTCCGGCGTATAGTTACCCCTGCTATATGCGGCGTATCCTATGTTAAGTATGGCCGTCGTTCCCGGGTCGAATTTTGAATTTTTTACGTTGTTTGCGTAAGTCGGTCGCGAATACGGATGGACGTAATTTACGCTCACGTCGAAACCAATGACGTCTTAGCGACGTCATTTGGAGCAATGCACGCTGGGAAATTTCGCGGACGGCGCATGCGCAGTTCGTTCGGCGCGGGGACGCGCCTGTTTTAAATTCTACACGCCCTACACGGATTTAAGATATGCTGCCGCAACTTTAGAGGCAAGTTCTTTCTGAATACAGCACTTGCCTCTAAAACTTGCGCCGGCGGATCGTAAATCAGATAGGTTACACGGATCTAAAGATCCGCTAACCTATCTGAATCTAGTCCAGTGTATGTAGGAAATGGACTTAGTCATTCTCTTGGGTGCACCCTAAGTCATTAAATATCCTTATTCACAAACAAATGCGTGAATGACTTAAGTTGCTGTTCTGTTATTCTCTGAGAAAAAGGGCTTGACCCCCAAAATGCGCCAGCTGTTCGTCATTGTCATTGATCTTTCTAATATAATTGAATTATGGTAATGCACTAGGTCGGTTCGCAATCTCTATTTTTGTTTTCTAGTTTGACTAAGGATACCCACAGTCCTGAGAGGGCAGCAAGACAATTGTGTGCTAAACCTACTGGATTAGCCAAGAGGAGGGTCCTTTTAATTTCTAAACACCACAACTGAATGCAGGAGGTTCAATTTAAAAAAAACACAGTTTTTGACAAGTCCTTAAATAAAATAAAATAAATGAACTGTCAATCACGTCGATCATCCAGCAATGTAGATACACTGCAATTACGCTGTCTGGTGCCTGTCAACCTGTCAAAAGAAAAAAAATGCCACCAGCCAACATGATCTTACCCTGATGACTGCTCACTCACATCGGACTGCTTTGGCCAGATGACAGCTTAAATAAATACAAGTTTGGGGTCACCTGGGTGACATTATTGTTCATATTTGAATATGGCCATATTTGGTCAATGATAACCCTGGTTGCCAGAGGCCAGAATCTGGCAGCTAAAAACACCAAAGTGTTTGGCAACCCTCCCTGTACTGTGCCATCCTGATATATCCTTCTAAGGCCTTGTACACACGGTCAGTCAAAACCGATGGAAACGGACTGAAGGTCCGTTTCATCGGTCCAAACCGATGGTGTGTGGGCCCCATCGGTCCGTTATCCTTCGGTCTAAAAATTTAGAACTTGCTTTAAAATTCAACCGATGGACGCCTAACCGATCGGTCAAAACCAACGGTTAGTATGCAAAAGCATCAGTTAAAAGCCTGCGCATGCTCAGAATCAAGTCGACGCATGCTTGAAAAGCATTGAACTTCATTTTTCTCAGAACGTCGTTGTGTTTTACGTCACCGCGCTGGACTCGATTTTTTAACTGATGGTGTGTACGCACATCAGACCATTAGTCAGCTTCATCGGTTAACCGATGAAACGGTCCTTCAGTCTGTTCTCATCGGATGGACTGATCGTGTGGCTTTAGTGTTTACCCCAAGCCTTACCCAAGCACAGGGTACTATGTAAGAATGGTAGTGCTTGAGATTAACTTTCTACATGGAATTTGCAGCCAAATTAACCTTTGGGGTATACACTGTGTCATGTTTGGGGATAAAGTCTAAAGTGATGAACTGTAAAGGTTTTTTTAATAGGTAACTTTGGATATCACTTTTTTTACAATTTCTCCATTGCATATGATTTTGAGGCTAGATGAATTTGGTATTTATTACACTCAGCAGTCCCATCAATAAACTTTTTGGCCCAGATTCACAGAGTGTGGGCGCACATTACGCCGCCGTAGAATAAGCACCGTACGCTACGCCAACGCAGCGCAGAGAGGCAAGCATGAAATTCAGCAAGCCAGTGCTCCCAACGCTGCGCCAGCGTGGCGTGGGTTTCTAAGGCGTAAGCCAGCGTAGGTGGAAGTGGGTGTGAGCCATGCAAATGAGGCGTGACCCCATGCAAATGATGGGCCGAGCGCCAGACATATACGTATCACGAACTGCGCATGCGCCTTGACGTAGACGCATCCCCCTACGCCTGCTCACAACCACGTCGGAACAACTGCCTAAACTACGCCGGATCACTGCGTATGGCGTGAACGTAACCTACGCCCAGCCAGACACACGTCCAACGTGAAATACGCCAGCTTGTGTTCCCTGGTGCAGACTTTTGCATGTCTGCTGCTGGGTTGCACCTCCTTTATGGGGCATAACTTTACGCCGGACGTACAACTTACGCGCACCTCGCGTAGCCTGCGCCAGGCGCACGTACGTTCGTGAATCGCCGTATTTCCCTCATTTGCATATTTGAATAGCTAATCAATGGGAGCGCCACCATGCGTCCAGCCTAAATGTGCGCCCATCCTACGCCAGCGTAGGCAAGTTACGTCGGCGGGTTGAAGCCTGTTTTTAGGCGAGTCTTAGTTTGTGGGTCTGGCGCACAGATACGACGGCGCACATTTGCACTTACGTCGGCGTAACTTGTTATACGTCAGCATAAGTGCTTTGTGAATCTGAACCTTTGTGTTTACATGCACAAAAAGTTTGTGTGTATTTTTTTACTAAAAATATAGGGCCAGATTCACAGAAAAAGTACGCCGGAGTATCTGCTGATACTCCGGCGTACTTTCAAATTTGCCGCGTCGTATCTTTATTTGTAATTCACAAACAAAGATACGATGGCTTTTGGCTAAGATCCGACAGGCGTACGGCTTCGTACGCCTTCGGATCTTAGGTGTAATTTTCCGGCGGCCACTAGGTGGAGTTCGCGTTGTTTTCCAGCGTCGGGTATGCAAATTAGCTGTTTACGGCGATCCGCGAAGGAACGCAGGTTCATCGCATTCTCTTACGTCTAGTCGGTTTTTCCCGTCGCAAACATAAGCCTGCTTTTTTTTTTTTGCGTAAGACGTCCTGGAATACAAAACGACGTAACGCACGTCGCCGTTCAAAAAATACGTCGGGGCGCCGTAATTTCGCGCAAAGCACGGCGAGAAATTTTCACACGGAGCATGCGCAGAACGTTCGGCGCGGGAGCGCGCCTAATTTAAATGCTACACGCCCCATTTGAATTAGGCGGGCTTGCGCCAGACGGCTTTACGTTACACCGCCGTAAGTTTACACACAAGTGCTTGGTGAATCAGGCACTTGCGCTGAAAACTTGCGGCGGTGTAACGTAAAGACGATACGTTACGCCGCCGCAGATCTCTGTGAATCTGGCCCATAGACTACATAAACATTTGCACAACTATTATGTGTCCTATAAAATCATGTCTACAATAATTTTATTGTATAGGTCCTCTGCTTTTAGAAAATATAATGTGTGTGGGGTCTGATATAAATTCAAAACCATGGGGCAGATCCACAAAGCACTTACGCCGGCGTATCTCGAGATGCGCGGCGTAAGTGTAAATATGAGCCGTCGTATCTATGCGCCGTATCCACAAAACGAGATACGCCTAAAAAATAGGTTTTTCCGACCGACGTAAATTTTCTGCGCCGGCGCATCGTGGGCGCAAATATTTGCTGGACTCACCATTGTTTTGCTATTCAAATATGCAAATGAGGGAGATACGGCGATCCACAAACGTACGTGCGCCCGAATAAGATCCACAAACGTACGTGCGCCCGAATAAGACATACGTCCGGTCTAAAGTTACCCCTCATAAAAGCAGCTTTAACTTTGCACCAGACGTGTGCAGGTCAGCTTCAGCAGCACCGTTAGGGACGAGCTGAGCATCCACACTTGCAGGACAAGAATCTGCATGCCAAGGAGGAGGGCACGGAGGAGGGCACGGGAGAGGATATACCGACCGCACATAAACGTCTTTGGCATGTGTGAATCGTAGGTGTATCGCATCTTAAGATTCAGCCCTGTTGCCATCCTGGAATTAACCACAACCCTGAAAGATGACATCACCAGCCAGACACACTGCTCACAAGCAGTGGAGCCACTGGTCAAGGTACTGGCAACACTCCATTTCCTTGCCACTGGCTCGTTCCAGCGTACAAGTGGAGTCGTGGCTGGGCTGGCACAATCCTCCATTAGCAGATGCGTGCACCAGGTTGTCCCCGCAATCCTCAGACGCAAGGCCAACCAAATCATCAGACCCACCCAGGAGCATCTGCGGGTGAAGGCAATGCGGGATTTCGTCAGAATTGCAGGATTCCCACGCACGCGCCATTGATTGCACACATGTGGCACTACGGCCCCCCCATGACATAGAGCACATATACCGCAATCGGAAGCACTGGCATTCCATCAAAGTACAGGTGATAGCCGATGCCCAATGCCTCATATGGCACGTCCGTGACAAACACCCAGGATCCAGCCACGACAGCTACATATACCGTCAAAGCCCCATCCCCATTTGAACAGAACGTGTATGGGGACAGCTGGCTGGTTGGTGAGTGACATGGGTGTCAGGCTACCGAGGCTACCCCGTCTTCTGAGGGAAGAGCAGTCAAGAGATGCCTCACAGTAGGCATCTTTGCACATTAAACACGCACATTCTTCATGGCACAAGCAGAATGCACGCATGCACACCACTGTGGTCCCTAGCACACACACCCCACATCCTCATCAAATTGGATTAGCCCAAGTCCACCAATCAGGACTTGGGAGCAGCAACGCCACGCCAAGGCTCCAATTATGTTGCTGTACATTCATACACCATTCACACGGACCTGGGGATCACTTCTCCCTGGTCCTGGGGATCACTTCTCCCCAACAACCGAGGGTGACACACTTTTCCGGCAGGAATGTCACCCCCACATTCAAACATCAGTCACACTGTAGCCTGCACTACTAACTGTGTGCTTGGGCTACAAAATAATATAAAATCTCATAACCTGAGTATAATACAAAAATAAACATAAAACACTCATAACCTGAGTAGAACTTAAAAAAATAAAAAAAGAATAACGGCGCTGCCGTGCCCCACGCCTGCCGCGGCCACGACCCGGGCTCCTCATGGGGGACTCATTGGGGGGGGGGGAATCAGGAGGAGGAACATCCCCTGATCTCTGCACGCCTGGCGGCCTGTCAGGGCCAACGCCTGCTGTGGTGGCCTGCAGATCAGACAGGCAGGTGACCACAGCTGAGGAGTTGCAGCCCAAATCCTCCACAGCTTCCTTCACGGAGGCCATGCTTTGGGCCATGTGGTCCATACTCCTCACAACCTCACCCAGATGGCGGGTCTGGCGGGCCTGGTCCCTCCTCAGGTGTTCAGGCAGAACGTCTGCCACCCCCTTTGTCTTACTGGTCACCTTCCTGGGTCCTGATGTGGCTTGGGGCCTAGAAGAAGGGGAGACCCTTGGGGGAGAAGCCCTGTTGGAGGAAGAGTGGGAGGGGCTACCCCTGATGGAGGGCTGACTGGTGCCAGCGACAGGGGAAGACAACTCCAAATGGAGCCTCACCTCATTCCCACTTGTCACCTCCTCCTCCTCAACCACCTCATGAGGAGAGGTGTGGCCACTCCGTTCCACTGAGGACTCCGGGCTTGCCAGGTGGTCTGACTCAGCCTGATGTCCGGGGGATGGTGTGGACTGGCCAGATGGCCCAGCACCCTCCTGCACATCTGTGGATGACACAAAACATTCACATGTTGGAGGATCCACACACTTGTCACATGTTCCCTTCCACCCCCACACATGCTACACACCAGATAGGAGATAAAACACACTTACCTGTCCTCAAGGCCTCCTCAATGGAGTCAAAGCCAGGAACTCCCTCCACTTGATGCCTGTGGAGGCACTAGGCAACCACCCGCTCCTCAGCAGTGAGCATCTCCGTAGTTGCTGGTCCCCCTCCAGTGCCCCTGGCATGAGTGGTCATCCTGGCCAGCTTACCTTTGACCAGGCGCCGCAGATTGTTGATCTTTTTTAAAATGTCATTGAGGCTCCTGGTCTCACTCCCCAAAGCATTCACATCATCAGCAATCTGTGCCAGGATCTCCCTCCTCCTGGCCTGGGTGGTATTGGCACTCTCTGGCCCATGGAGATACCTATCATTCTGGGCCATGGCCCTGATAATGATGGCCTTCTCCTGTCGGGTATAATTGAGCTTTCTCTTCTTCCATGCTGCTGGAGCAGACATGGCTCTAACACAATCACCTGCACAGAAAAGAACAAAAGTACCTTGCTTCAGGGGGGGAAACAAGCGGATGTACTTTTGCACTGGACAGGCGCATGTCTGGGCGTATTTATGCCCTGGGCGTATCTCACTAATTACGCCGGGCCTAGTTCGTATCTCACTGATTACGCCGGGCCAAGTTCTGAGCATGCGCAGAGAGGTGCTGAACATAGTCAGCATCACGGCGCATGCGCCATCCGTTCGGCCCTTTATTTGCATGGGGTCACGGCTCATTTTGGAACACGACCCACTTCCTTCCTACTTTCAATTATGCCGGCTTACGTCTAGGAATTTACGTTGCACCTGCGCATCGTCGGGCGCAAATACTCTGAGGATACGGTACTTGCCTCTCTAAGTTGAGCCGGCGTAACGTAAATGAGATGCGCTATGCTGGCCTATATATGCGCCGATGTACGTGGATCTGCCCCCATATGTGCATTTTCCTAGGTGCATTTTCCTAGGTGTATGCGGAACAAAAAACTGGTCCGGTAGCATACATATCACTGGTATGTAAATCTTACGTATTACTTCCTTGTATTTCCCAATAATTACAGGCTAAGGTGTTATAGAGAAACTGACATAACTCAATTTCTAAATTTGGTGCCTATTTATGACCAGATGTAGCTCCACCTCTGTACTTTTTATCACTCCATCTCTTACACACAGCTGCCTATTTAAGTCAATTCTCTCATATCGATGCATCTAAAAGAAAGACAGCAGTTTATGGCTGAGTGTCCTGGAATGGTGTAACTAGATTCAGTATTTGTAGTTACTGGGAAACATAAAAACAACATATTACAGGTGAGATCTACTATTTAAGGCTTGTATCATTTATAAATGTTTTTTTTTTTTTAAATCGCTGTTATCTTACATTTCTAAACTAAATAATTGCTAATCAGAACGGTATAAGATGTACAGAATATGAACTTTGTAGACCTATAATAACATGAGACATTTCTATAGATGTAGACTATTTGTGAGTTTTTTAACGCTTTTATTGGATAAGACTGTCAGTTTTAGAAAATAGATGCATTTGGTCTGTTTTGTATTTATGTTAATGATTAAGACCCCAGTGCTGGATTTTAAAAATTCAGTTATGCAGAAGATATACAGAAGCTGCAGTAACACATTATAACATTTACAGTAAACCTGCCAATATTATAACTCCACTTTTGCTAAAAAAAAACTCCCCTGGTAACAAATACATTTAAAGGATTTTAGCAAACTTCTTTACAATTTTGTACATATTGTTGTTTGTATTGGAGATCACATATAACTTTAAGGCCCCTTTCGGATGAAGCGAAATCCATCAAGCGGATCCACCTGCTCAGTGGGGGATCTCTCTGTAAATCTCTGCTGAGCAGATGTACGAAAGGTCCGTGTCCACTCCGCTATGCAGAGAAGACACAGACAAAACCCACTGTTCTATGGGGCAGTCAGATGGACACAGACTGCCTGTCCGTTTCCATCTGACTGAAATCCAATCCCCTGGAGGGATGACAAATTTATCTCCATCTGTCTGTTTTAAGCAGACTGGATCGGACACAGGCGGGTGTCAGCAGACACATGTTCCCTGACATAGAGAACAATGGGTGGTCTGATTGTGTCTGCCTGAAAAACGGACAGGCCGACACGATCGGTCCGCTGGTGTGACAGGGGCCTTACTCAGTTTTTACTTTTCACAACCACTTTCATGATCAGTACCAATGTTATAAAAAGGAAACAAACATTGGGGTTGTTTTACTAAAACTGGAGAGTGCAGAATTTGGAGCGACTGTGCATGGTATCAGCTTCTAACTTCAGCTTCTTCAATTAAGCTTTTGACAAAAAAAAACTGGAAGCTGATTGATTTTTATGCACAGGTGCACCAGATTTTGCACTCCCCAGTTTTAGGAAATCAACCCCTTTAGGAGCATCAGAAAGCGACTCACACAAGTGGGGCATGGCACTTTGAGTGCTGGTTCACACGTAACAAATTCTATGCAGATTAAATGCTATCCAAAAAGCATACACTGTATGTAGCAAAGTCTTTTACCTCTTCCAGTCTAATGAGAACCTTTGAGGCCACAGGCTGCTGACATCTTTCAATATGCAGTGGGTTGTGAGGTATAGTGGGTGCAAAGATGGTGAAAGTCAATAGGGGCCAGACTTTTTTTGGATGCAAAAGAGGTTTTATTTATTTTAACAGTCCTCTTTATATTTTTGCAAGGGAAAATAGGATTTTTTGTACTCACCGTAAAATCCTTTTCTCTGAAGTCCATGGACGGACACAGCTCCTTAAATCTTGACAAGTGGGTTATGTTCCCTGTTTACAGGAGAGGACTAGGCAGAAACATGTTAAATAGTTAAATACATGTTACATTAACAGAGTTGAACAGCCCCGCCCAGGGGGCGGTCCCTCCAGACATAACCCTCCTCACTGCAGCTTGCAGCCTCAGTGCGTAACAAGCAGTACAAACCTAAAAAGGAGGGGTGGGAGCTGTGTCCGTCCATGGACTTCAGAGAAAAGGATTTTACGGTGAGTACAAAAAATCCTATTTTCTCTTATCGTCCATGGACGGACACAGCTCCTTAAATCTTGACAAGTGGGACGTCCCCAAGCAGTGTCAAAAAACGAGGGGTGGGAAATATATCAGTAAAAACAATTTTAACTTCACCCCAAAACAAGCAGAGCTCCTCAACGGAGGAGGTGCAACTTTAAACAGCCGCCGGCAAAAACGAGCGGCTGAAAAAAACATCATAAGATGCACTCACAGCAACCATGTAAATTCTGGAAAAAGCGTGAACGGACGAGCAAATCCCCGCCTCGCACACCTGTGAGACCGACGCATGATGTCGAAAAAAAAACCCAGGAAGCACCAATTGCCCTGGTCGAAAGTGCCGTGACCGGAAAGGGGGGCCCGCCCCTTAGAAGCATAGGCCTGTATGACGGCCTGCCTGATCCACCGAGAAATGGTGGTCGACGAGACCGCCAGGCCCTTTTGTGGACCAGACACCGACACAAAAGAGAGTCAGAAGCTCCGAAATGGAGCCGTAGTAGGCTGGTATACCCGCAAAGCGCGTACCACGCCTAAAGTATGAAAGGCCGAAACCTCCTTCGGAAGAAGGGAAGGTCGCGGGCGCACCATCACCTAATCCTTATGGGGGATCAAGCATGGCGGCTTGCAAGACAAGACCGCCAACTCAGAAACCCCTCTAACAGAGGTAAAGGCCACTAAAGGGGCCACCTTCTGAGATAGTGTCAAGAGAAAATCTCTCTGATGTTTCCAAAAGGAAGGTTCCTGAAGAACCGAGAGCACCAGAGTCAAAACTCATGGGGGAAGAGATGGGCCAAGAGGGGAAAGTATATGACAAACCCCTTGTACACAAAAAAAGGGGACCCACCAGGGAATGGGCCGCAAAAAGGCCACTAAACGAACACAGCCAAGGCTGAAATCTGCCCCCAAACGGTGCTTTAAGCAATTTTTAGATCCAATCCAAGCTTTAAAAACAGCAGGACCCTTGACACCGAGAGTACGCCCGTGGACGTCACTCCATCCCTTCGCACCAAGAGAGGTGCGACGGTAGATCCTCCGGAAGAAGACTACGGTGCCCTGTTGAGATGACCGAGTCAGACAGACCCTGGTCACCTAAAGTCTGGCTTCCAATAACCATGTTGAGCAAGTCAGTGACTGTACAACAGGAGGAAGTATGGGACCTTGAGACAGGAACCTCCTGCCCTGGCAATCGCCAGGGTGCCTCCGCTACCAGGCGCCTGATATCAGCGTACCAAGGACACCGAGGTCAATCTGGAGCGATTAGAATCATCGGGATCTCCTCAGCATCCACTCTGTGGAGCGGCCGAGGAAGCAACTACCATGGAGGAATGGCAAAAAATCACTGATACAGACAACACAGGGCCACCAGCGCGACTGACGCGTCTGTACAAGATCACTAGACCTGGCCACTAACTTTGACACCCTTGCGGCGAAGACAAGCTGCCAGGAGATCCATGCCATGTGAGGCTCACCTCCTGCAAGGGAGCCGAAACAACCCAAGCACAAAGACCAATCGCCCTGGTCCAGCATCTGGCGACTCCAGTAGTCCGCCTGCCGGCATACCTGATGGTAGACTGAAGCCAAGGCCGTGGCGTTGTCTGGCTGAAACCAGATCGGTCGACCACAAGGAGAAGCATAGCCTGATCGCCTAAAATAGTAGGACAATGAACAGTAGACAGCGCCTGGTATTCCCAGGCGGTCTCTCACCAGGCACTAGCCAGGCCCGACCCTGGGTAGCTACCGAGACCAGACACATTCAAGGAGGAGTGGTCATAGGTCCACGCAAGTCCAGCGACTCAGGGCCGACTGGACCCCCCAGTTTTGTGAACCTCCAGGTTCACAAACCGTGAGCTGGCATCCGTCGTAAACACCGACCACTGGAAGGAAGGAACAACTTCCCGGACCGAAGAGTCGGGAATCTCTGTCACCAACTCAGAGAGACTCTGACTAGGTGGCGCACAGGAATCTAATGATTTCAGAGACAAGAGATATTTTACCACCTGGACAGTAGTTCCCCTGGAAAACCAGGGTGTGGAACTGGGCATACAGTACCACCTTGAAGGAGGCTACCCACAGACCCCGAACCAGCAGGCGCCCGGAGAGAAGACCGATTGCGTGATGCCAATACCTTCACCGCAGACTGAAGAGTCTGCAATTTCTCCAGGGGGAAGAAGGACCTTTGCCACTGAGGAGTCTGGATCAACACTAGATACTCCAACGCTGAGTCGGAACCTAGCATGCCCATGATTTGAACCCTGGATCGCACACATGGAGGGCAGGCTTGCTGCCACCGAGCTACACTTTCTGGCCTAAACGTTTAACATCCACCCGAATCTTCGGAGGGTCTGAATGGGAATAACCCATCCACTAGGTCGGAGACAGAAGCTGCTCTCAGAAGAAAGTCGTCCAAGTAGCCAATGAGGCAAAGCCTCGCTGTCCCAACAAAATTCAAATAAGTGCGAGCTCCTAGCTGAAAACCCATGGTGCCGACGCCAGATCAAAAGGGAGGGCCACAGGCTGACAGAGACCCTTCTCTCATCACGAAGCACAGAAAAAAACACTGTGACATGTGCAAAACGGGACATGAATGTATGCATCCCTGATGTCCGAGGACGTCAGGACATCCCCCGGATGAAGCGCAGCTACCACCGAACAAATGGATTCCATGCAGAACTACCCGACGTTCAAAGGTATTTAGGGCCTGAGGCCCATAGAAAACCCCAAAACTCTCGTCCTGCAGGAAAGGTAAAATTACCTCGCAGCTTAGCAAATCCCACACTGCCCAAGGCAGACCGACGGGCCGAGAGAGGAAGACACAAGGACAGAACTTTGTTCTGTGGATAGGAGGAAACCCTATCTAGTACTCCGAAGAGACCACCTCGCAGACCCACTAGTCGGAGAGCAGGGAGGTTTCACTGAATTGTGAACCTGCAAGCCGCCCCTCCCACCCAGAGCCCAGGCCCACACTGCTACGAATTCAAAATCGCGGCAAAATGCGCGATTTTACCGCGATTTCGCGGCTGCGATTTTGACGCGATTTCGGCCGCAATTTAATGTAAATCGCGGCCCGAAATTGCAAAAAGTAGTACAGGAACCACTTTTTGAAATCGCACTGATTAGGACAGTGCCATTGCCGACAATTGCCGCCGATTTGAGATGCGACCTGACATGTCAAATCGCATCTCAAATCGTTCCAAATCGCACCCAGTGTGAACCAGGGCAGAGACAGGGAGGGAAGGCTATATACATTGGCAGGATTTGGGTAAGGCGTGATCGGCTTATGCACCCAGGGACAGAATAGTCCCCCAGCTGGGCCTTTGACGGCCTGGGAGGGTTGCCCCTAAACAATACACACACATGGTGTGTATGTATATTATGTAGGTGTATGCACACATGTCTTTGGAGGAAACCGGAGTACCCGGAGGAAACCCACGCAGACACAGGGAGCGACAATGCAAGCTCCAGGCAGATTGGCGTCAGTGTGCGGATTCTAACCAATGACTCTTTTGCTGCCAAGTAATGGAGTTAATGGGCAGTGGTGTGGGGGTGGTGGCGCTGTCTAAGTGGAGGCTGATATTACCCAGAGGTAGTATGAACAAACTATATGGACTTCAGAATCAATGTGTGTCCTGAATGTAGTGCCTCTTACAGTATGTGATGTGCCAGTGGTAAAATAACTTAGGTGTGGCTAAGACCACATGCTCTAGTGTACAAATAAGTATATAACGTTGAACAAAAGTATTAATACTGAAAAGTGATAGCATACAGCACGAATGCCAAAAAATGTGTCCAAAAAAGTAAAAAAATCCACAAAATCCAAAAAAGTGTCTATAAGTTCAAAGAAGAATATATATAAAATTATATATATATAAAAAACACACCAATCCGGGTGTGAACCGGTATAAATAATATAAATAAGTAAACAGCAGTCCAGAGTGATAATGGTGACAATGTGACTTTCCAAGTAGGTAGGTGATCACAATATGCAGTAGTGCAGTGATGCGAAGTGGGTCCGGTGCTCCCCCTCCTGGGTCCCTACTCACCAGAGGCCCTCACCCCTGCAGGGGTAAAGTGCATAAAGGATATCCAACCGACTCGGGTCCTCGCTCTCCTATTAGGTCCTACGGTCCAGCTGGTACCAAACAGATCCTGGGTGACCGGATTCCTCCAAGGGATGAAAAAAAGGTCTCATAGAGTAGTGGGTTCAGGTTCCAGTGGGTAAGTTTTATTGGTACAGCCAAAGGCTTATACTAAAACAATGTATACAAATATATATATACACAAAAATAAAAATATATATATGTATAAAAATGGATTAAAAAAAATAAAATAAAAACTGGGGCCAAATAGAATGCTTGTGGATACAAGCAGACAGTTGGCTATATAATGACAAGCTTCCCAGCACAGCACAAACTCCACAAAAGAGAACCAGCGTGGGAACGGCGTGCGTTCCACCAGGTGAACAGCTGGTTAGTCCAGGAAGTGCGTGCGGGCGTGCGTGTATCCGCTTTACGCACGTTTCGTTCTCTTACGTCTTCTGAAGCGGTTATATATATATATTATATAGCCAACTGTCTGCTTGTATCCACAAGCATTCTATTTGGCCCCAGTTTTTATTTTATTTTTTTTAATCCATTTTTATACATATATATATTTTTATTTTTGTGTATATATATATTTGTATACATTGTTTTAGTATAAGCCTTTGGCTGTACCAATAAAACTTACCCACTGGAACCTGAACCCACTACTCTATGAGACCTTTTTTTCATCCCTTGGAGGAATCCGGTCACCCAGGATCTGTTTGGTACCAGCTGGACCGTAGGACCTAATAGGAGAGCGAGGACCCGAGTCGGTTGGATATCCTTTATGCACTTTACCCCTGCAGGGGTGAGGGCCTCTGGTGAGTAGGGACCCAGGAGGGGGAGCACCGGACCCACTTCGCATCACTGCACTACTGCATATTGTGATCACCTACCTACTTGGAAAGTCACATTGTCACCATTATCACTCTGGACTGCTGTTTACTTATTTATATTATTTATACCGGTTCACACCCGGATTGGTGTGTTTTTTATATATATATAATTTTATATATATTCTTCTTTGAACTTATAGACACTTTTTTGGATTTTGTGGATTTTTTTACTTTTTTGGACACATTTTTTGGCATTCGTGCTGTATGCTATCACTTTTCAGTATTAATACTTTTGTTCAACGTTATATACTTATTTGTACACTAGAGCATGTGGTCTTAGCCACACCTAAGTTATTTTACCACTGGCACATCACATACTGTAAGAGGCACTATATTCAGGACACACATTGATTCTGAAGTCCATATAGTTTGTTCATACTACCTCTGGGTAATATCAGCCTCCACTTAGACAGCGCCACCACCCCCACACCACTGCCCATTATCTCTGTATCCTCTAGGGGATCACATTTTTTGGGGGGGCTGCAGTCTAACTACAATTTTATTTTTATTCTGGAATGTTTGAATCATAGTATTGTTACATATTTCCAACTAGTGTTTCCTAAGCGCGGATATTTGCCTTTTATTTAAGTAATGGAGTTAAGCACTACACCACCGTGTGCATAAAACCATTCTGAAACAGACGCCCTGGATAACAAGGGCGCAGCATTCAATGAAGCATCACAGACCTATATGAGGCCCTGGACCAGCTGGTCCGCTAGGCTAATAACCTCAGGAGAGAGTCGGTGCTCCTCCACTGTCTGGTGCAAAATGCTCACTCTGTGAGTTGTATACAGCACTAGGTGCAATTGAAAAACCTCCCAAAAAATGGTGCCAGCGTCGACTGAGACCCCAGTGTAGTGGGCACAAGCCAGACCCCAGCATGGTAAACATGGAATGGGTCAGTACTTCGGATCTTCTATCAGTCAGATCCATAGAAGTGGGGGTTCCCGCCCGGCGGTGAGGGACTACAAAAGCCCTCAGCGGCTTTTCTCATTCCGCATCTCAGAAATTATCAAAGAAGGGCACAGAAGGAAAAAACCTACACAGCGGTCTGATTTGTGTGATCCAAAAAAGACCGAGCCCTCGGCGGAAACCCAGCTGCACTATGCAGCTTAGGAGAGTCCCTTGCAGCAGTAAAAAGCGCACCCATAAATGCCTTATTCTGCCTTTTTTTTTTTTTTTTTAACTAGGTACCTGGTCCATGGCTCCATAACAGAGCCTTCCCCAGGGGATAACGGGGGAAGGGGGCACTCTTTTACCGCCCGCCCGCAGTCCACCCCCACCCTGGCACAAACTGTGTCCAGGACTAACAATAAAAACTCTGTGGGAATCCCAGGTGCTAACACCTGCTGCCACCACCAGCATGTGGGGAAGGACCCAGATACTGACTCCAATATTTACATAGTGTGTATTATAATATGCACACCTGTCCATAGAAATAGACAAAAGCTCCTAGAGCCCTATTCAGGGCCTCTCACCCACTTGCTGCGCTGACCAGGGGTAACCAGGGGACTCCCTCAGGAGGAGACTGCCCAGCGCTGCCTGTGAGGAAAAGAACCGTGAGGTAACTTTTGCAGGGACCTGTGTTTAAACAGGAAAAGCCTCCTAGGGCTGTTTTATTTAAGGACAAGTCACAGATACAGCATAAAAAGCAAAACCATTACAGGTGTCACCAATCAGTCAGCGTCTGCTGAAGTATAATCATAAACATCTGTGCTCATCACAGGGCTTTTTACCTCACAGGAAAGCCCAATACAAAAAAGAAAAAACACAGGCCAGATAACAGTCCCCTCAGGAAGGCCCCCTCCCCCTGACAGCGGCAATGTTAGCAATGCAGCAAGGGAAAGGAGCAGGGAAGGGAGAAGGGACCCCCAAACCCCAGGAATGCCCAGCTGTACCAACCCACCGAAGCAGGAGGGACTGTACTTACCCGTCCAAGCGAGGACTCGCTGACGCATTCCTGACAGAACTACAACCGAAATGGAGGTAGCTGTCGGCCCGGTCCACTGTGAGTGAGACAACACCACAGCCCAGTCATATGTGGACCTCGGAGCAAAGCTCACCGGCCACCCCAGGAGTCTTGGGGTATGGCGTGGCAGACCAAGCCTCTTTGCAAAGGTGTGCCCACGCTTGCTGGTCGGACTGAGTAGACTACAAGGATCTATATTATCCAGCCTGTCTCTCAGCCGACAGTTGAAAGAAGATTCTTCAAGAAAAAGTGAAAATAAAATAAAAGAAGATAGAATAAAATAAAATTTCTCCTCAGGGCGCTGGGCCCAAAGGGAGCCATACGTCCTTCTCCTTTGCTAGGCAGAACGAAACTGAGGCTGCAAGCTGCAGTGAGGAGGGTTATGTCTGGAGGGACCGCCCCCTGGGCGGGGCTGTTCAACTCTGTTAATGTAACATGTATTTAACTATTTAACATGTTTCTGCCTAGTCCTCTCCTGTAAACAGGGAACATAACCCACTTGTCAAGATTTAAGGAGCTGTGTCCGTCCATGGACGATAAGAGAAAGAGGGTTAAGGTCGGGACAACCTTAAGTAGTTATAGATTCAATCGGCAGACTCTGAGACTTCAATAGAAGGACAGCCGTACAGGGAAAGGCCCCAGCAAGAAGCCACATCTGCACTTGCAGGAATGCTTTCTCATATGGTAACAGTCCTTTTATGCCCTGTACACACGATCGGTTCATCCGATGAAAACGATCGGATGGATTTTTTCATCAGATATCCGATGAAGCTGACTTTCATCAGTCGTGCCTACACACCATCGGTTAAAAAAAACGATCGTTTCAGAACGTGGTGACGTAAAACACAACGAAGTGCTGAGCAAAAATTAACAGAAAAAACAAACTCCTGCGCACGGGTGGATTGTCCAACAATTAATCAGTATTCTGCATGGAAAATTCCACAGATGTCAAAAGTGGTAACAGTGGCCTTGCTGCCCTTCACGGATGGGGAATATCCTGGCAGAGAACAAAAAAGAAGAAAAAGAAAGGCACGCCAGCCTAGTGTGTTACCGTTGACAATTTATTAAAATAAAAATAATAATAAAAACTACTCACAAGAAAATTGGTATAAAAGGCTTGTCAACAACGATGAGATAGATACCCCTCGAACCACACTCCAGAATAGGGGGGATAGAGGTGTGTCACTGCTGGCAAGAACTACTAGTTCTGAAATACTGAGCTCCCACTCTCTCTCTAGACCCACTGATTCACTGAATCCTTGAGATCCTCCAAGGTTTGTAGTGGTAACCCCTCAAGCGTCACCCCTGCTTCTCTGCTCGGTCCCTAGCTTGGCACTCCAGATACTTCTCAAACTTCACCCCTGCTAACCGACTCATTCCCTGGCTTGAGACACAAGGCTGCTCTGCAAGCATCTCCTCTGCTGTTTGGGTCCCTGACTTGATCGCTACCTGAAGTTTCCTGATTCTCCACCATACCCCTTCAGTGAGAATATGGTTCCGGTACTTGCTTCAGTTACTCACTGTGGTCCCTGGTAAAGGTGGTTGGTCCCTTCGTGGCGACAGCTTCCCTTTTATCTCCCACCACTGACAGGATCTCCGGCCAGCAGAACCGTCACTTCTGGTTGGACTGCAAGTCGCAAGCCCCAACCCTGTGCTGCCCTCTTACTTCTGTATAGGCCCTCACATAGCCTGGCAGCCAAATGCCCCGGGATAGGCCCAATCTCCGGCCTAGCAGCCCGGAGCGTACGACAGCCGTCCAGATGGCACTGAACATAGATCACCTGATCTCACCCCATAATAAAGGATCTCCCAGCAGGCCAAGGGATTCAAGAAAACCCCTGCCAATTGGCTGAGATACCCCATATACTCATAACCTGACCTTGGGTTGTCATTCTCATATCCTGTACTACCAAGTACCTGGCCATCTAGTGGTAAAAGAGAAAAGTGCAGCAAGGCCAAACTTAGGGAGAATTCCATAGATCTATATCAATCGACCAAGATAGCTATTCTTGGCAAGTAAATTTGTAAGGAGCTCCCTGACTAAACCCCAGGGTGCTACACTAGATTCTTATGTCATCTAAAAAAGCATTATTTCCAAAGAAGGTCATTCCCATCCATGCAATGCGATTTTTATCCAGTTAAAAAAGGGTCCTGTGCAAGTTTAGTAGGGGTACAGTGTGAATTCAATCTCCTGCTATGCCCAGTCCCCTCAGAAATCGCATTAAATTCGCACCTGTCACAACAGAAATTGTACTGTGAAATTGCACCAGATTCGCACCCCATAAGGCCCCTTTCCCACTTGTGGACCGTATGTCTGCTTTTTCATCCATCCGTGTCAGGGACGTACTGTTCGCTCCCCTCGGCACGCGCCTACGCAAATGCGCCAACCACGGACCTTGCACACAGCTATGCAGCCGTTGCGCGCTCCTTTGCGCATGCGCCAAAACGTACCTAACAAGCCTATAAAAGACACTGTGGTGATGCTGCACCTCGCGGCTTGATCTGCATCTGTTCGCTGAGCTCCTGTTGCTGTTTGAAAGCATTCTGTTCCAAGTGTATGACCCGGCTTCCTGACTCTGCTTCCTGCTCCAATCCTGACTCCGGCTCGTTGACCTTGCTCTGTTCCCTGCTTGAATACCCGTTGCCAAGACCCGGCCTAGACTGACTACTCTTCTGCCTATTGCTTCTGCTATGACTCCAAGTGTATGACCCGGCCTGCCTGACTCCGCTCACCTGCACCTGTTGCGCTGCTAACCTGCATCCACGGCTCTGCTGACCTGCATCCACGCTCTGCTGACCTGCATCTACTAAGTCTGCAAACCTGCATCATCTGCTTCCTGTCTCTCGGTTCCCATCTCACCAGCAGCAACAACCAGAACAGGCACCTGTACCCCACCGCGCTCCTACCACCACTGTCCCCATTCCAGTGGTCTCCGAGCCGGGGTTGTACGGGAGGTCTCCCTCCACGCGTCAGGCTCACACCCAGGTACGTAACAATCCGTGTGCGGATGAAAAAGGGACATACATTGGTCCCTATGAGATCGCGGGTGTCAGCGGATGAACATCCGATGACACCCGATCTCGCCCGCCTCTGCATTCCTCCGATATTGCAGACGGAGGAAAATCCTATTTTTCCTCCCGTCTGCGGATCGGATGAACACGGACAGACGGTCCATGTTCATCCGATCCCCCCATAGGGGGGAGCGGAGAAAAAACAGGGCGGTCCCTGCAAAGTGTGAGGGGACCGCCCTGTCATCCGCCGGCTCAGCGGGGATCAACGGAGCGATCCCCGCTGAGCAAACGGAGGTTCACAGGGCGGATCATTACTGATCTGCCCCATGTGAAAGGGCCCTTAGTGTGAGAGGGGGCGGGGCCAAACTGCAGCTCTGTGTCTGAATGGATAGATGGATCTGCAGCTCGGCTTGGGTCCCCTCATAGCAAGCTGCTTGCTGTGGGGGCACCCGACAGGAGGGAGGGGCCTGGAGCTCCAGCCAGGGATCCGAGAAGAGGAGGATCTGGGCTACTTTGTGCAAAAACCCTGCACAGAGCAGGTAAGTATAACATGTTTTTTTATTTTATTTTTTATTCTTTTTATTTAAACGTTCAACATAGTATAAGCATAGTCATACCTCCCAACATTTTGAGATGGGAATGAGGGACACCTACTAGAAAATGTATGCCACACCCTCTTAACCACTTGACCACCAGGCACGTAAACCCACTTAATAACCAGACCAATTTTCAGCTTTCGGTGCTCTCACAATTTGAATGACAATTACTTAGTCATACAACATTGTACCCAAATGAAATTTTCGTCCTTTTTTTCACACATATAGAGCTTTCTTTTGGTGGTATTTAATCACCGTTGTTTTTTTTTTTTTTTGCGCTATAAGAGAAAAAAGACTGAAAATTCTGTAAAAAAAATGAATTTTTCTTTGTTTCACATGACGCCGGTTTGTTTACAAGTGATCGCTCCGTCATTGGACGGAGCTATCACGTGGTAAACCGCGGTTATCAGCGGCGATTTACCGTGATCCGTGATGCGCCAGGTCCGGACGACCCGGCAGGCACGGACATTCCTGTGTGCGCGCCCCAGGGGGCGCGCGGGAGCGCGATTCTGGGAGGACGTCCAATAACTTTAACCAAAACCACAGAACTCCATAGAATAGTCAAATAGATTGTTAAAAATATAATTTATTTATTGTTGTTTTGCCCCTTCTGCCTCATGTGCATATGTTTATATGTTTTTCCTTTTTGGTGGTTTAGTGGGACCCAAGGAAGAAAATAGATAAAGGGCTTATAAAAAGCACAGGAGAGTTTGGGAGAAGGGGGGCTACATGTGCCAACCAGTCAGAGATGACACTTGATAAGCCTAGCAGGCCATGACTGTCTGCCCCTTCCATCTTTGGGGAGGGACAGGGGTAGGTAGGGGAGGAAGGGAAAGTGTGGGGTTTTGTTATTTTTTTTGTGTGTTTTTTTTGTTTTTTGGGGTCTTGCACTATTTCACTAGATTCAAGGTAAAATATGGGAACAAGATCAGATATATTAAAATATATAGAAGGGGGGTAGGACGGAAGTAGGGTGGGGATAAAGGTAAAAATGGTCAATGACAAAGCCTAATTTAGGGCTTGCACAAGTATGTATTTAAATTTCCATTTGTTTGGGGAACCACCTAATAATACTACCAAGGACACATATAATATGATAATATGGTATACACTAAATGTTTGGCACACTTAGGTACTCTAATGGTCACGATACACAACATAACCCCGGATGCGGGAGGTGGGAACACGGGGGGGGGGAATGGGAGAATGATGGGGGGGGCGGGGGGAGGCGTGGGATGCTGGGGGATAAGAGGAAGGGGAGAGGGAAGGCGATACAGGAGGAAAAGGGGAGGAAAGGGGTAGGAGCGGGGTCTTGGGGGGGGCCTAATAAGAAGACCTAATAGGAAAACTGAAAGGATAAGGAATAAGGAAGGCTCGGGATATGAGAGTACTGAGGGAGGGGAATGTAATAAGCCAATAGATTAAAGAAAGCTAGAAGATGGATAGGCGGGAGGGGGGCTGATAGAATGGTGTTTGTTGTATTTAGGTAGCAGGGGATAAAAGCCCGGGTATCAATCTGTTATGCAGAGGTTTATATGTCCATGTGGGGGGGTCATCCCATCCTTTATACACTTCCTTCATCTTTCATAAACTGGGGGGGAAAGGAATAAGATTAAAAAGGATAATCAAGGGGGTGCACCCGGACTAACATGAAGGCGTGACTCTCCTCGATGCTCATACACTTAACCCCATTAAAGCGCCTCTACTCCGTGTGAAGGGAAGTCTGAGACGCTTAATTTTTTTTTTTTGGTCTTCTCTGGGATTCTAGGGGATTAACCGGATCTGAGGATAAATAATTTTTTTTTTTTTTTCTTTTCGGAATTCTCCCCTCCTCCCTCACTCTGCACCTCCCCTATTTTTCCTCGGAGCCATTTGAGATAATCCAATTGAAACACCAAAATGGCAAGGATTACTCTGACCTCTTATAATGTGAAAAGGGTTAAATAACCCTGAGAAAAGATCTAAATTGCTTGCAGAACTATGGAGATTAAAGGCGCACGTAGTATTCCTCCAGGAGACACATTTCAGAAAAAATAAAATCCCAAAATTAGGAAACTATAGATTTCCAACTGTGTACCATAGTTCCTCACCGACAAAGACAAAGGGGGTATCAATTATTTTTTCAAAGACGATTTCATGGAAAGAATCAAATGTAATTCAGTATGAGGAAGGTCGCCTACTTATTGTGAAAGGCTACCTAAATGATCAGAAAGTGACTCTGGTAAATGTATATCTGCCCAACGAAGGACAGATTGCAGCTTTGGAGAAATATATAAACCTGGTACAGCTGAATATGGAAGGTATTGTAATAATGGCAGGGGATTTGAAGATGGCTTTAGTTGGAGGACCACACATACCCATGAGAGAGATTACACTTTTTTTTCCGCAAAACATAAGACATATTCTAGAATAGACTATATATTTTTATCTCAAATTTTTTTACAGGGCATAGTGGAGGCCTCCATTGGCTCATTTTCGATCTCAGATTATTCACCGACAAATTGCACACTGGAATGGGGAGACCCCGTAGCACGCGAGTGACATTGGAAAATGAACGAGTCCCTCTTAAAAGACCCAGAATACGAGGGAAAGATAGCACAATAATTGGAGGTGTTCTTTTCTAATAATGAGGTGGGAGAGGTTACCCCAAGCTGCATTTGGGAAACACACAAGTGTTTTATGAGAGGGATTCTAATATCATTGGGAACACGTAGGAAACGCCAGATAGGTGCACAGATCGAAGCATTACTGGGAGAAATCCGAAGATTGGAAAAAATACATAAAAAATCATTGGCAATACAGATTGAGGAGAAGTTGAGGAAGGCGCGGGACGAACTGAACTTGTTATTAACGGACAAAGCAAAAGCCTCATTAAGAAGATGTAAACAAGCCTTTTATGAATATGGCAATAAGCCAAGTAGGATGTTAGCGAGAGCATTAAGAGAAACGAGGGCCCAAAACCATATAGAAAGTATCAAAACAACAGGCGACAAGATAGTTAAGTCCTCACAAGAAATTGCAAAAGTATTTAAAAACTATTATATGAGCTTATACCAATTAAAAGAGGAGCATAATACAGTAAATACTTTGAGGCATGAGGAAAAGGCAAAGGAATACATAGAGAGGTCAGGAATGCCGAAACTAGCTGAGGAAATTGGAAGAAGTATAGAAGAGCCGATTACAGCAGAAGAATTTATAAACACCCTTAAATTGCTAAAACCAGGTAAAGCCCCCGGTCCCGATGGATTTACCCTGTTATACTATAAGACCTATGCAGAAAAATTGATGCCAAGATTTTTAAAGGCATACAACTCGATACGAGAAGGACAGGGGATGCTGGAAGAAGCCCTTATGACACATATAGCGGTTATACCTAAGGAGGGAAAAGATCCAGCACAGTGCTCGAATTATCGCCCTATATCATTATTAAATGTGGACCTGAAGATCTTTACAAACATTTTAGCAAATAGACTATTACCACATATCCCTGGCCTGATACATCAGGATCAGGTTGGATTTACCCCAGGAAGGGAAGGTAGAGAAAATACGCAGCGAGTGATAAATGCGATCCACCTCTCGCAGTCATATAAAAAACCCTAGTACTGGTATCTACCGATGCTGAAAAAGCGTTCGATAGGGTGGATTGGAAGTTTTTAAAAACATCTATACAACATATAGGACTGCGAGAGGGGATGCAAAGATGGATTATGAGCTTATACTCCCAACCGAAAGCAAGAATAAAGATAAATGAAATTATGTCTGAGCCCTTCGATATACGGAATGGGACACGGCACGGTTGCCCTTTATCACCAATTATTTTTATTTTGACGCTGGAATCCTTTTTAAGGACAATAAGGTTAAATACCGATATCAGAGGCATCTGTGTAAAGGGGAGGGAGCATAAACTTGCAGCATTTGCGGATGATCTGATGTTCTTTCTAACTGATTTGGCTCTATCTCTTCCCCCACTGTTGACCGAGATTGGTAAATATGGCGCACTTTCAAACTTTTAAGTGAATTATGACAAGTCAGAGGCAATGGGGGTGGAGATGAGCATGGTACAACAACAACAATTAACATCCTTTTTCTCATTTAAATGGACAAATTTACATATTGGATATCTGGGGACTAAAATTCAGAAGAAATTAAACAGAATTCTAGAGTTAAATTTAGCACCGCTGGCAAGGCAAATCAAACGGGACCTGCAGAAATGGGATAAAGAGGTTTTTACCTGGTTTGGCAGGGTCAATATCATAAAGATGAATGCTATGCCGAGGTTACTATATCTATTACAGACACTTCCAACTAGAATTCCTCAGGGATTTCTGAAAGAAATCAGAGCAAAGTTTGCGGGATTCATATGGGCAGGGAAACCAGCCAGAGATAGGAGAGATATTTTTACACTACCAAAGGAAAAGGGGGGGGGTGGGATTTCCAGACCCACTCGCGTACTATGAGGCTGTGCATCTGTCAAGAGCATTGGATTGGTGCGTTACACCGAAGGTTAAACCATGGATTCTCTTAGAACAGGCAATGTCAGAATTACCACTGGAAGGCCTAATTTGGCTCCCTAAATCCGTTTTATCACAGACAGTTAAAAGACACCCAACGATAGGGACGACAATTAGCGTGGTTAAAAAAACATTCAGAAACCCAAACAGTGAAACAGAAGCGAACCCGTTGACACCAATCTTAGGGAACCCGGCGTTTATTCCAGGCCTGAGTGATCCGGGTTTCTGGAATCTAAAAAGACAAGGCAAAACTAGATTGATGCACTTTCAGAAGGAGAACCGGGTAATGTCAAACGAGGAAATAGAAAGGGAACTTTCGGAAGATTTAGACCCATATAGGAGAAGACAGCTAAGGGGTTTCCTCCGATCAATACAGGGACAGACAACGGTGAGGGTAACTTTGTCGGAATATGAGAAACTTTGTCTTAAGGGAGAATCGGTGAGACATTCGCTATCACTGTTCTATTCCTTAGTAAATGAACTAAAA